>NC_036243.1:21257651-21316242 GCF_002742605.1 Olea europaea var. sylvestris | reverse complement strand
ATATATTTACATTATCAACTCGAAATATTTGGCTCAAAAAGAGTAACGTAACTTGTACACTCAAATTATAAGACATAATTGCAAATATCATTTTAAATCAACTTGACAAGGTACCTATACGTCTTTGTTGAACCAATCTAGTAGTTTAAAAATTTAAGCGGTTAAAAAAGTGTAGATTTATTCATTTTTATTTATAGTATGAGCATGGATTCTTTGGTTCAAAAGAGTATTGTATTTATGTAAGCTCACATTATATATAAGCCATTCATAACAAATTCCATTTGTGTAACCAACTTGACATGTTAAATTCTGAAACACAAACATAACATATTTTTATAATTAAGTTAAACTCAAACATTAATTTCAACCATATTCACAACTAATACTCATTTATTAACGATATTTTGTGAGACCCAATACTATTTTTCTTAAAAAGTTACTAATAATTTGTATCATATTTGTTACAAAATCTACCCTTTCAAATCTAATTGATTGATTATACAGGCCAAGACAAGGGAACTTGTTAGTGCTGATTTTGAAGGAAATGGTGGATGGAGCGATTATCACCCATCGGTTTTCTTGATGACAATAGGCACAAGATTGCGAGGGGATTATCAACTCACTATTGGTTATGGCCCATTAAAGCACCTCAAATAATGAAGGTAGTCCTTGATTTCAACAAATCGTATATATGCATCAAAATCAAGTTATGATACAACTTGAATAGTATTTTATGGCAGGAACATTATACCGCATACATAGTGGAAAATTACTTTAATTATGGCTGAACGTCTCTAAATCATAATTTGAGCTAGAAGCGATTCATGCACCCCACCATCCACTTGTCGACCCGAAGTAACGGCCTTACAGCCCCTAGGGGCACATGTTGTTAGTCAAGCTTTCACTGTGGACTTGCTGCGTTGGCCGTCTTGAAGTACAATTTTCATAAAAAAAATGGAGCGCCTAATAATGCATCTTCATAGACCAAGGACTATGAGATCACCCATTTCATTTTGGGGCAAGTTCATATCCGAAAATGGACTCCAAGCCGTGAGAATTCCTATTGGATGGTGGATAGCCAACGACCTGATGCCCCTAAAGCCTTATGTTGGGGGGGATCCTTGAAAGCCTTAGACAACGCTTTCCTATGGGCTCAGTATGTAACATCTCTTAAGCAAGAAGTATGGGATTAAGGTTATACGTGATCTGTGAAAACGTGTGTTATATTTAGTTATTTATTTTAGCGTAATATGTAATTTCCTATTATTTTTAGGTTTTTTTGTAGTAGTATAAAAACTGTTTTTTACTTTCTTTGAAAACCTAATTTTGATAGCTCAATAGATTTTGGTTCTCTCTTTATTCTTCTTCTCCTTCTCTTCTCTTTTCTTCATTTTGAATTGATTCAACATATTGGTTTGAGATTCATTATATTATTATCATGGTATCAGAGCCTATAATTGAGTGAAATTTGTGAAATTTCTGTTTGGGTCGTGCTGAAATCAAGATAGAAATCAGGTAAAGAAAGTTTGTATGAAAAACCTATTCGACCGCAACTTAAAATCAAGATTCCGACCAAATTGGAGATCCATTAAGAAAGTGGAGACCATATCCTTGTTCAGTAGGTTGAAAGGAAACGTCCGATCAGGCGCGTGTCGATTTTAGGCGGAGCGTAGAGACGGTGGTGGCGCGTGCGTCGTTTTTTTGGGGTGATTCCAAAAGGCAGTTTGTTCCTTGGTAAATTTCTGATCTTTTGGTGGTATTACTTTGGTTATACGTATACCGTGCAGTATATTTTAACTATAGTTTGTGGAAGTACGATGGTTATCGTTGGTTTCCTTAAAAAAATTGGATAATTTCGTTGATTCATAGTTGGTTATTTATTGACTTTATGATGGCAACTGAAAGAGATAATTCACTTCAATCCATTAGTGTCAGACTAAATGGTAAAAATTACTCGTATTGGAGTACAGTGATGAGAAATTTTTTAAAGGGAAAAAAATTATGGGGTTATGTTAGCGGAACTATTGTGAAACCCGAGAACACTGCTCAGAATTATGTAACAAAGTTAGATAATTGGGAGTCAAAAAATGCGAAAATTCTCACTTGGATTCACAAATCCGTTGAGCAATCTATTGGTACACAATCAGCGAAGTTTGAAACAGCAAAAGAAGTTTGGGAGCATTTTCAAACGTTATACACTAAATCTAACTTTGCAAAACGGTATCAGTTGGAAATTGATATACGGGCTTTACATCAGAAAGATATGAGTATTCTTAAGTTCTACACTGCTATGAACTCTATCTGGGATGAGCTGGCTCTTATGGAATCGGCAGGACTGAAAGCATGTGAGGAATATATTACTTTTAAAGAGGAGCAACGATTAGTTCAGTTTTTGATGGCACTTCGCAGTGATTTTGAGGGACTCAGAGGCTCTATTTTGCATCGCACTCCACTTCCTTCAGTTGATTCGGTGGTTAGTGAACTTGTAGCTGAAAAAATACTTTTGAAATCTCTTGCAGGAGAAGTATCTCTTCCTCCATCTAGCACCTCAGTGTTGGCTGTACCTTCTCGACTGTTCACACAGAACCAGAATAAAGGTTATGTGCGAGTTGCTACTGATGAGTGTAACTTCTGTAAACAAAAAGGACATTGGAAGTCTCAATGTCCAAAGCTATTGAAAAAGCAGCAACCTCAATCACAGCAGCGATCTTATCGTCCCAATGCTAACATAGCTGCCACCATGCCACCTAATGATTCATCCATACTTGGAGCACCACCTTCATCCAATCCCATGTTGACGGACTTAGCAGAGCAGTTTCAGAAATTCTTAGCCACACAACCACATGCTATGTCAGCCTCCACTTATATAGGTTTGTTATCACAAAATCACTCAGGTATTTCTTCCTCATGGATCTTTGACTCAGGTGCTTTCAAACACATGTCGTCTAATTCAAAACTCTTTAATGACTTGCGTCCTTCCAACCCATCTATGTCTGTTATGACTGCTGATGGTACACCATTACCTTTAGCAGGTGTTGGTTCAGTTAATACACATAATTTGTCACTGTCAAATGTCTATTGTGTTCCAGCTCTTATTTTGAATCTTATCTCTATTGGTCAATTGTGTGATTCTGGATACTTAGTTCAATTTTCTTCTACTGGTTGTCATGTGCAGGATCCTCAATCTTAAAAGCTGATTGGGATAGGCCGTAGACAAGGAGGGTTATATGTTCTGGACAATCTAAGATCATCACACGTTGCAGCCTCTGGTGTTGATTTATCATCTTTTTCTTTGAATTCATTGTCTTCTAGTTTTTATTTGTGGCATTCTCGCCTTGGACATGTTTCCACTAGTCGTTTAAAATTTTTAGTTTCTAAGGGTCAATTGGGAAATATACAAACACATGATATTTCTGATTGTAGTGGTTGCAAATTAGTAAAATTTTCTGCATTACCTTTTCCTCGAAGTATTTCTCATTCTGTTACACCATTTGATCTTGTTCACTCTGATGTGTGGGGACCTGCTCCAGTTACTACAAAAGGAGGGTCTTGATATTATGTGTCCTTTTTTGATGATTATATTCGTTATTGCTGGGTTTATCTTATGAAGCGACGATCTGACTTTCTTTCTATTTATCGATCATTTAGAGCACTTATTAAAACTCAACATTCAATTGTAATTAAATGCTTTAGATGTGATTTGGGTGGAGAGCATACTTCATCCGAATTCTCTAAATTGCTTGCTCTTGATGGAACAATTCATCAAACCTCTTGTACTAATACCCCACAACAGAATGGTATTGCTGAACAAAAGTATAGTCACATTGTGGAAACTGCTCCTTCACTTCTTTTATCTGCCAAATTTCCCAGTGAGTTTTGGGGAGAAGCAGCTCTTACTGCTGTTTCTTTAATTAATAAGATTTCATTCAATTGAACCATCAGATTTGGTTTTAATCTTATAAACCCAACGACAACCGATAGTATGTTTACCTGAAGGCAATTCAACCAAGTCCCAAGTGTTTGTCTTATGTAGAGTAGAAAGTTCATCAGCCATAACTTATTGTCAAAGAGGATCCAAAATAGCTTCTTTATAGGAAGATGGCTCAACTAACTTATGAATGGATGTTAAAAGATAGCAAAAGGACTCAGAATAACAAGAATAATCAAAATCAGGTAACTGAGTGGACTTACGAATACGTTGAGGATAACGAGGAAGAGATGAAGTAGGAGCTGGATCAACAATCTCAGGCGGTGCTTGGGAAGCCATAGAAGGAGGAGGGGTAGCATGATCTGAAGCATGTGTACCTGCAGGACATGAAGAATCAATAGTACATGGGGTATGTGAAGGTGAATTGTTTATATCATCAAAGAATGGATCAATATAAATGAGGTCAGTTTTGGTCACGTTATGAGTATTATCAGAAATGGAGAAGAATGGAATGTGCTCAAGAAACACAACATGATGAGAGACATATAATTTATTATTAATGGGATCGAAACAACGATAACCCTTTTGCCCTTGCTCATAACCCAAGAAAACACAAATAGTAGAGCGAGATGTCAACTTATTACGTTCAACTTCAGGACGAAGAACAAAGCAAGTACAACCAAAGACTCTCAATGAGGAGTAATCCAGAGGATGCCCATACAATGTTTCAAAGGGTGATAAACCTGAATTGTGGGAAGATGGAATTGCAAGTTTGAAATCAGAATTGGCTTGTCGTTTTGAAATGAAGGACTTGGGTACACTGTCTTATTTTTTGGGGATCGAAGTTGCTTCTTCTCCTAGAGGTTATCTTATCTCTCAGTCCAAGTATACTATGGATGTCATTGAGCGTGCTCGTCTTACTGATAATAAATCTGCTAATACTCCTCTTGAGTCCAATGCTCGATATTCATCCTCTGATGGTGTCCCATTGACTGATCCCACTTTGTATCGCACTATTGTTGGATGTCTAGTTTATCTTACCATCACACATCCTGATATTGCTTATGCTATTCATATTGTTAGTCAATTTGTTTCAACTTCTACTCCAGTTCATTGGGCAGCAGTTGTTCGTATTTTGCGTTATCTTCGTGGTACATGCTTTCAGACTCTTTTGTTTCCATCAACCTCATCCTTAGTGCTCCGTGCCTACTCTGATGCTGATTGGGCCAGCGACCCCATTGATCGCAAGTCCACTACGGGTTTTTGTATATTTTTGGGTGATTCACTTATCTCTTGGAAAAGTAAGAAGCAGACTGTTGTTTCCCGCTCCTCTACAAAAGCAGAGTATCGAGCTATGGCATCCACCACCACTGAGATTGTGTGGTTGTGATGGTTACTTGCAGACATGGGTGTTTCTCATTTCTCCCCAACTCCCATGTAATGTGATAAACTAGTGTCATTCAGATCTCTCACAACTCTGTGTTCCATGAACGCACAAAGTATATTGAGATTGATTGTCATCTGGTTCGCCATCATCTGCAGACTGGCACTATTTCCCTACCTTTTGTTTCTTCATCGTTGCAGCTTGCTGACTTCTTCACTAAGTCTCATCCGGTTCATCGTTTTCGCTTTTTGCGTGACAAACTGTCGCTGCTTCTTGCTTTAACATCTTGAGTTTGAGGAGGGATGAAAACGTGTGTTATATTTAGTTATTTATTTATATTTAGTTATTTATTTTAGCATAATATGTAATTTCCTATTATTGTAAGTTTCCTATTATTTTTAGGTTTCCTTGTAGTAGTATAAAAAGTGTTTTTTACTTTCTTTGAAAACCTAATTTTGATGGCTCAATAGATTTTGGTTCTCTCTTTATTCTTCTTCTCCTTCTCTTCTCTTTTCTTCTTTTTGAATTGATTCAACATATTGGTTTGAGATTCATTATATTTTTATCAATCTGTACCCTACACCTGGCTCACAAAATGGTTTCGAGCACAGTTCAAGAGATGGCTTCGTTGAATGGGGACTGACTGATGACATCATTAAACAAACCGTCGATGTTATAGACTTTCTTGCTGTCAGGTAAACCTAATTAATCATTTGACTCGAGTAGAATTCTATTAATTAATGCTAAACTTGTTGACTAGCTTTTTATGAATATAAACAGATATGCAAAAAATCCAAGCCTTTTAGCTGTGGAACTAATAAATGAGCCTCTTTCATCTGGAGTTTCTTTAGAGTCTATAACTTGTAACCAAATTACATAGAGCTGATTATGATGCTGTTCGTAAACACTCTCAAATACCTATTTCGTGTTTTCAGAACAATTGGATTTTGGTAATGTGAAAGAATTGTTTCCTCTTGCAAGTGGACAGCAAATCAGTCGTCCATGTTCATTACTACAACATCTAATGGAAAAAAATGAGTGATTTGTGGATAAGATGATCATCAATTAACATAATAAAATAGCAAATATAATTTAACAATAATACAACATAAAATAGAGAAAAGATTTAAGAAGCAAGCTTTGGAAGTTACGTCAAAAATGTTGTTATAAAATCATGTTGTCTTCTCTTTGTGCGGATACTTTCAGCACTACATGCCTCCAAGATAAAATTTATATGGCTCACAGCCGATTTTCTTTCTCTGAGCACGACTATAAAGAGATAAAGAATGAGCCTCTCATTAAGTTGCCAAACTATATAAATATAACATAAAATATAGATGGAGTATTTTCGTATTCAAGTATCTCAAGTTAAATTTTGTGTTGTGTCCAAATTATAAAACCTCCTAGGGATGGCTAAAACGCTCGAGGGTTCAGGCTGCCCATGGCTTAGCCCGCAAAAAGCTCGAGCCGACCGAGCCTAGGCTCGGGTCAAGCCCCATCTTGGAGTGCCGGGCCGAGGCAGCAACTCGGCTCGGGCCAAAAAAACCTCATCTTCAAAAAGCTCGAGCCGAGCCTGAGCCTTAATTTTCAGCTCTCGAGCCGGCTCGTTGCCATCCCTAAAACCTCTCTCCTTTTTATAATATACATCTTAAACCCCCTCGCTAATGAGAATAAATTCAATTAAAGCGTAAGTTAAAACATATAATTATGACTTTTAATTTTCTATCAAGTATGAATGTTAAAATAAAGAAAAACTGAAAAGTAAAATCAATTTTAAGTTTTGAAAATTTAAAACTTAAATTACAACAATCCCCTACAAGTGTTAAACTTTCAAAAATAAATATATATAATATATAACGGCAACATTGTATCTTGTAATAAATGTTGGAGTCTTTTGAATTTGAATCTCACTTAGCAATAACAATTTCCATTTGATTGAGCCATAATGTACTAAGCCTTCATACACAACATCGATTCAGACTCTAATTCATAGCAGATAGCACTTTTAATGGCCATGCGTTCTAATTTTGATTCTAGTAAGAGTCTTTACGGAATAACTCAATCTCATAGTCACGCCCTCATGTCAACTCTTACTTAGATGAGTCCCTGTAAGGGCACGTGTGACCTACACCTCGCGAAAATTCTCGCTTCGGTACTCATTCAAGGATAAATCATTCATAACATCACATTTATTAGCACCATATCAATATTTGAACCATCTTCATGGGATCTCCAATCACAAAGATTGAATTACTCCCGAAAATGACTTCTTTATGGGTTTAAGCTCATCCTTTTTTATGATTTTTGTATGTCCATCATGGGACTGCAAATTAGTCATGTCATTCTAGGACAATAATTGGAACCATCAATTTCCAAATTTCTTATTCTCGACTTTTATATCTGCACATCTGCACACTTTCTAACTTTTCAAAGTGCCAATATCATATATTTTATTATAATAAGATAAATATGTAAAATTTCTAATATTGTCCCTTAGTAAGACATTTGAACATGACAGTTCAGCCTTGCTAACGAACGAGAAAAGATTGCTGGCCCTCCCATTTGAAATGCATCCATTGAGCTTTTGTAGTTTACCTCCAAGTCTACGATTTTATTTTTAACATTTTTCAAAAGTCAATTTTTCAATTAAAAATAATAAAATATAAGGCAAATTTTTTAAGGAAAAAATTCATTTCTAAGAAGGTAAGTATGCCCCTTTTCAAAAGTAAGAACAAAGATTTAGTTCAAAAATCAGATTTTTAATTTTTTTTTATAAATTAATTTATTATACATATATTTTATTAATTAAATATATTTAAGTCACAAATATCTAGTTAATTAGTCACAGATTAATTTTAAGTCATAATTTATCAAATTATTGGTCACAATATATTTTTTGACCAAAAATTTTATAGGTTACATATTATTCATCAATCATAGAATTAAAACTTTTATTGGTCACAACTCATTTAGTCATTGTAAATTATTCAATTAATTAGTCATTATTAATTTTTCGATCACAAGTTAATCAATTGTGAGTCACAATTGGGAGTCACGGTCATAATTTTCAGATCACAATTCCAAGTCACATTTGAGAGTTACAGTCATGGTCACAGTCACAATTTTCAGCACTGCACCGCAGCCAACACCACCTCCCTCTACCGCCACCACAGCCACCAAAACCCACTCCGTCGCCACATCTAACAAAAATCTCGCCACCACAATTGTCCAAAATCATCGCCGCCACACACCAACACTACAGATCCAAAACAGATCCAGTACTGCCTCCTCTACCTCCAAAACAGCCACCACCACACAAAGTCCACTATCGCCACAAATCGGTCGATGACGTGCAACAACACAACACAAACACAGACAGATCGGCCACCACACAACTTCGCCACTAACGCCAAAGCCCGATCAACCTACAACACTATCTCTTGTGCCAAAGGTCACAACCACCATTTCAATCACACAATCAACACCACACCGACCAAAAAAAATCCCAAACCCATCGCCTTATGCGCCTCTCGTGATGGCGACGAGAGAGGTGAGAGAGACAGATTGTGTTTGGGAGATCTGCAGCCTCACGTTGCCATCACACACTGTCTGCGCGATCTGTACCATATCGCCAAATCCACCACACAACGATCTACCGACTAATTGGTTGCCACCACCACAACACCGCCACCACTAAAACATCGTCACCATATCGTGTCGGCAGGAGCGGCTTCCAATCTCGTCGTCGCCGACGTTGTGTATAAAGAGAGAGAGAGAGAGAGAGAGAGAGAGAGAGAGAGAGAGAGGATGAGATTTGGAAGAGAGAGTGATTGGTGTCTGGTTATGAGAGAGAAAATTTTGAAAAGGAATTAGGGTTTGGAATATTAATAGGCTAAAAAAATCTGATTTTGAATAGTTAAACATTGGGCATGATTTTAGAAATGTGGATTTTAACTCTATGGTTTCTTGTAATTTCCACATTTTTTAACACCTCTACATTTCAAAGATATAGAACTTTAATTGAGTTAATAAATGGTCTTACAATTTATCTCTTTCGATAGGATCCAACATTGTGAGGAAATGGTTGATGCACAAGTTTATCAACCCCACGGTTTTATGATTTTCATTCATCAATAGATCCACAAATTCTTATTAAACACATTTGCAAAAATATTTTTTCCATAACAATAAATTATAAACAAATAATTGATTATGTTTAGTATATCTACCAACGCAAGAGTATGTTTAATCATGAAAAAGATTAAAACAATACCACAAATCAAATTCACATTCCCATCACATCTGCCTCATAAGATTTAAGACACTTGCAGTATATATGTTTGAGAAAAATAAACATGCCATACAGGAAATTTGTGAACCATCTTTAAGGACTCAATTGACAATTAAATAAGTTTAAATTGTCACTTAAATTTATTTGTTATATTTTATTTTCCATCTAAGTAAACATGCCTTTTTCTGAGAATAGATAAACTAAATTAACATGCTCACAAGACAAATCTCCCACGGAGAAAGAGTAAGACAGAGTATCACAACAGCATAATTTTTCCCTCTACTTATGAGGTTGCCTTTTTTTTTTCATCAAATACTTCATCTCTTAAAGATTACACAGAAATCAACATCCTTAATACAAGATATTTGTAAAGATGTTCAATTCCAAAATTGATGGCTTATAATTTCCAAAATCATATCAAACGGCCCTGAGAAAATTTCATTTATGTTGGGGAATACACCGATTATGTGCATATTATATTCATAAAACGTAACTTACACGTTCACGAAATCGAAACAAGGAAAATAGAATTTGAGAAACTAACCAATGATTATCGAACCTGACCATTTCCATTCTTGAATTAAAATATGTGATTCTTCATATCGAACCTTGCATAAACCATATAAATAAAATTATCATTTTCTGAAATCAAGTATGAAGAATTGAAATTAGAAATAAGAAAAAATTAGATGCAAGTGATGCTATTGATCGAGGCGAGTATAATTCTTTCTTTAAGATGAATTTACCCCGCATCGGTGCTAACAATTTTTCGGCAATCATCTCCCAAGATACAACGATCATGTCGAGCCATAGGAGCACTCCAAATGATTTTGACCAACGAACTCGAACGGAATTTCCTCTCTACCAAGGAAATGCATGAAAATGTTATGAAATTAGAAATGAGAGAATTGCAAGAGGGGAATAAATGTTCAATGCAATTGGTGTACCCAAAATCATGTCCATATGGTCCTATTTATAGATGTAGAAAGGGTGCAAATAAAGTAGTGTAGGCCAAAACATGCATCCTTTAAAAAAATTGCAACACTTGGCCAAAACCTGTATCCTTTTGAAAAGTTGTAACACTTCATTTCTTCCAACTTTGGTCTGCAATTTCTCATTCATCCGGAATTGGTTCCAAGATTCCAAATATACCACGACGATCTACTCAACGAATAGAATAAGTTGGTCTATTTACTTTTGTAATTTAAGCATCGGATCAAGTCCAAATATTTTGTCGAAATTGATACGTAGTCACACCTTTTCATTTTTCACTTTTACACACCTTTTCATTTTCCAATTTTTGGTTAATTATTTGAATCAATGCCTACAATCCCCCACGTGAATGAAAATTAGGGTACGCATATGCAAATGCAATGATATGATGCAATGTAGAGATTTGCAATGATATGATGCAATGTAGAGAGAGTATGAAAAAACACTACATCAGGGAAGGTAGCTTCTGGCCTTTAACCTCCCTTAGTGAAATACCATCAAACTTACTCGGCTAATTGGTGAACGTGATGTCTTGAACCATTCAGCCTTAAGTGTAAGCCAAGACAACGATATTCACACAGATGTCTTTCCTAAACAGTTCATGGTTCTCATGACTTGATTCATTTTGGCCCTGAATCCTTCTTGTTTCTGCGAGTGTTTAAAGAATTCAAGCCTCGAATAATTCTCATTGAAGCGGCCCCGCTTCACACTCACATAGGTGACCTCTTATTAAGAGTATTATACTCTACTCCACTTGACTTAATCAAGATATAGGAAATATTAAAAGATTATCTTAACATCTTACAACTCTGTAGAAAGGACTTTAATATCAAAGGAATAAGTTAGGAAACTATTTTCCTTAGTGCTTCATGGAATCCTCATAACTTAGTTCTCCCTTTGAACCAAGATCTTGGGATCTCCAGTCAATAAGGTAGGCTTGCCATTATAAGGACTCTAACATAGTAGGCTCAATCACATTCCTTTCGATATGCAGTATACTTAATCTTATTGTAAATCTCTTAAAGGTACCACGAGTTTACACCATTGAGATCAATTGCTTAATGGTATTATGTCTATGACTTATATGTCTAAACCTACCATTACATTTAATTAATATCTTATCAATTATTGCTAGCAAACGATTGATTTTATTTAATAGATACAAATTGTTACCACCAAGAAATCCTTTCATGAAACTACATGATTCTTATTAGCTTTATCTAAAACTTTATTAATTCCAAACAAGGCTGAAGAATTTCTATCAAACACTAAACTAGTCAATCACTTTTACTAGTGGATTTCAGAATCATGGGTATTCAATATCATCATTGAAATATTACGATGCATTTGAACTTTATGAATATTCTTCATATAAGAATATTCCAATTGTTCTTGCATGTCTATACAAATGCCATAATTAGTTTTACAACCCATTTCATCCACTTTAGACTTAGTATATATCATTCTTATAATTAGTATAAGGGTTTTCTATCTTTTCACTTTCATAGATATCGTTTTGTGATTATAAGATAGAAGCAAACGTAACTGTTAAACTGAATTACCCCCACAATTCCTCAATTAGGAATACATATGTAATCTAATAATGTTGCATCCACAAGTTTTGAACTTTCCATTTCAACTTTACAAGCATTAAATTTAACCCCTCACATTCTTGGGTTATACTTGAACTTAGAATTCAGCAACTCTTTTATAATTCTATTCATTTATCTCCTAGATAATATCCGTATCGAGTGGTTCATGAAAGTCTATGTACTTTCAAAGTAGTGGTCGTCAACTTGCATATAACGTACTTCAATCTAATTAATTTTAATCATTCAAATTAAATCAAGGTCATCATATGGATCAACAATGCTTTCAAAACATATACTAACTTAATTGGTTTCACGATTGAAGTTAAATTCAACAATAAAGAGGGTTAAGCATGGTAAGATATGCAACTTATCACATTTGTGACATTTCACATGATATTTTCATTTTATGTCAAATAATAAGGTACATATTCACCATATTCAAACTTGAACAAATGAATCAACCATAGGTTGAAAAGTTGTGTTCTCAAGAGACACAACCCTACAAAAGGACACACCTCTTGGAATTAATCTCTATGAAGAGACATACCTCTTGGAATTAATCTCTACGAAGAGACACACCTAAAAGTCATGATTTTTCATATGAAAGGACGCACCTTTTCATCTAAATTGATCCTAAAATATTTCATAATATTCTACATAATTTTCCACAATTTCAAATAATTAAGTGGCTTAATTCTCATTACTAAATAATGATATCCACTTAATTTTATCAAATTAATTGAGGCTATCATCATAGTCAAAGTTAGTAAAATTTCAACAAGATATGAAAATTTAACCAACTAATTTACCATGTCATATTTCATATTCCAATAAAACAATAGTCATGAAAGTTCATATTTTCACAATTAGTTGGCATCTATTCCAGTGACATTGGAGTTGTACCAATGACCAACATATATAGATCATATATAAATAAATATACATGTAATATTATTTGATAGGAAAATTAAGTTGATGATAGAGTAGAAATTGGATTTGAAAATGCATTTAGAAAATGAAGAGTCATCATTTAATAAATTGCCTTAAAAACCACATGCACTTTTTCAAAAATAAACCAACTTCATGGTCCTTGACTAATTTATGAAAAGACATGTATTGACAGACATATATATTGATTAACAATTGCAACCATGTGCAATATATAATACTTCACTTTCATCATATACTAAACAAATGGATGGCATGGACATTTAAGATATAATTCATATAATAACATAATAATTTCTCATGTATGGATCAGTTCATTTTTTTATTTTTATTTTTTTAAGAGTTGCACAGAACCCCACCGAGCATAAAACATAAATCGGTGTCGAGTTTATGCAATTAGATTTTATCATCCAATCCATTTAATACTTTGTTCATGCAAATAGAATAATGAAAAATATAAATGCACGAAAACAAAATTCATCTTAAGAATATTGGGGAACACACCGATTATGTGCATATTATATTCATAAAATGTAACTTACACGTTCACGAAATTGAAACAAGGA
This sequence comes from Olea europaea var. sylvestris, assembly GCF_002742605.1. Taxonomy (NCBI): domain Eukaryota; kingdom Viridiplantae; phylum Streptophyta; class Magnoliopsida; order Lamiales; family Oleaceae; genus Olea; species Olea europaea. The sequence goes on along the minus strand of NC_036243.1, from coordinate 21,302,540 downwards.
AAATAGAATTTGAGAAACTAACCAATGATTATCGAATATGACCATTTTTATTCTTGAATTAAAACATGTGATTCTTCATATCGAACTTTGCATAAACCATATAAATAAAATTATCATTTTCTGAAATCAAGTATGAAGAAATGAAATCAGAAATAAGAAAAAAAATTAGATGCAAGTGATGCTATTGGTCGAGACGAGTATAACTATTTCCTTAAGATGAATTTGCCCCGCATCAGTGCTAACGATTTTCCAGCAATTATCTCCCAAGATACAACGACCACGTCGAGCCATAGGAGCACTCCAAATGACTTCGACCATTGAACTCGAACGGAATTCCCTCTCTCCCAAGGAAATGCATGAAAATGTTATGGAATTAGAAATGAGAGAATTGCAAAAGGAGAATGAATGCTCAATGCAATTGGTGTACCCAAAATCATGTCCATAGGGTCCTATTTATAGATGTAGAAATGGTGCAAATGAAGTAGTGTGGGCCAAAATATGCATCCTTTCAAAAAGTTGCAATATTTGGCCAAAACCTACATCCTTTGAAAAGTTGCAACACTTCATTTCTTCTAACTTTCGTCTGTAATTTCTCATTCATCCGGAATTGGTTTCGAGATTTCAAATATACCACGACGATCTACTTGATGAGCAGAATAAGTTGGTCTATTTACTTTTGCAATTTGACCATCAGATAAGTCCAAATATTTGGTCGAAGTTGGCACGTAGTCACACCTTTTCATTTTTCACTTTTACACACCTTTTCATTTTCCAATTTTTGGTAAATTATTTGAACCAATACCTACAATTTATACACAAATCACTCAACATATTTTAAATTGTTAGGAAAATGGGTGAGTTATGTGTAGACTGATTATCAATTAACATAACAAAAGAGCAAGTACAATTTAACGATAACATAACATAAAATAGAGAAGAGATTTAGAACACAAGCATTGAGAGTCACGTCACTGTGTCCTAAATTCATGTTATCTTTCCTTCGTGTGAGTACTTTTGACACAACATAGCTCCAAAATAAAATTCATGTGGCTCACAGTCGATTCTCCTTCTATGGGCACGATCATAGGAAGATAAAGAACGAACATCTCATCAAGTTGTCAAAATTATAGAAATATAATATAAAATATAGCTGAAATATTTTTGTATTCAAGTATCTCAAGTTGTGTTTTCACGTCGTGTCCAAATTATAAAATCTCCTCTCTTTTTATAGTGTACATCTTAAACCTACACACTAATGAGAATAAATTCAATTGAAGTGTAAGTTAAAATATAATTATGGCTTTTAATTTTCTATTAAATCTGAATATTAAAATAAAGGAAAACTAAAAATTAAAATCAATTTTAAGTTTTGAAAATTTAATTTTAAGTTACAACATCTTCTGTAGTATTTTTGATAATCTTACTGTTGAACAAAATATCAAGTACGTCTACAACAACAGAACGAAGGAACTAAATGATATGTTAACTGCGAATGGAGCCCATCTCATTTTAATTGGTATGTATTTTCATTCATTAGGTCAATATGTAGCACTTTGATGACTGAGTAATAAAATTAGAATCCTCGGAGGAAATTGGTGGCTGAATGGAAAGTTAGAGACGCAGTAAAGAAGAATTACCAATGTGATAAGCGAATGCAAAGCTGAAAGTGTATGGTTGAGCAACATTTGGGTGGACATATTGGACACTCAAAAATGTGTAGAGACATTGGAGTATTGAATGGATGATTAACAATGTACATATCAAGCTTTGATCAACCCTAACTAAAACAATCGAGGCCTGTGTATGTTGGGCCGAACCACATATAAGAAGAAAAAATAAGTTAAAATCTTATTAGATGTACTCTAAATCTATCATAACCTTGAATGTAAGTCCTAAATAAATGAAAATTACTACAAAATTTTAGAAAAGACTATTACACTAATATATTTCACTTAAAAGAGGGGGATAAAACCATAAGATTCAAAAATAAAAGAGCAAAATTTTAATATACTCAAAGTGCGATCTAAACAATGAAACACAAAGTATGAATAAATTGAAATTTCTAAGTGTGTGTTTAAATCACATTATTTTGAAAGAATGTATTTTGAAATAGTAGATTGATAGAGAATAAGTGGTTAAAAAATGAGAAGAAATTTTGGATTTAGTGTAATATAATTTTATTGAAAAATGTATGGCTAAAATAATATCAAATCGCTGTTTAAAAATGTATTTTTTTTTTTTTTAAAGAATGTGGCTCAAAAAGGGGTCTAAAGTTGATGATCTAAGTAGAATTTTTTTAAATAAATTTTTTTTAATAAAAATTACTAAATAATATATTCCCTGAAGCCATAAATGATAAAACTAGGAAAGAGTTAACAGTTGATTCCTATCAATTAAGTCTTGTTTGAGTCTCATTTTTTTTATAAAAATGTATTTTTGAATAGTGTATTAACGGAAAATGTGTGATTAAAAAATAAAGAAAAGTTTTGAATTTACGCAAAATATTATTTTATTGAAAAATATGTTATTAAAATGATGTCAAAATAATATTTAAAAATGTATTTTTTTTTTCTAAAAAACGATGCTCAAACAAGGGCTTAAAAAATGCTGACATGGCCTCACAACAATAATGCAACTTCTTAAATCCTAAACAAATCAACGGCTCAGATTAAGTCCTCCGTTTCTGGCTTTCCGTTTATCTTGCCAGCAAAATCCCACTCCCACTCTCACCCCCCAACCCCCCTCGGCCTTCCTCTCTTCACTCTCTCAATTCTTTATTTTCTTTCTTCCTCAATCGCCAATCTCAAGTCTACAGATATATACACAATACAGGTAGAGAGAGAGCGAGGAGAGAGACAGAGAGAGTAATATGTTGTTAGGAAAGAGGCCACGTCCACCAATGAAGAAGACTACAAGCATGACGGAGTTCACCTTGGAAATCGACGGCGCCACCAAGTCTGGTGAAGGTACTACAGCTAATAATCAGCCGTTTTATCCTCACAACTCATTTTATAGTGGCGGTTTAGATCAGAGGACCGCCGCCGCCTCTGCCGCGTCTCCTCGACCCCTCCGCTGCAATTCAGCAGATTTTGTTGAAACTGCTGATTTCTTGAGGGCTTGTTCCCTCTGTAAACGCCGTTTGATTCCTGGTCGAGACATCTACATCTATAGGTATATATCTATACAACCTCCTTAGTACTTAGATTCTCTCTCTAGAATTTCTTGACCTGGATTTATTTTCTGGCGGTGAAGATCAATCATCCTTTAAAAAAAGTCTGAATTAATTTTATACGAATTTACATGCAATACTGTCAACCTCTACAAAATACAAGATTGATAGGGTAATGAATTATTTTGACCTAATTATTTCTTAATTCATTTTGTCCAGGGGAGATAGTGCTTTTTGCAGTTCAGAGTGTAGACAACAACAGATGACTCAGGATGAGAGAAAAGAGAAGTGTTCATTCGTATCGAAGAAGAAAGCTGCAACCGCCGCCGCCGGTGGCGAGACGGTGGCCGCCGTCTAGATTAGCTTTTCTTATTTTCACGTACTAGCTGATGGGATAATAACCCTTAAAAACGTGTTCATTGCTCATATTTCACCTAGTATAGGTATATATCTATACAACCTCCTTAGTACTTAGATTCTCTCTCTAGAATTTCTTGACCTGGATTTATTTTCTAGCGGTGAAGATCAATCATCCTTTAAAAAAGTCTGAATTAATTTTATACGAATTTACATGCAATACTGTCAACCTCTACAAAATACAAGATTGATAGGGTAATGAATTATTTTGATCTAATTATTTCTTAATTCATTTTGTCCAGGGGAGATAGTGCTTTTTGCAGTTCAGAGTGTAGACAACAACAGATGACTCAGGATGAGAGAAAAGAGAAGTGTTCATTCGTATCGAAGAAGAAAGCTGCAACCGCCGCCTCCGGTGGCGAGACGGTGGCTGCCGTCTAGATTAGCTTTTCTTATTTTCACGTACTAGCTGATGGGATAATAACCCTTAAAAACGTGTTCATTGCTCATATTTCACCTATTGTGTGTTGGGATCTTTATTGACAGCGTTCTTATGTTTTGTGTCTCGTTCTATTTTTATTTTTTATTTATTTATTTTTTAATTTTTTCCCAATTGAGTGATGGAAAAATAGGTAATAAAAATTTATGGTGAAAATAATGTTCGACTTTGAAAAATAATTTTTAATAAAATGAAATGAAACCCAAGTAGAGACTTTTTTTTTTTTTAATTACGTTTTTTAAATAATTACTCTTCAATTTTTTTCATTACCATTCAGTGTTGTGCGTATAAGATATGCTCTTTATGCTCATGAACAAGATTCGGTCCTTCATGTGACTCTCACATAGCAGAAGATTACTAGTAAAAAAAGTAACCCACTTTTTTGTCTTTCATTTTCTTGACAAGGATTATGAGAATCTAAAGATTTCCCATGGTCACCTTCTGATTCCACAATCAGAAAATAAATTTAAAAAGCAAAAGTTTATTTGATGAAAAACAATATTCCTTTTTGAAGGATACCAACCACTTAAATAGAATATTGCTAGATTGAGGTCCAAAGATAAAAGAGTATGTTAGATTATTAAAATTATTATGAATATTGCACTCAAAAGATCCAATTCGAATTCATTGTAAGGGTTATATATGTAGGAAATTTAAAATTAGATTTGTCTGACATGCGTATATACATACTTATGAGAGAAAAAATTACGATCCACCCAACCTATTGAGTGCCAGAAAAATCTTTCGTCACAAGTTTATAAGTCATTGAAATGAAATTCTGTATTTACGCGACAATTTTACATAGAGAGAGAGAGAGAGAGAGATATGATAGGTTTTATAATAGAAGTAATAAAAAATTTAATCTTAATCATACTTCAATTTTAATCCTACATTTTATGGATTCATAATTTTTTGATCAACTTTTTCAACCTCACATTTTATTAATTTTTATAACCAAAAAAAAAACTAAAACTTTTATCAAAAAATTTGTAAAACAAACCCTATATACGTCTTATTTCAATATATATAATATATCCAAATTTTCAAGGAGCACAAATAATTTTCAAATCGTTCTTTATATCATATTTTAGTTTTGTTCTTCCAAATTTTTTTATTATTTTTTTGAAGCTATTTCATGTATTGATTAATTATTCCTCCATTCATTGTTTAAAGTGGAAGATAGTGGAAGGTGTGGCTATCAGAGAAAGATACTGGAGCTGAGAGTAAGTTTGGTGGCATTAGTCCCACTGCAATCAATTCAGTCTGAACCAGTTGGCTTCGCCCACTTTTGCGTCACTGGGCCACACCAAATGCACTACCACTTATTTTGATTCCAACCTTTGATTATTTTCATTTTCGCTTTAGTAGCTTATTTTTTAATTTTTTTGTAATTTCATTGCTTACAAATATAATGGAGAGGATTGAGGTATTCCTTGAGACCAATAGGATCATTATTCCATAGTGTAGTAGCAGACTTGTTGCATCACCTTGACATAGTGTAAACACGACATGAAAAGGATCCACGAGGTGATTTTGTAGCAATTTAGACCTCCCAAAACATGATTTTGGACTTTGCACCTTTCATCATCTTAGTCGTTCACATTATGAACGTGGTTCAAATTAATATTTGAATTTAATTGAATTTACAAATTATTTATAAATTTATAATCTAAATGAGGCTAAATTGTTATTATATGTGGGCATATGCAGATGCACGTTTGCAGTCCTTTGCACCCTATTGGCACAACATACCGTGAAGGCTATCTATAATTTAAGTTTTTAATTTTTTGACTGTAAATAAATATTGACAACGATAATCAAAAGATTTATTTAATTTTGAGCGTAAAAGAGATCAAAAGTATTTGTATTTGTATTTTTATATTTCAATGTCGACTAGTAGATATCTAGATGGAGAGTTAAGTTTTTTAAACCCTAAAAAATTTACCATTGTGCATTGACGATGAAAAAACATTGTGCATCGACTGTCCAAAAAACTAAATGAGAAGGGAAAGCCATCAGTAACCGTTTTAAACCCTAAAAAATTAAACAACGTTTTCATCAATTAATTAACGATGTCACTGTTGAGTATTAAATGAAATCTTTGTTTAGTTAAATTTTGGGAACTTCAATATGTCATCAAATTGCACCTTCATCCATGCCGTGTATCAGGAAACAAATGGGATAGTAATAAATAAGTAAAAATAAGAACACTTTGTTAAAAGAGCCGTACTTGATTTTTAAGTTCATATTATAATAATAACTCAAAAACTTTCCTAAAAGTTGCTTTTTTTCCCCTTAACTTTATACTTTAAGCAATGACAATAATGCATATAAAAATAAGAATAATTTATAAACCCACTTGGGCAAGTGGACATGTGTCTACTTCAAATTTTGATTACCTTAGATATCTGCCGACGAGATGGTGAAATGCAACAAAATGTGTTCGACAGTTCACCCCTGGAAGGTGTATTATATATCATTTATATAATTTTAATAATTTATTTTTATCGAAGGATGTGGTTGTTTAATTTTTTATAATTTAATTTCACTCTTTCTCGGTATCCTATCTCTTGTTGACGTAACCCATAATTAGTGCAATTCACATTCCTTTTGAAGATGCTCTTATCTCAATTTCCGTTGTTGGCCTTTCACTAAAATATTTGGTGGGTCGTGTTATCGACAGATTCTTAATATTTGAAAGGAAATGAGTGCCAACGGATTAGTGCTTTAAAGCGTGAAAAAATAATAGTACTAACTTGACAACTCTAATCATAATTATACTTGGTTTAATCCTAGTCAGTGGCAAAAAATTTCTTCTAATTATCATTGGTTTAATCCTAGTCAGTTGCAAAAAAGTTTCTTCCACCTTTTACTTTTTGGAAACACGAAAGCGCATTTATCCCCAAAATTCTAGAAATTCGAAGAAAATTGTAGTCGTGATCTTTAAATTTTGACAAACTATTCGGGTATGTCTCCAATCAAAATTTTTAGTTGGTCGTTAGTGGATGGATCATTCGTTAATTTTTTGGTTCGATGCTTATTTTCATGTTTGGGTAGGAGTCGCAAATATGCTCATGATGCATGAGAAATTATGGCTCTTATTTTGGGCAACGACAAACGTTCATACCAAAATGAATATCATATCATAGGCAAAAGGTTTATCAGCTAGCTATAAGGCTCATTGATGCAAAGTATTGTGGGATCCAAAACGGGACACTCATGCTTCCATATTCGGGGCAGGGTAACCCTTCATGGCCATAGTTTCCCACTGGGAACCAATTAAGTGTCCGTTTAGATACAATTTATAAATTCAATAAAAATTAAACATTATTTTAATCACGTATCTATAATTACTACTCATTATTCACGTACTTGATATGATTCGCTATAGTTCCACTTTATAAATTTACCAAACGGAGGATAAATGTTCGTGAAACAAAAAGTGTCAATACACAACAAAAAATAAAAATAAATAAAATTTTCACATTTTCAAGAATTTAAAACAGCGAGAGAATTCAATGGATTTTCATGGAAGTTAGATTTATACAATTTTTAGGAAAAATATTATCTCAATAAGTTTATTATCTCTACGCGGAACTTTTATGGCATTTCATTTTCATCATACACGTAAAAAAATTTTACAACAAAGATTTAGGAAATGAAAACCTTAGCATCAATTTGTTCGATTATCTTACCTCCAAAAGTTTAAAAACCTTTCATTTTCGTCCGTGTACAATTTTTCTGTAAAAGCATAATCAAGTAAAAATACGAATAAAAATATAAATAATTCACGTAAATAGTGTGTGTGTGTGTGTATATATATATATATATATATATATGCGGTGTCGTTTTTTTAATCAAAAAGTAACATATTTTTGGAGTTTCCCATCCAATTATTTCACCATTAATGGAAAAGGACGTAAGCGAAAGAGTAGTATTTCTCCATTAATGGAAAAGGACATAAGCAAAAGAGTAGGGTCAAAAATTATAATTATTTTCCGACTTTAAACTAATCCAAGCATTTGTCGTCAATGTCAACCACTGCATTAATTTATGAATAATTCTACTGATATATAAGGAGTTACAAAAATTTTTATAGATAGATGAAGTGTCAAAAAGAGAGTAAGGGATGAATTTTTTTTTTTTTTTTTTTTTTTTTGGTTGAAAGTTTTTTGATCCAATCATATATCATCATATCATGTATATGTATACCAATTTGTTAGTTGTGATGTACATGTGGTTAATTCATTGGGTTGGAATTTTGTAGGAAATCCTTTGTTTGAGCATGAGTGGCCGACTTCTTGGACATCCTAGGTGCCGTTTCCACCTCTAAGGAGTTCTTTTTGGGAAATGCCACTTATCTCGAGCCTCATAGGCCTGGGAGTTTTTTTTTTTTTTTTTTTTTTTTTCCAGATGAAATTTGGTGATTTTATATATTTTGGGATGGAGTATTGATTGGGATCTAGCATTTTGGATGTTAAGCAGGTTAATTAAAATGGTGGCAAAACATCATTTTACGCGGGTGGATACGATGGAGCTCTTGCTTAGATATAATTGATTGGAGTATGCTATATGTTGATCCCAAAAAATGTTGTCAAAAGATGTCGGTCCCACCCGCGCACACGTGGGCGAATGTCCAACAAGTTAAAACACATGGACGATTTAAAACGAGCGGTTCAAAGAGTGGGAGTAACCCAACGATGCGAGACGGTGACGTTCAGAATCCGGCAGGTTGTTCGTGATCCGATTGTATAATAATTATCAATCGGTGTTCGTAAACGTATATATAAATGTGTATAAACTCGATTTGTGTATTGCAAGTAAAAGAGAGAGAGTTGAGTAAAGTGTAGTTCTTTGTATTGATTCTTGCATTAGCCTTTTGATGTTACACAAGGGAAGTATTTATAGTGGTACACGTGAAATGGGAGCCCTTGGATGAGATGACACGTGGCTTCATCTCTTCGATTCAAACATCTTATCCTAGGCATGAGGTTTGACTGGCTAGCTTGCGGCGCATTTATTGCTTGTGCAGAGCCCCCATACTAGTGACAAGACTTGACCTTTATGCTTATGACAAATATTCCATCAATAATTCGAATAAGATCTTTGTGTAGGCGATCTCTTGGGAGAAGTGACCATGGAGGATGCTCCTTTGCGGTTTGGAGGCTCCTGCATCAGTTTTGGGGCTTCGACCATTTCATACAATACTTCCACTTGAAAGCTTCAGCTAACTTCAACCAGTTTCAGCATCATGGCTTCGGCTCATAGGCCTTAGCATGTGGACCTCGGTTACATTCACAGGCCTCACTAAAAGGGAGCCTCGATCATTAGACTTCGGCTTGAAGGGCTTCGGCAATTGCCACCTCGGCTGGAGTGCCATGTGGTTAGGCATGAGTGGGCCATTGGCCCAAGTGGATTGGCCAAGTATGACAATACACAACAATAGTCCCCCAAGTCCAAGTATGGTCATTTATGTCATGGTTAGAGTTAGAGATGAGGCTGTGTTGAAGATGAGGCCGAGGTGGTTGGGAAACCGAACCTGCAAGGCTTGTTGGCTGAATGTTGAAGTGGAAGCCGAGGTGGTTGGGAATGATTGTGCGTCGATAGCTGTGCTAATGATTTGATGGTTTGTGCTTATTTTCGAGGAAAAGTGGCTGACCCGTATGACTTCCAAGGCGCCTGCTGCCGTCGAATTAAAAACACAATTATGAGAACAGTTGGAGGTTCTAGAAGCAGACGCGTTGGAAGGGGTGAGTGGGAAGCACGCTTGAATCTGAGGTATAGGTTTGAAAAATCGTTTGAATTCAACGTCTCGAATTTGATCTACAATGGAGGGTTCAGATTGACTAAGCTTCGATCTGACGGCTGGGGTTCGTCCTGGACCTCTATAAAAGGTGAGAAAATCTCATTTTTCAGGACTTTTGAAAATTTGCAATATGAGTCTCTCTCAAATCTTGAACATTCCGGCGTCGAGACTGTTTGTTCTTTCCTTCTCCTCCCTATCTCTGTTCGCGTAGTTCCTTCCTTAGGTATTATTCTTAGAAGAGCCCTTTTATTTCTGTGTTAATACTGTGAAATGGAGTCCACCTTGGGTAGGGAGCTGGTGACAGTAGCTTCGCTAGATTGTGGGGTCAGTCACAGCGGGGATTCTGAGGTTGATAGATATGCCATGACCGAGGACCCAGTAGATTATACCGAAGAGTGGGAGGCGTCTAGGGTGCCTTCAAGTATGACGTGGAAGAGGTTGGGGGAGATCAGGGAGAGATACAGTGTCCCCCACATCATAGAAATGTTAGTTCCCGAGCCAAACGAGCGAGCTTGCTATCCGAGGCCCGGTTGTGTGGTAGTCAGTGAATACCTGTTTAAGGCAGGTATGCGTCTTCCTCTGCACCCCTTCTTTAGGGCAGTGCTGAGGAATTTTATGTTGTCGTCGACCCAGATTCTGTCAAATGGGTGGAGCCAGTTGGTCGGCTCGTACTTCCTGTGGAAGGAGGTGTCACTTGGGGAGGACATGCCTCTCCATGTATTGATGACCCTCTTCCAGCCCCGGGTCATTGGGAAGGAGTCCAGGGGGTGGTATTACCTTACACCTTGGGGGGCTCACGCACCCTTTGTGGTGGGACTGCCTTCCTCTATCAAGGGGTGGAAGGAGTCCTGGTTCTGGGTGTGAGGAAAATGGCAGGCAGTGGAGGGGGACAAGGCCCTTTCTTGCACAGTGCCGACCTAGTACTACGAAGCTCGTGAGTCTCTCAGCACCTGCTTGTGCTTCTGAATTGAACACTTGAACTTTTCTAACTATTGGGGCTTCCATTGCAGATTATAGTACGAGGTTCGAGCTCAGCAGGGAAGAGTTCGAGGTGATAGAGGATATCTATAAGAGGCCTCTGAAGCTCCGCCACTTTGACCACCTGATCGACAAGTGTCGCTACTTCCTGGATTTTGGACCGATGGCTTCCAGAGGTACGAGGCTCCCATAGTTGTAAATTTTCTTGTCTTTTTGTTTGGATACTGATGTGCTGACCTGACGTGCTATGCAAATAAATTCAAGAGGAGGGAGTACCCAGCTCCGGACATGGCTACAATTCTGAAGGCCAACACGACTGTGAAGGCGAGGCCCCTGAAGCTGGGGTTCAGTGGGGCCAAGGAGATCCGAGGCAGGGTGGAACACCTTTCCAAGGATAGCACACCAAAGGCTTCCGAAGAGGGGGCTCCCCAGAGGCAGGAGAAGCCAAAACAGCCTCGGGGGAAAGAGAAAGTCCCTGAGGAGGCGAAGAGGAGGAAGCTGGTGCACGTCACCAGCTCGTCAGGGAAATTTGGGACATCAGTGTCCCACGAGGCTAAATCAACAGGCGAGCCGAAGCTGCTCGCATCCACCTCCAAAGCCATCAAAATAGAGATGGTAAGAGAGGTCGAGGCTGAGGAGGCCAGAGAGGAGGCTGCGAGGAGAGCTGCTGAGGAGGAGGCAGCAAAACAAAAGCTTGTTCGGGAAAAGGGGAAGTCTCCAAGCTTCCTAGCTGGAAGGGAGGAGACCTTGGCCCTAGCCTTGGTGGAGGCTCTTCCCCAGGAGGTCCGGAGCGCCGCAGAGAACTTTTACCAGTTTTGGACGGACAGGTGGCAGCTGCATGCCTCCTCCTGCGATGGTACCGACCTGACGAGGGCTTTGGTGAGCCAAAGCGTCAGAACCTTTGGCCTCGCTCTTGAATGCAGAGAGGCCCCGAGTGATTTTCAGACAAGGATCCAGTCTTTGAAGGAAAAGAGAGCCTCCCTTGCAGAGGAGTTGAAGGCAGCTAGGGCTGAGGCGGAAGAAGCTAGGGCCCAAAAACTTGAAGAATTGGCCAAGCTAGAGTCTGCCTTGGCCCAGATCGAGGCCTTGAAGAAGGAAGTCCATGAGTTACAGTGCGAGGTGGCATCCCTGACAAAGAAGGTGGAGGTCTCCAATGAGCACCGAAAGTGACCGCCGAGGCCCTTGAGAAGGCAAATCTTTCCTTGGCGAGTGCCCAAGAGGCTTACCAGTTCTTGGAAACCCAAATCAAGTGGTATGTGGATGATGCCTCCCACGCAAGAGAGGAAGCTCAACAGGTGAGGGAGGAAGTGGTGCGGGAGTACGTTGCCAACTTCCATAATACGGAGGAGTACAAGAGCTTCAGTGCTTACTGGAGAAACTTTGCCTACGCTGAGATGATGGAGCGGGCAGGGGAACTGTATCCCAATTTGGATCTAACTCAACTCAGGTCTGAATTCGTGGACGAGGTACCTCAGACCCCTACTGAGGAGGTGCAGGGTGATGAAGCAGCTGAGGTAGAGGAGATAAATGCGGATGCTCAAGCTGCCAAAGCCCCAAGTACTGAGGCACCTCCCCCATCTACCCAAGCTTAGATTAGTTTTCTTTTCAGTCTTTCGAATGTAATGGCCTGAGGCCCACTTTTGTAATCCTTATTGAATATCAATATAATGCCTTTTTCATTCATTGTTTCTTTATCCAAGTGTGCTCGCCTCGTTAAGCAAGTGAACTTAAAAGTTGACAGAAGCACTAACAAAATAATTTGAACTTGGTACCTTAACTTCAATCACTTTAAACAACTGGATTGAACAATTGTATGAGCCATGGACTTAAGCAAATGAACTATATGAGCCTCGGACTTAAGCAAACGAACTTTACTTAAGCGTAATAACTGTATGAGCCTCGAATTTAAGCGAATGAACAACTGTATGAGCTTTGGACTTAAGCAAATGAACTTTATTTAAGCATAATAACTGTATGAGCCTCGGATTTTAAGCGAGCCTTGGATTGCACGTGAGGTGGCTTCTCCCCTTGGCGTTCAGCCTGGCCAGAGTAATGTGCTAGCGCCTCGGAGTTCAAGCGAGGTAGCCCAAATGTGGGTCGCGAGCCTCTCCTCCGAGGTGACGACGCATCCCAGACATGGTGGATGGTGCAGCCATGCTAAGGCTTCTCTCCTTGGCGTTCAGCCTGACCAAAGGGAGGCATGTGCTAGCGCCTCGAAATTCAAATGAGGTGGGATGCGAGCCTCTCCTCCGAGGTGATGACGCATCCCAGACATGGTGAATGGTGCAGCCATGCTGAAACTTCTTCCCTTGGCATTCAGCCTGGCCAAAGGGAGGCATGTGCTAGCACCTCGGAGTTCAAGAGAGGTGGCCCAGAGGTGGGACGCGAGCCTCTACTCCGAGGTGACGACGTAGTACAAGTTAATTTAATCGCTAAATTTTATTGAACCATAGAAATGTTACAAAGGCTGGGAAAGGTCATCCAGCAAGATAGTACATTTATTGGTAATAGATCCTGAGGTGTTCTATGTTCCATGGGCGGGGTTGTGCCTTGTCGTTCATGTCTTCAATCCAGTAAGTCCCAGGTCGAACCCCTTCTCTGATTTTGTGTGGACCTTCCTGGTTCGGGCCTAAGGAACCGGAACCAGGTTCTTTTGAGGACAGGAAGACCCTCTTGAGTACGAGATTGTTGATTCGAAATGACCTCTTCTTAACTTTTGAGTTGAAGAACCTTGTCATCTTTCTCTGATATGTGCCGAGCTTCAATTGGGAGTCATCTTTTTTTTCTTTGATGAAGTCGAGGTCTAACCTCCGAATCTCATCGTTGGTTATCTCACTGAAGAGCAGACATCTTGGAGATGGAAGTCTGACCTCCACGGGGCTCATTGCCTCAATTCCATACGCCATGAGGAAGGGCGTTTCCCCTGTTGGGGTCCTGGTGGTGGTTCGGATCGCCCAAAGGACTTGGGCTAGCTCATCAACCCAGACCCCTTTTGATACATCAAGCTTTCTTTTCAGGACGTGCTTGATTGTCTTGTTCATGGCCTCAACTTGGTCATTTGCTTGTGGGTGGTGAGGTGTGGAAAAGTGCTTCTTTATGCTGAGCTCTTCGTATAATTTTCTAACCTTCTTGTTGTTGAACTGTCTGCCATTGTCTTAGACAATTGAGTAGGGAATTCCGAACCGACAAATAATATTTTTCCATAAGAACTTGGAGGTGTTGGCTTTAGTGATTTTTGCTAGTGGTTCAGCTTCGACCCACTTTGTGAAGTAATCAATGGCCACAATTGCAAAACTCGCCCCTCCTCTACCCTTAGGTAGGGGACCTATGAGGTCCACACCCCATTTTGAGAAAGGCCAGGGGCTGGAGACGGCGGTCAAATCCTGCGATGGCTGTCTTTGCACAGGAGAGAACACTGACATTTGTCGCATTTTCGTACAAACTCGAGGAGATCCCGCTTTAGGGTAGGCCAGTAGTACCCCTACCTCAATATTTTTTGTGCTAGAGATAGACCTCCGGAGTGGTTGCCGCACACGCCCTCGTGGACTTCTCTTAATATGTAGGTAGCCTCTTCTCCTCCAACGCACCGTAAGAGTGGAGAGGAGAGGAGAAGCTCCTCTTGTATAGAATGTCATCAATGAAGAGGAAGTGGGCTGACCTCCTCCTTAGCTTGTAAGCCTCATTTTTGTTGGTGGGCAGTACTTGGTCTTTGAGGTATGCTATGATTGACTGCATCCAAGTGGGAATTCTAGTGATCCACATTACAGTAGGGGCCTCGATCGAAGGCAGGAGGAGGTGCTCAATAGGTACTATTGTGAGTAGCTCTAATTCCTTGCTACTAGCCAGCTTCGAGAGTGCATCCGCATGCGCATTTTTGATACGGGGGATCTGGATCAACTCAAATTTTTCGAAGGATGTGATGAGGTTCATCACCATTTTCAGATAGGATGCCACTGTTTTTTCTTTGGCTGATAAGTTACCATTGACTTGGCTAACAACCAGTTGGGAGTCACTACTAATGGGTAGCCTCTTTACTTGCATTTCTGTGGCCAGCCTGAGGCCCGCAAGAAGTGTCTCATATTTTGCTACATTATTGGTAACTTTGAATCCGAACCTCACCGCCGAGGTGAGTTTGTGACCTTCGAGGCTGATGAGGACAATCCTGGCACCTAAGCCGACATCCCCAGCAGACCCATCAACGAAGAGGTTCCACGTGGAGGGCTCTGCGAGTTCCATGATTTCATCCACCTCGGGTAGGTTGGCGAATTCAGTCACAAAGTCAGCCAACGCTTGCCCTTTAATGGCTGCCCTAACCTTGAACACAATGTCAAATTCACTTAGTTCCACTGCCCATTTCATTAACCTTCCTGAGGCATCGGGCTTTTGGAGTACCTGCCTCAGGGGAAAGTTCATCAGGATATAGATGATGTGAGCTTGGAAGTAGGGTCTCAATTTCCTAGAGGCTGTGATCAAGGCCAAAACGAGCTTCTCCATATCGGGGTAATGGGTTTCTGACGATAGGAGCGCTTTACTTGTGTAGTATACGGAGAGTTGGGTGGACCCTTCTTTCCGTATCAGAACCGAGCTGATGACCTCATTGGAGACGGCCAAATATAGTTGTAGGATATCACCGGGTTTCGGTTTGGAGAGGAGGGGGGCTTGTCCCAGGTGCATTTTCAGGCATTGAAAGGCCTCTTCACATTCCTCAGTCCACTGGAATTTCTTCCCAGCCTTCAGTACTTTGAAAAATGGGAGGCATTTGTCTGTAGCTTTGGAAACGAAGCGGCTAAGTGCGGCCACTCGCCCGGTGAGACTTTGCACTTCCTTTGACTTTTGGAGGGGACCTCATCTTGCATAGAGCGTCAATCGTCTCGGGGTTGGCCTCAATTCCTCGTTGGTTGACCATGTACCCCAAGAATTTGCCAGAGGCTACCCCAAAGGCACACTTGAGGGGGTTGAGTCTCATCCTATACCTTCTTAGGATTTGGAAAGTGCTGTTGAGGTGCATTATATGGTCCTCAGCCTCCAAAATTTTTACCAGCATGTCATCTACATAGACCTCCATTATTTTGCCAATGAGGTTGGTAGGTTGCTCCGACGTTTTTCAACCCGAAGGGCATCATTCTATAACAATAGAGGCCTCGGTCCGTGATGAATGAGGTGTGCTCTTCATCGGTCGGGTGCATGGGGATTTGGTTGTAGCCGGAGTACGCGTCCATGAAGCTCAACAACTCGTGCCCAGCCATGGAGTCTACTAGTTGGTCAATCCTTGGGAGTGAAAAGCTGTCTTTCAGGCAAGCTCTATTGAGGTTGGTGAAGTCGGTGCACACCCTCCACTTGCCATTGTGTTTCTTTACTAAAATCGGGTAGGAGACCCACTTCGGGTAGGTTGCCTCCCTGATGAAGCCATTTTGGATGAGCTTCTGAACTTCTTCCTTTAGGGCCTCATACCTCTCGGGATTGAGGGCTCTCTTTTTTTGTCTATGCGGGGCAACCTTAGGATCGATTTTCAGGTGGTGACAGCTGACCTTGGGGTCTATGCCTACCATGTCCTCATGCTTCTAGGCAAAGACATCAAGATTCTTGCTCAGAAAATCCTTAATCTTTTCTTTCAGAATGTTGGATAGGCATTTGCCTACCTTCAGTACCTTTGATGGGTCTCAGGGGTCTACCGAGAAGCTCTCAAGTTCCTCTACTGGGGATGCTTGAGGCTTTTGTTCCATTATGCGGGGGTCAATCTCATTAATGACCAGCACCTCCGGATTAGATGGTGCGTCAATCATATCAACATCTTCTTGTTTGGTGGGAGCATCACCTGGGACATCAGCCATGGCCACATTAGCTATGATTACATGGACGTCCCGGGGCTCTACCTTCTTGATAGAGCTTAGATAGCACTCTCTCGAGCCTCTTCGATCGCCTCTGACCATTGGTATCCCATTTTCTGTCAGGAATTTTATGCATAGGTGGTGGATGGAGGTGACTACTCCAATTCCTTTAGGGCTGGTCTGTCCAACAATCCATGGTAAGCCGACCGGCTGTCGACAATGAGGAACTCCATGAAGTTCGTCGTTGTTCGTGGGGATTCTCCCATCTCCACTGCAAGTGTTATCTTTTCCCTCGGAATGATGCTATATCCGATAAATCCGTACAATGGAGTGGTAGTGGGTGTCAGCTGATGATCCAATATCATCTTGTCAAAGGTGGATCCGAATAAAATGTTGACGGAGTTGCCGTTATCAACTAACATTCGTTTGAGCCCATTCCGGGCTATGACAGCCCTCACCACAAGTGCATCGTAATGGGGGTAATGAACTCCCTCGTCGTCTTCCTGGGTGAAGACAATGGGTGGAACCTAGTTTTTTCGGGAGCTACTACCCACAATGTAGCTTGTCAAAGCGGGGTGTTTAGCCTCCCGAGCATAATTCCTTTTGGCGTTTCGTGTTTCACCGCCAACATACAGACCTCCAAATATGGTATCCACCTCGTGAATAGGGGTTTCATCTCGAGTTTGCCAATTTCTTTGGTGCCTACGCCCTTCCCTGGGCCTCTCTGCATCATGCTCCCTTCGTCGTGGGGATACATCCCTTTGACGGGGAGTGGCCTCCTCACGCCCACGTTGGTTGTCGTGCCTGGGCGGGGGCCTGTTCGCCTAGGGTAAATCATGTATGTCTCTAGCGGGTTCCTGCCGGGAACGTTGTGCATAGTCTCTGCAATCCGCTGTGTCATGCCCATAGGACCCGTAGTGTACATAGTATCCTGGGGGGTTCGGATTTAACCTATTTCTAGGTCCTGAACCTCGGCCTCGGCCTCGACCTCTTCCCCGACGGGGTGTCTGCTGGGCCTCCATCTGATGGGGGGTCAGTAATCGGGTTGACATCTTCATATGCCAAGGTGGGAACCGCATTCAAATTGGTGGCGGCAAGTGTTTGGCCAGAGTTCTCATTTCCGGCCTGGTTCATTTGGTAGCCCATCAGGTGGGAGGTCGGGCCAATACCGCGCTGTCTTTGAGGAGGTGGAAGGCCTCTACTTGCCCTGTTCCTATGCTCAATCAATTTTTTCATTGATGATCTCCCTTCTCATCATTTCGAGTAGGGTGTCATAGGTGGCGGGGTTTTGATTCTGCACGTCCCTCCAGAATAAGGTATTCATGTTCAGACCTCCCCTCAATGCGGATAGTGCCTCTCGGTCAGTGACTTGTACGCAGTACGTCATCTCATTGGTGAAGCGTGATAAGAAGCTATTTAGGGACTCCCCATGTTCTTGTCTCATGTCCTGGAGACGTTGGATGGGGGCCTCTCCTTCTTTGCTCACCACGAATCTCTTCAAGAATGTTGTCTTGAACTCGGGCCAGCTTCTAATGCTCCCAGGTGGCAACCTGCTATACTAAATTTTAGCCGCTCCACTAAGCGTTAAATGGAAGGTTCTGCACTTTACGGCTGGGGTGGCGTCCCTTAGGCTCATGTGAGTTTTATAAGCATTCAGGTGCTTCTCCGGGTCGCCTCTTTCGTCATACTTTGGTATTTTTGGCATAACATAGTGGCTTGGGACCTGGGCATTCCTTAGTTCCCTAGAGAATGGTAGATTCTCATCATCATCGTCCAAGTCGCAGGACCTCTGTTGTTCATCAGAGTCGTACTCATCAGCCTTATACCTTGGCTATTGGTGAGAGGTTCTGGGATGGTCCCTAACCTCTTCCTCCCTCCTCTGCTGCCTATTTCTAGGCGGAGCTAGACGGGGGGCATTTTCATGCCTTCTCTCCGGCTGCTGGGGCATTGAAGGTGGAGGAGGTGGCCTTGTCCAAGGTTGTTAAGCCTGCTGTTGCCTCAGCCTCGGTTCGACGAGGCTGATTCTGTCAAAAACACTTCCTGCCCTCCTATGTCTTGGATCTTGCTCATAAGGAGGTGGAAAATTATCATGGCTCATTTGGACCTCGATGGGTCGAGCAGAAGCGTAGTTGGAAGAAACATCAACTTCCACTTCCCTTTCAAATGGGCTTCCACCTCAGCCATAGTCTGGCGTGGCAGCTCTATGACTTTGAACTTCATCCTCTTGCTGGTAGTGTCCTTGGGGGGCATATAGAGGAATGGGGAAGCCTCCCTGACCCTGTATTTGGGCCATAGGCTCCCTCATAGCCAAGTTTTGGCTAGCAATATCCCTCATGTTGGCTGTCATGATGGCCATTTCTCTTGATAATTGTGTCGTCGCATGCATCCCACCTCTTCTTTGGTGGTGGTGGAGTCTCTGCCGAGCTGCTGGGACAGCGGGCTGAGGAGGCACGTTCGTGTTTTCTCTTACCCTCATGGGGGGAGTATCTTCATTGGAGCTCATTTTCTTTTGTCAGACTTCAAATTTTGTTAAGTAATGGGGCTTCCTCCAGTTCTTTTTCGAGAACAAATCCTTTTTCAAATGGGGTTGCCCAAATGTCTTTTCAGTAAGCTTTTACCACAATATTGTTCGTGGTTATGGTATGGCTTCCCACAGACGGCGCCAATCTGTTGACCTCAAAAAATGTTGCCAACAGATGCCGATCCCACCCGCACACACGTGGGCGAATGTCCAACACACTAAGACTTGTGAACGGTCTAAAACGAGCGGTTCAAAGGGCGTGAGAGTAGCCCAACGACGCGGGACAGTGACGTTCGGAATCTGACGGGTTGTTTGTGATCCGATTGTATAATAATTACTAATCGGTGTTCGTAAACGTATATATAAATGTGTATAAACTCGATTTGTGTATTGTAAGTAAAAGAGAGAGAGTTTAGTAAAGTGTAGTGCTTTGTATTGATTCTTACATTAGCCTTTTGATGTTATGCAAGGAAAGTATTTATAGTGGTACACGTGAAATGGGAGCCCTTGGATGAGATGGCACGTGACTTCATCTCTTCGATTCAAACATCTTATCCTAGGCATGAGGTTTGACTTGCTAACTTGTGGCGCATTTATTGCTTGTGCAGAGCCCCTATACTAGTGACAAGACTTGACCTTTATGCTTATGACAAACATTCCATCAATCATTCGAATAAGATCTTTGTGTAGGCGATCTCTTGGGAGAAGTGATCATGGAGGATGCTCCTTTGCGGTTTGGAGGCTCCTGCATCAGTTTCGGGGCTTCGGCCATTTCATACAATACTTCCATTTGAAGGTTTCAGCTAACTTCAACCAGTTTCAGTATCATGGCTTCGGCTCATAGGCCTCAGCATGTGGACCTCGGTTATATTCACAGGCCTCGGTAAAAGGGAGCCTCGGTCAGTGGACTTCGGCTTGAAGGGTTTCGGCCATTGCCACCTCGGCTGGAGTGCCACGTGGTTCGGCATGAATGGGCCATTGACCCAGGTGGATTGGCTAAGTATGACAATAATCAACACTATATTTTGAATTTTCTGGTGCATAGTTGTCGACATTGGAATGGTTGGTATTGATTTCTTAGTCAAATATATCGTTCTCAATGTCACTTAGAAAATATTAGTAGAGTTAAGAAATTGTTGAAGGAACGAAATTCTTCAATGTGCAAAGGTTTGTGAATCGTGGCTATAAAGATATTGATGATTAAAGTTGGTCTATAGTTCATTAAACCACTCTTCATCATATTATGTTCGTGTGTTAGGTATCAAACTTTACACTTCCCATAAAATGTTCGATGATTTCAAAATTCCTTTTTAATAAACTTGTTAGATAATTTTAAATTACCCGTCAAACATGTGACTTAAGATATATAGCCCTTGTTTGAGCTCTATTTTTTTGGAAGAATAAATTTTTGAATAGTGTATTGATGGAAAATGTGTGGTTAAAAAATAAGAAAAAATTTTGAATTTGTGTGTAATATTATTTTATTGAAGAATGTGTGGTTGAAATGATATCAAAACACTGTTGAAAAATATATTTTTCTAAAAGAATGGAGCTTAAACAAGGGCATAGTAAAGGCTTTATTTTTCATTTGAATTCTTGGTAGTTAATTTACACTAACGCACCGTTTGATAGGCACCAATTTTCTAGGGAAAATGGAATTAGAATGCCAATTTCCAACTTTTGTGTGTTTGATAGTGTTATATTTTTCATGAAAATTAAGTTCTTGAATTTCTTGGGAGTTGTAGTTTTCTAGCTTCTGTGGGAAAATCAATTAATGGTGGGAATTGATTTTCCACGTAGTTGACGTTATTTATTTATTTTTTTATAATGGAAACAAATTCTAAGAATTATTGTAAAAAAATATTTTCCTTTAATTAACAATTTTCATGTAAATCAAAGTCAAATGAACATCAAAAGATAGATAATTTTCTTGGATTTTTTTTTTTAAGCAATGGAAACAAATTTCATCACAATACCAGTAAATTCCATCCCTTTAATTGACAATTTTTATGTAAAACAAAACCAAACGAACACATAATAATACTTTTATTTCAACATTTTCCACGTGAAAAATTATACCAATCAAACATAATAAGGGCCCGTTTGATTGTAAAGATGAAATTGAATTGAATTGAAAACGAATTCCAGGGAATTGATTTGCCTAAAATTATTTTCCTGATAATTGTAAATTATTGTGATTGATTGGGATAATTTTTCATGTGAAAAATGTTGAAATAAAAATATTTTTTGATCTCTGTTTGGCTTTATTTTATATGAAAATTGTCAATTAAAGGGATAGATTTTATTGGTATTGGGGATGAAATTTGTTTCCATTGCCAACACACAAAAAAAAAACAAAAATTTTAAGAAAATCATCTATCTTTTGATATTTGTTTGGCTTTGTTTTATATGAAAATTGTCATTTAAAGGAAAATATTATTCTACAATAATTCTTAAAATTTATTTCCATTGTCAACAAAAAAAAAAGTGCAACCGAGAATTCTAATTCTCACCATTTTTGTGAGAATTGAAATTCAAGGAAAACATGGAAATTAGGTTAGGTGGCATAAAAGATGGAACTCGAATTCTAGGGAAAATTTTGCCAATCAAACAACAAAAAATTGAAAAGATGGAATTTAATTTTCATTTTTCATGGAATTGGGGTGCAATCAAATATAGCTTAAGGGTCCGTTTGATTGCAAAGATGGAATTGAATTGCCTAGAAAAAGAATTTCAGGAAATTAAATTGCCTAAAAATCGTTTTCCTGAGAATTGTAAATTATTGTGTTTGATTGGTATAATTTTTCACGTGAAAAATGTTGAAATAAAAGTATTTTTTGGTATTCGTTTTGGCTTTGTTTTACATGAAAATTGTCAATTAAAGTGATAGAATTTACTGATATTAGGGATGAAATTTGTTTCCATTGCCAAAACAAAAAAAAATCAAAAAAATCATCTATCTTTTGATATTCGTTTGACTTTGTTTTACATGAAAATTGTTAATTAAAAGGAATTTTTTTTTACAATAATTCTTAGAATTTGTTTCCATTGTCAAAAAAAAAAAAAAAAAAGATGGAATTGAAATTCTCACAATTTTGGTGAGAATTGAAATGTCATCAATAGAAGGAAAATGCTAATTTAGCGACAGTTGGTGGAATTCCAATTCCATGGAATTAAAAGGCTATCAAACAAGCCATTTTGTGAGAAAATGAATTGTATTTCTATTTTCTAGAGAAAACAAGGGTCAATCAAACAGGCCCTAAGGTAGTGTTTGATTGGAGGTGGAATTCCATGGAAAATGGAATTGGAATTCCACCTTCCAATTTAACCTTATTTGGTAGCCATTTTTTCCCCCTAGAATTGAAATTCCATCTTTGGTGCCACATAAGTCAATATCCATGAATTCAAGGAATTGCAATTCTCACCAAAATTGTGAGAATTGGAATTCCCGGTTACTGTAGCATTTTTTTCGATTTTTTTTTTTTTTGAGGTAATGTAAATAAATTCTAAGAATTATTGTAAAAAAAATATTTTTCTTTAATTGACAATTTTCATGTAAAACAAAGTCAAATGAACACCAAAAAATAAATTTTTTTTTGAATTTTTTTTTTGTAATGGGAACAAATTTCATCTCCAATACCAATAAATTTTAGAAAAAATTGCAGACGAGGTACCAAACCTTTCGTTTATTAGTAGACTTTACCTAAACCTTTAGTTTGTACCACCCACCACGATACCAAACCTTTCAAAAACTCGCGGTGGAAGTTCAAATGGATGGAAACTGTTAATTTGACCGTTAGTTGACCAAAGATTTAACATTGACCATTATTTTGACTAATTTTAAAAGGATAAAATGGTAACTTTACATTTTTCAAACAAAAAATAATAATTACAATATATTAATAATTAAATCAAAACACAAAAATACTATTCATCTTCTTCTCCATTCACCCCTATCCACCCACCCATTCCCTCCACAAAACCAAATCCCACCAAAACACTAACTGTGAGAGCTTGATTGTGCGCAAGAATGATGGTTGTGTACGAAAGCAAAACCCAAAAATTCTTCCACAATTTCTGTTGATTATATGTCTAAAATCAGCCCCCTTTTGCTACTCAGTTGTTCAAAATAAAACAGAATAGAAAATTTTGATTCTTGACCACCGGTTGATACACTCTTGAGAGTTTATTTTATTTTTAATGTATACGCTTGCAATTTCGATTATAAAACCAATGAAATATAATGAGAAATTTATCAGTTAAATATAAAGTGTGATAGTGAACTAAGAAAATTCAAACACAGATTTATACTTTTTTGAAGCATAAGAAATTGGACAAGAATTGATCCCTGCTCAGATCGGAACCAATTGATCTTTGGAATCAATTATTAAATTTTCACAATTATTAATGTCGATTTTGGTGGGATTTGGTTTTGTGGAATGGTGGATGGGTGGATAGGGGGTGAATGGAAAAGAAGATGAATAGTATTTTTGTGTTTTGATTTAATTATTAATATATTGTAATTATTATTTTTTGTTGAAAAATGTAAAGTTACCATTTTATCCTTTTAAAATTAGTCAAAATAATGGTCAATGTTAAATCTTTGGTCAACTAACGATCAAATTAACAGTTTCCATCCATTTGGACTTCTACTGCGAGTTTTTGAAAGGTTTGGTATCGTGAGTGGCACAATTTAAAGGTTTGGACAAAGTCTGCTAATAAACGAAATGTTTGGTACCTCGATTGCAATTTTTTCTAAATTTTATTCATTTAATTGACAATTTTCATGTAAAACAAAGTCAAACGAACACCAAAAAACACTTTTACTTCAACATTTTTCACGTGAAAATTATACCAATCAAACACAATAATTTACAATTTTCAGGAAAACAATTTTTAGGCAATTCAATTCTCTGAAATTCGTTTTTTAGGCAATTCAATTCAATCTTTACAATCAAACGGAACCAAATAACACGCACTACAACAAAGTTTACTTATTGCACGTCGTAAAAAGTTCTTTTCGGCATACATGTGTATGTCGTATAAAGTCATGTCGTAAATGCTCACCATCTTTAATGTATGCCGTAAAAAAAGGAAAAGCATGCCCTTAATGAACTTTTTACAAAGTGCAAACACATGTCATAAAATGTTATGAGTATTTACGACATCTATGTTGTAAATAGTATGTTAAAATTACAAATATTTTTTCTATCAATTTTTACATCATGTTTAAGAATTAAGGATAATTGCAGAGCCCTAGACCTTTTAAATTGTGATAGACTTTTTCCTAACCTTTCAATCATTGCAATCGCCACCCCAAACTTTCAAATCGTAATAGCTGAGGCTTCAATCGATGGTTTCTATTCAATCTATCGTTAGTTAACCCAAAAAAATTAATTTTGACCACATTTTATTCAATTTTAAAGGGAAAAACAGTAATTTCATTTTTCCCATAAAATAATTAAAAACTTAAATCAGAAACAAAAAAATAAAGAGAAGAAAAAAATTAAAATGGAAAAACTATTTTCTTCATCAACTCCCAATCCCCTCAACCTAAAACTAGAAATTTACCACCATCACGCCTAGCGATGTCAATTTGGCTCTTCGGCTTGGGTTGCCCATGCCTCGGCTCGAGGATTGGGGGAATCGAGTCGAGCCCGAGTCGGCCTTATAGCTCGTGGGCCGGATCGTATGAAAAAAAGCAGCGTGCAGCTGCCTAGGCAGCTATATGAGCTGCCTATGTATTATTAAAAAAAAGGAATTGAGCATAAAAAAGCTCAAGTCGAAAGCTCGGGTTGAGCCTCCATTTTTTGGTCGAGCTTTTTTTCACTCAGCTCGGCCAAAAAAAAGTCCAACTTAATTTTACTTGAGTCGAGCCTGAGCCTCATTGACATCCCTAGTCACGCCTACCGCCATTGACCACCATCGCCATCGACGCCATCTTTGTCGACCACCGCCACCGCCACCACCATCATTGACCACTACCACCATGAACATAACCAAATCAGGTAATTAAAATCCTCCCTACCCAACCCAAACCGAATCGAAAATCAACCGCCACCTTCTCTCTACAAATCAAGACACCTATAGATTAGGTTGGTGGTAGAGAATTGGAATCCGTGAACATCAAATCCTTATTAAACCAAGAATAATCACTCCAAAAAATGAATAATCATCAAAATTGTCAACCTCAGTTGTCTTCCCACTTCGATCCGACATCGTCTCATGATGATTCCTCGACCAAATGATGTTGGCCGTTCCATCTTCGAACTCTAGTTTTAACTAGGATGTGTCCTTCATCGCGGCTTAAAACGACAAAGGGTTGTCGTCGACTTTGATTAACCAATTTGAAAACCAGTCGACGGAGTTGATTTTAAATCTGAGGCAAACCAGATTAATAGCAACGTGACCAAGTCTTTGATGCTCTAGCAGCAATTGATGCTGTCCAGAGGGAGTTTGTGTTCAAATCTAAAACCTCCACTCAATCGAGAGAGATTAAGAGGAAGATACAAATGTAGTAATATAAACCTAGAAGCAAAAGAAAGAGAAAACTTGTGGTTGAGGACAAGCTTGAAGTTATTCTTTATATGGTGGTGGTTGAAGGAGATGGTAATGGTGGTCGATGGCGATGGTATGACAGATTTCTAGTTTTGGGTTAAGGGATTGGAGTGGGGGTGGGTGTGAGGTCGGGGAGAAGAATAAGTATGTCATAAATACTTTAAGTAATAGAATTATTATGGCACACATTTAAGGCATGCCATAATTAATTTATTTTTACGGCATGTCTTATTTGCTCATCGTAATCGAATAGCGTAAAAAGTTACTTTTGTTGTAATGATGTTTATAAACTCAAAGTATCCATATATAAGACTAACACGAGAAAAATCTATTGATGAAATATGTAATTAAAAAATTGTGAGTCCCATAAAATATGTGGTTAAAATTAGTTATTGACTTTAATTTAGGGGGTGTTTGTGTCTCATTATTTGTGAATAATGTATTATAGAATAATAATTGATGTTGAAATGTGCACTTAAAAAAAAGAATTTTTTTATTTATGTATAATATTATTTTAATGAAAAAATATGTGGTTAAAAATGAGTACCGTAGAAAAAATAATGTGGTTGAATATGGTAGTATGATAGACAAACAAAACTTTAGATTAAGCCCCAATTTGGCCCTCATTTCCCTTCTCATTATTTTTCTTTCTTTTATTTTCAACCACACAATCTTACATAAAATAATATTAAACGTAATTTTTCCTCCTTTTTTAACAATTTATTTTTCGAAAAAATATTATTCCACCCATTTTTATTTTCACAAAATGGGGGCGTTTTTCTATCAATCCCGGCGATAATATAAAATTAAATTCTGGCTACATTTCAAAATCTGCAAAGAGCTGGCACTTGCCCATGAAGAGACGTACTGATTCATAGCCCCATGTGGCCCAATTTGAAGTTTTTTAGTTTGAATAATTATACCATATACCTTCATTTCTTCTAAGAATTGGAAAATACTCAATTTATTAATTCTTTAATATTTACATAGATCTAATATTACATTTTAAAAGAATAACTATTTATAGCTTTGTCAAAATCTAACTATAACATTTTCAAGACAACCTTTAAATAGAAGTGCATTAGCAAAATAACTCTTCCACATGTCAATAACTTAGTAGATTAAAATGCAGTTAATTACATTCCGATTTATGCCACATCCTCATAAACAACTTCAAACTAATCTTGAGATATTATAGAGGTGCATTAGCAATAGAACTCTACCATTTGTCAATAACCTACGAATTTAAAATACTGTTAATGACATCCAAATATATTGAGATATTTTAGGGATTGTAGGGATATATAAAAAAATACTGCAGATCAATTCAATATAAACAGTCACAGTAGTGAGGTTTCCTAAAAAAAATTTCAATTTTTAAGAAAGAAAAAATGGTGAAAATTTTATCGATATTCTCCTGTATTTTGGCTACATGGGCGGTGGTAGTCTCGGGTCGTGGTCATTTTCATACCACTTCGCCGATACAATCTCCTGTAGGGGGTCCTCGCCCTATAGGCGCACCTACTGTGGATTGCATGAGTCTGATATATGATATGGCGGATTGCATAGCGTATTTGAGCGTTGATGGTGGTGAAGATAAGCCCGACAAATCTTGTTGCTCTGGATTCAAGACAATTTTGGATACTGATTCTGATTGCATATGTGTAGCACTGAAGAACAGTGCCAGTTTGGGTATTGAAGTTAATATGACCAGTGCTAGAGCTTTGCCTTCTGCTTGTGGCATCAAAGCCCCTCCACTTAATTGCATCAGTGCGTTTCTCTCTGAATCTTTATGATTGTCTATTAGACATATTATTTACTCTTTGATCATAATATCAACAATAGGCAATATGAAGCGGAATAAATGGATACTACTGTTAATAAAATTCTACCCAGTAATTTCAGCAAAATATGTGCTTTAAATTTTGTTATTTTATTGATAGTCTTTTTTTCTGCAGTGTCCACTTCTCCTGTTCCGTCTCCCGGCACATCTCCTGGTGGGTGACTATATTTATTAGTAGCATATAATTATGAGTTACTACGGAAAAAAAAAAAATTTAATTAATAGCAAATCTTAGAAGGACCTTGTTATATGTACATCCAACTTTACATAATGAATTACATAATATCACATGTCACTCTATCATTTGCCATTTTAAAAGATAATCAACTTTTTCATCTAATCTTTTCTTTCCACATCATTTTATGTAATCTTTTATGTATCATTTTTAAGTACGAATAACATAATTCTCTTGAAGCTTGAATGGTGTGTAACCAACGAGTGTTCGGTTCATGATCTAGATAGACTAATTATCTTTAGAAAAATATATTGTTCTGCATGGTACAATTCTTTTTAGTTATTTGTTGAATAAAAGATTGAAATTGATAAAATATAGTTATGTAAGATTTTAGATGATATAATTATCCCAATACAAATTGTCACTTATTCATAAAAATTTGTGTATGTAGTAGATCTTTAATTGATTATTATATTTCTTCCAAAATTCTACAATGATAAGATTTAATTATACATGTGTTGGTATTTATATATTGGGGTGATCATCCAAATTCTGCAGTTAATCCTCCAGCAGTAAATGCTCCAAATCCAACATCTTCAAATCCCGCTGCCGCTCCGATACCAGCCGCCATGACTCCAGCATCGACAGTCCACTCCGTCCCTGTCGGAGCACCAAGTCCGATAGCAGCAAGCTCTGGAGGTTATAGTATATGTGCTACCATATTATCAACCCTTTTTATCATTCCTCTGTCGATTTCATTTTTTAGTATATTGGTCTAACCTTTAGTGATTAACAGAGTGTTATTTTATTTTTATTTTTTTTCAGTAGAAATTTTTTATTCTAGTATTACTCTTAGATTATTGGCAATCTTATTTTTTGTTACTTCTAATTAAGAATATTGTTGGATTTAATTAGCATTAATTTTTCGAGGATTTTTAATATGGAGTTTCACAATTTTTATGTTGTAATCAATTAACAAACTCACGTTTTTGGCCCTATATGTACACTTGGTTCAAAATTGTCCGTTGAAATGGCCATAGCATGAGTTTGACAAATTATAAATTTGTTAAACTTTATTTTTATCCACACATTTTGTTGAACTCACAAATATTATCTACTCGTCCTGAAAATAAATAAATAAATAAGAGAGATTCATACACACACATTATCGACCAAGAAACTGAATAAAAAATGTTTCAGAGAAAAGGAGGAAACGGTCAAATTTCTAATCTTACTGTTGAATAAATAAATCTTGTATGCTTTTGAATTTATTTTGCATTTCTCATTTCTCGTAATTTTTGGAAACAAACACAAGAGTAGAACGAATGAAGAGAACATGTTTTGCTTTCGTTACTAAAATTGAACTGCTGCATACTATACAAATTAATGTCTATTAACTAAAAAAAAAATCAAAGTCACAACTAATGAAATTATTTCAGTAGATTATCCTATATTCTTCATGTATTTTGTGAATTTTTATGGCGCTTTAAATAGCTGCCTGTTAAGGTAGCAAGCGTGTAGCCTTAACAAGGCAACAGTTGCAGCTATCTTTTCAATGATTTTTATTTTTATTTTTATTTAAATTTTATTTTCATTATGGGTCAAGTAACACAAATCGTCGAGCCACCCGGGCTGGCTTAGGTTCAAGTTGATGTCCCAAAATGGGGCTTTGGCCATAGCCTCGACTTGGTTCTTCTAAGCTATGAGTAGAGTCAGCTTGGGCTTTTTCCGGGTTGAATCATGGGTCACTCAAGTTTGTGAGTCAAATTTACACCCCTATTTGAAGGTAAGGCAATGATTCTAAGAAGAGAAAAATATGATCTGCATTAAAATTTGTTGTTGTATCACCAAAAAAATTACATGTGCTATCTTGGATAAATGAATTTGATCTTGAAAAAATGTCAAGAAGGATGCCTCTGTATACAAGATGCTAGTGCTTTTTTTTTCTTCATTCTCCAATTATTTAATGTTTTTCTATAGGTAGCGCCCTTTAGCCAAGTCAATGAACCCTTAGAAGCCATTTCGAATAATCTAAAATTTAAGAATTGCAAAAAGTTGGAAGAAGTATACAAAACCTCAAGAATAAGGCAATTTCTTCTTTATCCTCACCTTAACAAATTGAGTTAGAGTGATTCAACGGTTGCAGAAAATGCGCGATTTAAAAAATGAGTAGTGGATGGATATGGTAATCATTTTTAGAAATATGGTGATTAGATATTAGACAAATATTACAACGATTTCTTAATAATCTTGTATTAATTAATTTAATTCTTCTTTATTATAATGTGATTTGTGAAATTAAAGAGGTGTCCTCAATTGAGATTTTAATGAATTTTGATGAAATCCATTAAGAGTACTTTTGATTAGCAATTTTTTTTTTTTTTTATTATAAAAATGTCAACTTTTAATCAAATTCTTATTTTTGTGTAGTTTGTTTGATTACTACTTTTGGCTATATGACCATATTTTTCTTGAAAAAAATAATAATATATTGTTTAGAGTGAATATGTTTTTTATTTTTCAGATAATTCATTCTCTCTTTTTCTCTCATCTACCCCTCTCTCTCCAATCTGTTTACCAATAAAAAAAGATAAGTATAATTTTTTTTAGGTTGAAAATAAAATCAATTAAACACATTTAATTGACAATTTTCATGCAAATAATTTTTAGGCAATTCAATTGTCAAAAATTTATTTTTTTACATGTAAATTCTATACTTCCAATCAAACACACTCTAAAATTTAGGTGTTTTCAATTGAGATTTTAATGAAATTCAATAAAATCTTTTAAAATTTAGGTATATTTAATAACTAGTGAATTTATAAGAAATTTTATTAATAGAGAAATATTAAAAATGTGAAAGGATTTGAAGCTTAAGAGGAGTGTATTCAATTGAAACTTTTAATGATTTTCTGTGATTTAAAAAGTTTAGAGATATTCAATTGAAACTTTTTGAAACTCTCTAAAAATCATGGTGTATTGATGAGATTTTTTAAGATTTACAAACCCTTGTTTGAGCTTTATTCTTTGAAAAAAAATGCATTATTAAATAGTGTTTTGATATTATTTTATCAACTTATTTTTTAATAAAATAATATTATATGTAAACCTAAATTTTGTATTTTGAATATATTTCATCAAAATTTCAGTCGAAGACACCTCCAAAAATTATACTACCTTCCCTTTGAATTTTAAAATTTATATAAGTAGGGTTTGAGAGAATTTTCCCCATTATTTCCCTTGCACGAGTTTCTGCCAGTTTCTGCCAAACCTCTAGGTGAACAAATGAACAACAATGGCACTACACGTACAGTCTTCGTTCACAGCTGTTTTGACAGCAATTTCAAATTGCTGAGGTGGCCACGTGATATCCGAATTAAAGAAGACGAAGAAGGCTGTAAATCATTTCACCACACCCAGCCCATTTAAACCCCCTTTCACTGACCTATTTCCCATTGCTTTCATTTATCCCCAAATCAATTCAGGCCGCAAGACAAAGAAAAAAAGCGTGAGGAAAATTCTTGTAAATTTGTTGGAAAATAAGCGCGAGGAAAATACGCCCTCTTTGTCCGAACCCAATTCCACCTCCCACGACGCAGCACTGATCGTAAAAATCCGACGAAGTGCGATGTCATAGTGGACAGCTTCTGGTGTTTTGCGGTTCTTAGTGAGTTAACTAAGGAAGGTAAAAATACTTGTCTATGTCTTATGCCTAAATCTGAATTTTAATTGCTTTTCGCAATGGGCTGCTCTATTTTCTTTTTGAGGAATTGACACGTAAATTTCAATGATACGCTTGCAAACATTGAGATTCTGCTAGATAATGTAACACAGCCATGGCAATGCACATCAATAGGCAGTGCAAGCACGTGACGGTAGTATAGACTTGTAGTTAGAAGCTGTGTGTTTATGTTGGGGTTGTAAGGAAGTATGAGGCGTTCGTTTATCACATCAATAAGCTGTGTGTTTCAACTTCAAATTCTTTGTTTTGTGCCTGATTATTGAAATGATCCACTCAGGAATTGAAATGATTGTTATTATTTTTAGGTAACTCACCAATTATTTTTGAACTTACTTATTTACTTATAATTTGGTGAGATCCAATGATTGTTAAATTTGTACATATCTAGTGTTTTAATAATGAATAAAAGTAATTTTAGCAACCAAAATTGAAAATTTAGTCGTTCACATATTTTTAATGAAAAATATAAACATATGAATATCGTTATTATATACATTTTAACGACATATATTTTATCGTTGTTCTCTGTTTTTTAATGGTGAAAACAATATATTTTTTTGGCGTTAATAATTTTTTTTATGACCAAGTGTTTCTCCGTAATGTAAAAAAGGGACAATCGTCAAAGAGAAAAAGTAATATCAAGACAAAATAATGAAATATGTCATTGTTGAAAACATTTTCTCTTTGATCTAGCCCCTGTTTG
This sequence comes from Olea europaea var. sylvestris, assembly GCF_002742605.1. NCBI lineage: Eukaryota > Viridiplantae > Streptophyta > Magnoliopsida > Lamiales > Oleaceae > Olea > Olea europaea. Next base: position 21,270,361 of record NC_036243.1, on the reverse strand, counting down.
TCATTCATTTCTCTAATTTTTTCCCATTATTTTTTTTTATAGTACTGATTTTCAACCACACATTTTTCATTAAAATAATATTACACGTAAGTCAAAAACTGTTCTTTCCTTTTTAACCACATATTTCAATATCAATCACTATTTCATAATACATTCTTCCCAAATAATGGGTGACAAGCACACCCCTAATGTTCCTATTATTACAATGGTGTCTTTTTTTATTTGCAGTGTAACTAGTCTTTCGAATATGCTGCAATCAGTCCTCCTTAAATTAGTTAATTATTCCTTCTTTAATTTCCTACTTGACTGTATTCATTTGTTAATATCTTTAACTGACATTTACACAATATATAATAAGCCAAAGTGAGAGTTGGGGATCAGATTTTGTTGAATATGGTCTTTACACCGTGCGGTTTGCGCGGAATTTTGTGGTCAAAACATGCAATATAAAAGAAGTTCAGCATCATTCTTGCAAACTATTCAGAGAAATAAATTTATTTGAGGAAATGTCTGAAATGCATTCCTTTTGATAAACTGTAGTCTGTACAATTTTTTTCTCTAATACATCAAAAGTTGATACTTCTAGACAACAAAAACCTTAAAATGGGTGGTCCACTATTCTTCCTCGTTCATTTTCTCTATGCACAAAGTTCATTTAATAGTGGAAGAAAAAATCACAACAAAACCCAAATTCATATCTATAGTACCTCATCAACAACATTCTCATGAGAATCCACTACCACACCATACTCCACGACAGGGCTAATTGGCTTCGAGTCATGCCTTCTCTTATTCAAAAGTCGAAGCAGACTACTCAGATGGACCAGATAAATGGACTATGCCTGAAGTCACAACGGGCTCATTTGTGCTGGAATTCACAACTTATTCAGCAGATCTAACTAGTCCCAAACCTCTCATCTATGTATCCGATTATTTTTTCCAGAAAAGAAAATGATATAATTTTCAAAATTCACATTCTAATGTGATGGTTCTAAAGTTTCAATCGTTTTTGTGTGTGTTTATGTTGCAAAATAACTGAAGATAGGAAGTAGTGAATACATTTAGCAGCTTTCGGGGTAACCTGGAGTGTGGAGCTGGTGGGTTTGGAGAAGGAAGAGAAACGGATAGAGTGTTTATTGTGCATTAGTATTGAAAGTTTGGGGAAGATGGACGACATGGTGGCTTGTGAAGATGATGGCCACGAGTGGTGGAGGAGAAAGCACAACGCCGGTGAGAGCCATTACTTTCCCGCCAAAGGTTTGGATGAAAGTGAAACTCGTGCAAGGGAGTAATCCCCAAGTAAAGAATAGAGCTCAATTCCAAGTTTTCCAACTCACTGCTCCAGCACCTCAATTCAGCCCCAGCTCACGGTAGCATTTGCGCTGCAGCTCAATTTAGTTAGTCTGGGCAGTTGGTTACATGTGTCATCATTGTATTGGTTGTGAATATTATTCAGTTAGTCAGCTCAATTTCTCTTTGCTTAGATCTGTATTTATAAACATGCGTAATACATTCTTTAATTTGAGAAGTTCATTCAATAAAATTTAGTCTTCTTCATCTTAAGACCGATGAAATATTAACGGGCTTAAGGGCCTGTCAACCTTGACCCGAATTCAACAATTGGGCCCATTAAATGTAGACGAAGAACAAAATTCAGATATCTACTAGGCGCAGCAAATGGGTCGTTTGTCGGCTCCTTTCGTCTCATTTCGAATCGATCCATGAACTCGTGTGTATAGACCGAGCCGAGCTCACATTATTTTTCACGAGCCAAGCCGACTTGCTTGAGCTCTTGTCCATGAGCTATGGACTCGTGAATCTGTTTATTTTTTGTCTCATTTTTGGATTTATTTTATTATTTTCTAAAAAAAAAAAATTGCTCACTTTTAAACTTATTTGTTAATTTATTTTGGGAAAAAAAATTGGACGACTCTCGGCTCATGAGATTGACGAGCTTAGGATCAAGTCAAGCCCAAATTTTCAGCCCGAGCCGAGCTCGCGATTGTAAGAGTCAAGTTGACGCAGTTCGTCCCATTGCCATCTGTAAATCTACCCATAAAGTCGAAGTCTACTTATTATTTTCTCATTACTATCTTACTTTTTTATATTTCTCAATTTACTGTTCAATTCTTTTTTTTAACATAAGTATTATATTTTTTGGTGAAAATTACCCCAAAAAAAAATAAAAATGTTACAATACATGTGTATCATTTTAAAAATAATAATGTTATGTAGCCCTAGTTTATATAGCTACATTTTATAAGTTCAATTAAATAAATAATTTGACATTGCATTTAAATAAATCTATCATTTAATACAATGTAGTTGTCACCTATACTGATGCTTAACATCAATGATGATAAATAGCAATATTCTTTTGAAAATGATGTAAAAAAATTTCAATAATGGTCAAAATCGTAAATTTCAAATGAAATTGTCCCTAAAAGAAACCTAATTTACAAGCGAAACAATTCTTCACAAATGATGATAACTTGGAACAAATCTTCTCTCTCCTCTTTTCATATCAAAGCACCACTTCACCCACTCAATAAGCAAAAAAATTTAACCTATGTTTTTTGTTGATTAAAATCAAAATTTTAATATATTTTGATTGTAATTGATGAAATATATCGAAAGGGAGCAGTTATGTCCAGTATGTTCTCCTTATTCCTAACACGCTATGGTACCCCTAGTAGAAGTAGGTCAAGTCCATATCTCTGGGGAGCATTATTAGTTGCGTTCAGATTTACTTGGTAATTTATCCGATGACTTTATGGTCACCAAATCAAACATTTCCAATGAAATTCATGAAACAATTCTTAGATAACAAGCACTGGCTCTTGGTATGACTTTATAAAAAGGCATCAAAGACACGATCAAAGAGAATGATATGCACGTGATGGTTATTATAGAGGTTTTTCTACTCTTAGAAAACATCCTTTGTGAGATCATTCAAGATACTCTTTAAATTTGGAGAATCAAACTGACTTTCCATTTTAAAATATTAATTAAAAAAATCTTTTAAAGCATAATTTTAATAGTTGACTCTCTAATATGAAGGTTTTCTCAACTTTTAATCTCTACCGTACATGGACTTAACTAAATTTTTGTACCATGAAGCATTTAAATCTAATCAAAGTTCCAAACAATTTCGCATCTACTGTATACATCCATGGGAAATTTGTCGGACCATCGAGTCGGTTTGACATTGATATAAAAGTAAGACCTTTTTATATATATATTTCATCTCTTTGAATTTTTTTTACCGAGTCACAAGAAATTAACCAAAAAAAAGGAAGATTAAGGTCATTAATACCTGGCTTAATCTCTATTACATAATAGAGCATGCATTTGGATTATCATCACTAAACATAAGTGTATATTGTTCTTCAACTGGATTAAGAGTGGCAACTGCTGGATCATTAGTGCCTCTAACATAATTTGGAGGTGCCTTTTTGTCATAAACTCCAGCAACATAAGGGTGAGCTATCATCGTGTATGGTACATATGGCCATGGCTCAGATTTTTTGCCAGTTGCTTTAGCCTTCTTCAACACCTTCTTTGGATCAACAAAACCAGTTACTGATGCCTTCTGGTTCTTCAAGTCGATCTCCACAGATTTTGCCCCTGCAATATTAATTCCCGGTTGGACAATATAATGGATGAGATTGAGAGTCCACCGTACCTAACTGTGAGAATTAGACATGAAGAAAAATATGATAATTGTTACCTTTTACTTCATAGAGTGTCTTCTTGACTTTACGAGCACACCCTTCGCAATCCATTCTGACTTTGAGATCCACAGTGTTCATCTGCTTCTTTTTCTTGCCCTTTTTAGCACTGCTAAGCAGATCAGACAAGAACTCCATAGTGCCTGAAACCCCCATTTGCTTCTTGTTTTGTCTGAATTAAAATAAATTTGTTCAAATAAGATAACAAACAAAACCCTACTCTCTTCTTTCTCTAAAATTGAAGAAAAAGACTACTACTATAAGCAGCTCTATTCTTTTTTTATTTTCTCTGTGTTGTCTTGAAGGACTGCAAGTATATATTTATATAGACACACACACACACGTTTATGTGCACACGCGTATGTATATATTGTAGGAATGAAAAATATCAAAGAGAACAAGCTGCAAATAATGGAGTGGGGTAGTAAAGTAAACCTAGAAACACCAAGAACCTCTTCTTAACTTGTTGGATTAATTCTCTTCTTAATTACGTATATAGTGTTACAAACTTAAATGCAAACTGTCTATCAATATTAGATGAAAAAATCCATAACAAATTCTCTATTTATGAGTGTTTCTTGATCCAAAAACCCTTTTTCGAAGTTTAAATTTGTCATGAGAATTTCATACTTAGGGAACACGGAAGGTTTTTGACCCAAAAAAAAAAAAAAATGGTTGCATGATTCTTGATATAGATTCGGATAACGTCAATTTGCTGCCACGTTGCGGGAGATCCTTGTGACACGTAGCAAGTTTTATTGATCTAGAGTACATAGAGTGTCCACTTGGAAGTAAAGTTTCTAATGGATCAGTTAATAACTTGCAAAACTGTGAGAAATTAAAGGGCTGATGTTTACATGTTGTCCATTTTTGAATAGTTTGGACTTTGGTTGTTTGGGGCGGTGGGAGTGTGGAAAAGAAGAGAGTCATAAAGAATAAATCATGGCCTCATAACATGGCTTCTTAGACAGGTGGCAGCAATCAAGAGGGTGAATATTTTTTACAATTTTGGAGACTTGTTACCCCATTATTATTTTATAATACAATTTAAAAAGTATAAGCATAAATATTATTACATTTTATCAAATTTTCTTTGGAATAAACCTTTGTTGATGTTGACTTTGGTTTCATCTTAAGCGATCATATCCGTAATATTTGCATGCACTATACGTAAAATAAAATAAGACACGGGTTGAAAATTCGATCTCCATGAAGAAATTAGTCCTAGGAAAGATGAACGATTACTAGTGTGATTTTGATGCTAGTTGAGATAGAAAAGTTTCGAATATGATACCCCACTCTTTGAGAAATAAGGAAAAGCAGTAAAATTAAATAAGACATGGAAATGTCTCTCTTTTAGTCTTGTTCGAACCAGCATTTTTTTTAGTAATTATTATGCTGATTAATTGGTCCAGCTTAATTCCTGTCTTAAGAAAAGCAAAGTTTGACTTAAATCAATAGTTGGGAATTACTCAAATTGTGAAGTTTGATAAAATTGATGTCAATAAATTCTTGATCATGTTAATAACGTTGTACCTTTTTTGTTGAGCGATTAGCACCAAACCAACAACCTAAAATAATATTAGTCAAATGATCAAGTTTCTCATGTTGAACACCTTCTCGTGGGATTCATTATTTTTCTTGTATGTCACTTATCGATATACTCATCGTAAGGTTTGATGATAATATATGATTAAAAATTGATAAAATTTGTGAATCTCATTATATGTGATTATAATTATAATTTGACCAATTTCTTAGATTCGATGGTTCGATCTCTACATGCTCTGTTTGAAGTGTCAAGTCAATGGAGAATATGTGGAGTGAATTATTTTTACAAACCTATTGTTTGTATTTGGGAGGTAACTATTCTTCGAAATGCCAATGTTATCTTGAGAAGGTCTGTATTTTTTTAAAATTAATCTGGTATTCTTTTTTCTCATCATAATTTTTAATTTTTAATTTTTAATTTTCTCATTACAAAAAATTTTGTGTTCGCTACGCCTTCACAAACAATTTGTGTGTTTGTACTTGAGACACGAGTGAAGGAGAACGATACACACTCGTTGATAAATAACTTTCAGAATTTTCGATAAAAGAGAAAGTTCCCATCTTCCACAATCCACCAATGGCCCCAGAAAACATTGAATTAAACTGTTTGATACAATTATTTTGTTCAAACGCCAGACATTTGGATGTATTGCATTGCAGTTTTTCCAAAAATTAATGCTGTCTCTGTCACAGAAAACAGAAAGCTAAAAAGCAGATAATAAAAAGAAGGATTCGTGCCTCAATTGATGAAGGCTGGAATATATTTAAAAGGAGATTCATTTCGTAGACCAACACTCGTACTTTTCACATTCGCATATAATTGCCCAATATCATTGTTCTAATAAGCTCGTCTAGAATTGAAGATTAGTCTTGTCATCTAATCACACTTTACGTTTTTTAGAATACTAATTTATACCATTTATATAGTAGTTCATTCTATACATTTAAAACTACAAATAGAATATCCAAATGGCTCCACAAGAAATTTGTCTTCTAAATAATCAAAGTAATCATTAAAAAAAGTCCTAAAGTCGATTATATACATACAATATTAGATCTTCCAAAATCCATGTGCTCATCGACTTGAAAAGAAAACATCAGTAAAGTAATTTATGGCAATTCACATGAGAATACGGTAATTAAACATAAAGCAACAACTATCTATTTGTATTTTACATTATTTACATTTAAAAAATGATGGAAAACTAATAAATGCTTATTAAACAAATAAATCTAAAAATAAAATATTTGTTAGTTTTATTTCTTTTGGTAAACTGTGATTAAAAACCGAACCAAATTGAACCACAAAATATGTTTTGATTTAGATAGTGAAATGATTTTCAAACTGTTTCTAAATGGTTTGATTTGAAAGTTGAACAAAACTCATCAACATCGAACCATCTTTAACACTAATAATAATATGGCCATAACAAGAAATACGAGCAACAATTCAATATGTATAAAACCTTATCCAATTTCTCTTTGCTTCGATTTTATATCTTAAAATATGAATAATAGAAGAGGAAAGTAGAAACCAAAAGGAAGATGATAAAAAGAAGGATTCGTGTCTCAATCGATGAAGGCTGGAATATTTCAAAAGGAGATTCATTTTGTAGACCAACAATTTGCACACACACTGATACACATAGAATGGCCCTGTAGCCTTTATCCATGAGGTTCAAAGCACACGTTCTAAAATACTCATAGGAATATATATCCTAATGGCTCCATACAAAATTAGTCTTCTAGACAATTACAACAACAAATTAAGTACTACAAAATCACATCTTAAATTCGGAATAAGTAAAAAGCTGACTATATAATCTTTATTTATCATTCTGATCTTGATATACTTAACTATAAAATTCGGCATTAGTTCTCTCTTTTTAGTTTCTATTCCTTAATGAGATTGTATCATTCTTACATACAATATCACTTTATGTTTACGTAAAACTGTCTCGACCAATTGACTCATCATTTTTCAAATTTATCCTCAATCAACGTAACCTTCACTTAGAGTATGTTCTCATTTCTTATGTTACCCAATTTGACATGCCCACTAAGTCTTCTTTACATCCTCATTTACATATTGGATAATGCATATGTATGTTAATAGTTTAGGAACATGAACATGCAGCCTTCTTTTCGCAGAGATATTTCATAAGCCTATATAATTGACTCCCCTATACATCATACATGTGTGGGAATCAAGTTCCTTTTTTCTTCAAAAGAAAAAGAATCATTATCAGCCACAACCTTAAAATGCTCAAGACTTTGGGTCCATTTGACAGGACTTTTAAAATATTAAAAGCTACTTCTAAAACTGAAAATTCGTTTTTGAACATATTTAGATAATTTTCTGAAAGTGTTTGTTGGGTTAAAAGAGTTTTTAGAGGAAATTGATCTAAAGTAACTTTCACGGGAAACTCTTCTACAAGAAACAAAAGCAAAATTAAACCTGACAAATGAGCCCATGATTCATATCACTGCACTATCATAACTTAGCTTCCAAGAGATTCTGCCCTATCAGTTGAACAATTTATGGACCTCACTTATGTGCAATAGACAAAATTCTGGTCCTAATCCATCGAGCAATTTTCCTTTTCTCTTTTCAGCACAAGGCCTTTATATATGCTACTTTTGATCTTCCAAAATCCGTTTCCCACATCCGCGTGAAGACAAAATGTTGATAAAATTATCAATGGCAGTTCACACGAGACTTCGCTATAGAAAACCATCGAACATCAAGTGTAACGAATTTTTGACAGACCAAATACTATTAACCTGATTTAGATACGATGACAGGATAGAGCTCGATAGACAGATATATACGACTAGACAAACTTAGTAAAGCTTATTGGTTAAATTACGCATATTGCCCATAAGAACAGCAGCAGACTTGAAATACCATAATGATGACGCACAAGAAGTGGGGATGCCGCCGAGGGTTTTGGAGGGGCTTTGTTGTTCAACTATTGGCAACGATTTTGGGGACGCAGGCGCACCACTTGGGGGAGGTGTCGGGTGTACTTCCCGGCTGTCACTGATGTCTTGACCTGGGGACACGACAATTATTTTTACTCATTAATAAGATCATCTATAATTAAAACTACAGCAAACTCTATGATTTTACTTTCATTGTATCATGTAATAATTGTCAGTGTTTTAAAAATGAAAATCAGACCAAGGGCCAAGATGGCACCTCGGCTCTGTCACCTGGGCGTGTCCAAAGGCCCTATCACTATAGCACTTCTCTAATTTTCATTAAATATTAGTAGTATATTTATTAGAAGCAAAGAAGTGCTGTCAAATAAATCAAGCACACTTATAAGAGAACAAAGCCTCTCTGGCCGAAAAATGAGTGACAAAGGCTTTGATAGCCTCTCATAAGTCATGGGTCCCACATAAATAGACAATTCCACAAAAATGTAGTCCTCACCCCTTATTGTGAGTGTTGGTCAGAGCTTCTGTTGATTTTTTTCGATCAGTGCAGTGCAGTCGTAAAAAAAATTTATTCTCTTGAACAAAGTGTGTTTCTTTACTCAAGAGAATAAAATTCTGACGAAATGATATTTAACTAGAAATTTGAGGAATAAATGTAACCAATTTTAGAAGTGCTGGTCAAAGTAGTTATTTGATAATCAAATAATTATTGTTTTTGTATGTGTTCAAAGGTCAAGATAATGAAAATATTTTTCTTATTCCTATATTGATAAGTATGTTGATATTAAAATATATTCGTTCAGGTAATAGGAAAGAAGAACGTTCTTAACATAGTGATGGGCAGCCTCTTTTTAACCTTGAGGTCCAAGGTTCATGCCTGAGTTTAGGTTTTTAAGAAAGACTGCAAAAAACCAGCCCGATTCATCAAAACAGGGTCGCTGGTTTTCATTCCAAACCTTCCAGGTTTGACCAGTTAGCTTGCAACTTGATCTACCAACGTCACCCGGACAGGCCAGCCACCCAGTTCTCCACTTCACCCGTCCGGTCCGGGTATTAAATCACTGGTTTCAATACGTAAGCCAGATTAATTTTGAGCAATATTATGATGAACATTCTCATGCCATTGATTCTTTTTCTCCCGTGTTAGGTATGGTAATCGTAATCTTTTACAATGCATTTGAAGCTAAAATACGTCATCCCAGGTCCATCTATACAAGTCATGGAACATGTGTGTAGGATGGTGGATTTAAAAATGATCTCTTTATTTTCTTATGGAAGGCAACATTCGCCACCTAAATTACCTAATTCCTAATATTTTCCTCTTTTTTGAATACCAAATGTTAAGAGAATTAAATAAGCAAAATTTACTTACAATTGGAAATGGACCAATCCTGCTTCAACTTCTCCCAATCAAAAACTATGGGGTAACCCATCAGGAAGATTTCTGCATGAAATGTAATTTTTGCAAGAAATGTTATTCTGCACAAATTACAAAAGAAAGTAAAAAATTGCTAATGTCACGTATCTACTGATTGTCAATTGTGAGATAAATTTTCCTACCAGGCATTTTTGTGTGCCAAAGGAGGATGATAATGTCATTATGTGCACAGAAATAAGTACTTACGTCCTATGATACCAATACCTTCGTCCATAGGATGTAAGCCTAAGCAACTTAATTCTCTTTGCACAAACGTTTTCAATTACTTATTCTCTTAACTTTTTTAGCACAAAAGCACTCAAAGACAGACCAAGTACGAACAATTCTTTGTCTCGATTTGTCAAGAACCAAGAGTAATGTTCTTTTCCATTTTTTCTTTAAAGAGGGATCAAAGTTGGAAATCAAGTGTGATGTATTTTAGGAGACTGAACAAGTTAGTAATGACCTACTTTTTCATTGGAAGAATCAGAACGCGGTCTAGTAATTTAAAATGAATGCTCTCGTGGTTTTTAAAAATTTTGAATCGCTTCCTACATTTTATTTCATTATATTGTGTTTCAATTGACTATTGAATCAAATAAATGTTTTTAGGTTACAGGAGTGTTTTTTATTATAGATGCAACATATTATGCTCTTGTTTGAGCCTCATTGTTTTGGAAAAATATATTTTTCAACAGTGTTTTGGCATCATTTCAATCACACATTTTTCAATAAAATAATATTACACGCAAATTCAAAATTTTTTCTTATTTTTTAACCACACATTTCTCACCAATACACTATTTAAAAATTCATTCTTTTCAAAAAAATGAGGCTCAAACGAGGGATATATAAGATGAGTAGTTTAGTCTTTTTAAAATATAACAGATGTCCTTCTGTTTATCTGCCGAATGGTCGCCACTAGATTATGATGGTTCAAAGTATGACTCTTACAGCTGGGTGAAAAACAAAATCCTTCTTATTCACAAATCAAGACTACCAACTCTAATAATCATAGCCCAACAGTTTTCAGCTGTGCCAAACAGCTCGTAAGTCAGATATTCCAATAATAAGGGGAACCTATAAAAAGGCCAAAATGAATAAATGAACTTTCTAATCATACGGTCATATCAAATATTTATGCAAACAGTGATCTACCAATTTGAAGAGGAATTAACTGTTGGAAAAAAATTAATTAGCTGCAGTAGTGATCTGAACAATATAATGCAGAAATATAAAATTTATCGTCCGATCGAGTCTCGTAACAGCACGATGTCCTAAAGTGAAATTGCCCGTCAATAATTGCTGCGACCTCCGTGGACAATCACTCCCAAGATACAACGATCGTAAACCACTTGTGCAGCAATCACGAGTGATTTTTCTAGAACTCTTAATTGTACTCCAGAATAGATATAAAAACCCGAATATAAGAAATTCACAATATGAAAAGAGTGATTGATGCAAGATGATTTTTCTATTTGCTTTGTGTGTGTCTTTTCCCAAAACGAGATATGGATTTATATAGGCAAGATGGTAGTAACAGTCTTCACCATGTTAATGCAGAATTTTAATGACTGAATAGTGGGTGTTTTAATGGCAGTTAGTGGGTTGTTACAAAAACAAACAGTCATAAAATACTGACTAGTTTTACCCATTAAATAATAAAGAAAAGAAAAAAAATATATTTATTTTAGTCAAAGAAGTTCAAGAGCCCAAGGCCCCAAGGCCCCAATCAAGACATTTTAATATTTGCATGGGGAGTGATTCGAACCCCTGATATCCCACACAAATGTCACATTTCCCACCACTTTGGCACTTTATCTAATTTGATTATTTCTTTCACATTTTATATTTATACCATAGATACATAACAATCCCCCACATGAAAGAAATAAAATAAATGAAAATATTACTCTGGAGTATGGTAGAAATCATGCAGGCTTAGGTGTCTATGGACTTGAACCTTGGCTTTGTATATTCTATCGAGCTTACTAACTGTAGAGTAAACTATATCTTGAACTCTACAATTATAGTTTCAAACTGAGACAATAGAACACACACATGATTTCTAGAACAGTCATTGAGTTCTCGCGATCGTGTTCATTTCGGCCGTGAACTTTCCCAGTTTCTTTGAGTGCTCTAGAGAATTTGCCTCAATTCTCATAGGAAGCGGCCCCACTTCCACACTCAAATAGGTGCTACTATCAAGGGTGCACTGTATTTAAACACCCCACTGAATATCAGCTATAGTAAGCATTAAGAGTATTAGCTCATCCTCTAATCAATACAGTTGGTACTACGCATCATAGGGAGGGGTTTGGAATAAATCCAATGTAGTACCCCCACAGACCACTGTTGTCCCATTGAACCTTGACCATGGGATCTCCAATTGCAAGGTTGGGTTTCCATTATAGGTGATCTAATACATAATAGGCTTTAGCCCCATCCCCCTCGATGTTTGTTGAATTAGCTCTCTAGCCAATCCTCTAGTTAATGGGTCAGCAATGTTATCACTTGACTTCACATAGTCAATAGCTATAATCCCATCCTTAAGCAGCTGACGCACAGTATTGTGCCTCCTACGAATATGTCTAGACTTTCCGTTGTAGGATGAATTTTGAGCTCTTGAGATAGCTGCTTGACAGAATAACATCAGCAACACCCAAATCTTTCATTTCAAAGTGCTTGTTTAGAAACCGTTTAGTTTTATTAACCACATCTAAACTAGTTCCCATAATCAGCATATCATCAACATATAAGCAAATTATCACACCACTATTATTTTCAAATTTGCTATATATGCATTTATCTGCTTCATTTATCACATAACCACTTGATGTCAAAACTGTATCAAATTTTTCGTGCCATTGTTTAGGTGCTTGTTTAAGGCCATAAAGGGATTTTTTAAGTCTACATACTTTATCCTCAAGGCCTTCTACAACAAATCCTTCAGGCTGATCCATATAAATCTCCTCTTCTAAGTCTCCATTTAAAAATGCAGTTTTGACATCCATTTGATGTATAATAAGATCATATAGTGAGGCAATTGCAATTAACATCCTAATAGA
>NC_036243.1:21243560-21257411 GCF_002742605.1 Olea europaea var. sylvestris | reverse complement strand
ATTCACTATTTACAGCTTCTTTCCAAAATATAGAATCTGGTGAAAACATAGCTTCACCAAAAGTACGAGGATCATCCTCTACTAAATAGGTTATAAAGTCAGGACCGAAAGAAGTAGTGGTCCTAGGTCTTTTGCTTCTCCTAATTTCAGCTTCTTCTAATTCAGATGGCTCCTCTCTAACACTAGGAGGAATACTAAAAGAACTGCTTGATCCTTCAGACTTTTCTTTAAACGGAAATCTATTTTCAAAAAATTCAGCATCTCTAGTTTCAAATATTGTGTTCTTTTCAATCAAATTATTTTTAGAGTCAATGACTAAAAATCCGTAGGCATTACTATGAAGAGCATAGCCTATAAAACCACCTTACTAGGAATTCTGTTAAGAATATAACATGCAGTAAGAAGTGCTTCCCCCCACATGTTAAAAGGTAATCCAGAAGAGCTTAGCATTGATATGACCATATCCTTAAGGGTTCAATTTTTCCTTTCAGCTACACCATTAGATTGTGGAGAATAAGGTGGAGTAGTCTCATGAATAATACCATTCTCAACACAAAATTTATCAAAATCTCCTGTATATTCTCCTCCCCTATCAGATCTTAAAACATTAATAGTTTTGTCTAGCTGATTTTCTACTTCAGTTTTATAGGAAATAAATTTTGAATAGCTTTCATCCTTACTCTTAAGTAGATAAATATAACAATATCGAGAATAATCATCAATGAAAGTTAAGAAATATTTATTTCCACCACGAGTAACATATCCTTTTAAGTCACATAAATCAGAATATATCAAACTTAAGACCGAAGTAGTCCTATCAACACGAGGAAATTGTTTTCTAGAATATTTAGATTCAACACACGTTTCACATTTTGAATTTGGACAATTATTGATTTTGGGAATGTTTCCCAATGTCATTAATTTTTTAATAAAAGTTTTATTAACGTGTCCAAGTCTAGCATGCCACAAATCATAAGAATCCAACAAGTAAACGGAAGAGCTAGATGTTTTATTGTTAATCACAGAGACATTGAGTTTAAACAGACTCTCATTGGCATATCCTTTCCCAACAAAGGAACCACCCTTAGACAGTACAACTTGACCACTTTCAAATACAATCTTAAAACCCTTTTTTACTAAGATAGATCCAGATACTAGATTTTTCCTAATATCAGGTACATAAAGGACATCCTTCAAATTAAGGATATTTTCAGAAGTAAATCTAAGCGTCACAGTTCCTTTTCCCTCTATTTTGGAGGAGGAAGCATTGCCCATGAATAGACATTCTCCATCACTAGCGGGAGTGAATGAAGAAAATGCACCTCTCGTGCAGCAAATATGTTTGGTAGCTCCAGAATCTACCCACCAGTCTGTCATGTTACTTACTAGATTCACTTCTGTCACCATAGCAGAAAAATTCCCATCCTCTACCACATGTGCCTGATGCTTCACAGCTTTTCCTTTCCTATTTCTGCAATCCTTTGCAAAGTGACCTGGTTTACCACAAACAAAACAGTCACCAACAATTTTATTTTTAAATTGGGGCTTAGACCGATTGTTCTTTCCTACAAATTGTTTTCCCTTATTTCTGCCTTTAAAATTCTGACCCCTTGTAAAATTTCCAATTGGTTTCTTAGTCCCAGAATTTCCTTCAATAAGATTAGCCTTGGTATCAATCTGCAATTCTTCAACCTGACTAACCACAGTTCTGACATCATTCATTTTAAAATCTAAAAACTTTTCCACAACAAATTTCTTGGTTCCAGCATCTTCTGTAGCATATTTCTTTTCTAATGAATTCCATAACTCTTTTGCAGATTTACACGAGTAGTAAACATCATACAAATCTAAAGTCAAACAATTCAGAATATAATTTCTGCACATATAATCCTTATGTTCCCAATTAGCTAAATCATCGGTTTCCTTATCAGTAGGATTATCAGCAATTGTAAAACCGGGTTTATCTGATTCAATAGCATCAACGACTTTAAGTGTTGTCAAATAAAATCGCAGTTTCATTTGCCATCTCTTAAAATTCTTTCCATCAAACAACTCAGGCTTTTCAGAATACTTAGGAACAGATATCTCTACAGCAGACATGGCAACTAATTATAAAAGAATTTCACTTTAGATTGTTGGAAAAAAATTAATTAGCTGCAGTAGTGATCTGAACAATATAATGCAGAAATATAAAACTTATTGTCCGATCGAGTCTCGTGACAGCACGATGTCCTAAAGTGAAATTGCCCGTCAATAATTGCTGCGACCTCCGTAGACAATCACTCCCAGGATACAACGATCGTAAACCACTTGTGCAGCAATCACGAGTGGTTTTTCTAGAACTCTCAATTGTACTCCAGAATAGATATAAAAACCCGAATATAAGAAATTCACAATATGAAAAGAGTGATTGATGCAAGATGATTTTTCTATTTGCTTTGTGTGTGTCTTTTCCCAAAACGAGATATGGATTTATATAGGCAAGATGGTAGTAATAGTCTTCACCATGTTAATGCAGAATTTTAATGACTGAGTAGTGGGTGTTTTAATGGCAGTTAGTGGGTTGTTACAAAAACAAACAGTCATAAAATACTGGCTAGTTTTACCCATTAAATAATAAAGAAAAGAAAAAAAAATATATTTATTTTAGTCAAGGAAGTCCAAGAGCCCAAGGCCCCAAGGCCCTAATCAAGACATTTTAATATTTGCGTGGGGAGTGATTCGAACCCCTGATATCCCACACAAATGTCACATTTTCCACCACTTTGGCACTTTATCTAATTTGATTATTTCTTTCACATTTTATATTTATACCATAAATACATAACATTAACCACATTTGATATGCATAAAACTCCAGTCTAAGCAACAACTAGGTGTTGGACATGGAAAAATGATAAAGATAGGGTTCTGAGACGAATTTTTTCTAGTTTTTGTGCCATTCTAAGCCTCTATTTGTTTCTCTTTTTGAAGAGTTTTTGGGGGAAATGATATATTATTTTTTATTTTTTTGAGAATTTGCGGTTAAAAAGTAAGATTTTTTTTTTAATTTTTAATTTTTTGTATTTACGTGTAATATGTTTTATTATGTGAATGTTTGGTTGAAAATAAATTTGAAACAAAAATAGTTTAATAAAAAGAGTGACAAACAGGGGCTAAGGTTTCATGTCTTAAAAGTGGTTGTAGGACTTGGATGGGTTGTGAAAGGCGGCGGTGTATATCGATTGGAATGAAAACACTTGGCTGATTTTTATTATTATTTATTTTTATTATTATTATTTGTATTCGAGAAGGTGTAGGCCAAAAAAGAACGGATTGCTCTGATACCAAATTGACGCAACTAACACAAAAGAAAGGGGTGAAAAGAAGAGAAGAATTGAGCGCAAAGGAAAAGGAAAAGACACATGACGATATTTTCTAAACTGACGAGCTTCACATTCAAGGACGGACACATTATGAGGACGTACAACATAACGTTTTAAAGTGGATAGAGAAAGGTGACCAAGATAGCAATACCATTACATGGGTGAAATAGAAGACTGGAAAGCTCGAGGAGAAGAGATCGGTGAAATATTCAAGTAATACAAGCCACCAACTTCATGCCCCATACCAATCATCATGTTTGTCTTGAGATTCTAAAAAATACACAAAGATGGATAAAATGTTACAGAGCACTGAAGAGATATGATAATTTTACTGATAAACAATAAATTAAAGGGAAACCTAAGAACATGAAGGATAGTAGATAAATTAATATTAGGACTAGGATTGCCATTGTCTGAGTCTACAATACTAGTTTGGGAACTGTTAGTAAGAGAGACACATGTGGACGAAATAACAGAATAATAATAAAAAAGAGAAGTAGACGAACCAATCTAGTGTTCAAGTGTAACCATAATTATAAATCTCCGCCCGAATCGATTGGTCGGGCCGAAAAACCAGTGACCTTGGCCCTTGACCGGGCCGAGTAGAACATTTGTATAGAAATGCAATTGACTCGGTCAAAACCGAGTTGACCAACTTAGTCGAACGATTTTTATATTAACTCGGCCTATTGACTGGTTTAACCAAGATTTAAAAGTTTGTCCATAAATTTCTCTCTTAAAAGATTTGAACCTTGGACCTCTAGCTAAAGTGAGTACCATGTAACCACTAGAAATCAATTGTTTCTTGTTTTATGTTTGCAATAAATATGTATATGTAAATCATTTATAGTTTGTCAAAAATGTTTTAAAATGTTATAATAATTATTTTAACTTAAATTGGTTGAATATTTAACAAAATAATATATAAATAATTAATGACAAATAATTTAATTTTTTTTTTACTTTATCTACAAGAAAAATTTTATACTTTGAAAAATATTTTATAATTATTAAGCCAAACCTACCGGTCTAACCACTAACCCACCAGTTCAACCAGTAATCCGAGACTCGGTGCCTTGATCGGGTTGATGGTCGGGTCGAATTTAATAACTATGGTTGTAACAGAATCGATAATCCATGGATTATAAGATGATGAATATAGACGACGAGAAGATGTAGTATCTGACTGAGCGAGCACCGCTATAGAAATAGAGGTGGCCTATTTATGACAAACAAGAGATCATACCCTTGTGATGAGCTAGAGTTAGTTATTGATCCAGAGATTGAGTGATTGTCCTCATTAGATGAGACCTGATTGGCAACATCAGATGGTTTACCATGCAAATCCCAACAATAATTAACGGAGTGAGCTATACGTTCGCAGTGAGAACATTTTCGAGGTTCATGATTTTCCAAACCACCATTGCCTCTAGTGTCTCATCCACCCCTAGGGCTAACGTCACATCCACTTTTACTGTCACGTCCACCTTTGAATGAGCCACCTCAAGCAATGAAAGCAACGATCTTGGCTAGGTGTACTATCCAAAAGTGTAGAGCGTTGAATATGAGGGAATGTCTCTGGAAGACTATAAAGTTCTTTTCCACCTAGACAAATAGAAAATTTAACAACATCGATGTATTGCAGCTAGTTTTCCATAACCTTCCAATCAAGAGAGGGGTTGATACACATTCCTTTATTGACACACAGCCAAAAACTTATTATGAGGGAATTAGTTTCTATAGGTAAATAAAATGTGTGTTTGAAAAGGAATTTTAGAAATTAGAGGTCAAACAACGAACTTCTTTGTGAAATATTATCTAAATTTACATTAATAATTATGAGAGAATTAGTTTCTATAAAATATCAAGATTATTGTCAAAAATCTTAATCAAATATATTGGCAGGTAGAAAGCTCTTCCTAACGTTATATATTCACGAGTAATACAATATAAAATATGTTAATAACTAGAAGTTTCGAGTCTGTTTAATTTGTGTTTCAGGTTTTAAATGCCTTGTTTTCCATGTTTAGAGTGTTTTCAAAATTTTCAGTGAAAACATTCAAAACATAGTCCATTAGTCTTCAGTTCGCTCTCTTAATCTTCTCTCGTCGGTCGCTGCTCCATGCTTCTCCACCATGGTTTCCGGCAAGAAGACGGTAACTCCAACTTCACTATCTTATTTATACATACACATATATGTATAAACGTACGCAATGACTTCGTTGTTAGCACTGTAATTACAAATTTGTTGAAAATGGGAATGCAGAATAAGATTTATGAGAGCATAAACAACAGGCTTGCTCTGGTGATGAAGAGTGGAAAATACACTCTTGGTTACAAGACAGTCCTCAAAACCCTCAGAAACTCCAAAGGTTTGTTTTTTTTCCCGAATTAATTGAATTAATATTTAGGATATTATAAAATAGTGATTAAAAATTTTGGGAAATTAATATAACAGGGAAGTTGATATTGATATCTTACATCTGTCCGCCCCTGAGGAAGTCTGAGATTGAGTATTATGCTATGCTTACAAAAGTTGGAGTCCATCATTATAATGGAAACACGTTCTTATTAACGTCTTCAAACTTTTAGTGTGTGTCAGTATTTCAAAGTTTTTTATCTATTGAATTTAATGTTCTATCATCATAATACTGGATTGAAGAGTTGTCATAGTTGTGTCATTGACATGTCTTTTTGTTGGGATGCCTAAAGAATATTGATAATTAACCAAGAAACCTGATGGAATATTGACAATTAGCCAAGCTCAAATAAGCAAATCATTATCTTCATGCTCAGATTTTTACAGAATTTAACATCCAAACTATGATTATGTTGTATGTTATTAGATGCATTTCAAAACTTATTGTTGATCTGTATCTATTTGACCACCTTCTATTCGGCCTACAATTCTGTCTCCATAGTTCTTGCTTGATCATAGGAGCACCCGTAATGAGAATATTTTCCGAATTTACCATCTACTTGTTTGAGAACTTTTTTTTACCCACTTTTTTTTTTTAACTGAATGATGTCCGACTTGTATTGCTATTAATTTTATTGGCGATTCAGATATCATAAAGCCCTTGCCAGGAGATCAGTGAGGATGCCAAGTTATGCATAGAACCAGTAGAGCCATCCTTTTTATGGTCATGATACCTTGTGCTGTTGAAATTGTTAGATGGTTTTGTATTAGGATATTTGAACTGTTTGCATGGATGGGCCTAAAAAATTAGGGGCTTTCATTTAAAAAGTCTAGTCAAACAAAAGATTAGTTTAAAAAGTGCACAAACAAAATTTTTTCGGGTAAAAGGCTTAAAGATACGGAAAATGAAAAATATAATTTATAAATGACTAAAATGACTTTACATACAAAAAAGACATTGATGCCCTAATTCCTATTTCAATTCCCATTTGACCCTAATTAAATTCTACCTTCCTTCCATTTGCTCTTCAAAAATCAGTTGTAGAGGTATGCAATTTCTTTCTTTGTCATCGTCATTTTTCTTCATTTAATGAAACCATAAACTCTATATTCCATTTTACTTGAACGCTCATTTGGTTGAAGTGGGTAATAAAATCTTGCAATATTATTGTTGGGCATTTAGAGAAGAAAGGAGTGTTTAATTTTCAATTTTTGGGTTAGTTTCTTTGTTCATTTTTTAAATAATTTCTTCATTTTGTTTTATATATGTATATGGTTTTTATTTGTGAACAATGATTTTGAATTAATT
Source organism: Olea europaea var. sylvestris (assembly GCF_002742605.1). NCBI lineage: Eukaryota > Viridiplantae > Streptophyta > Magnoliopsida > Lamiales > Oleaceae > Olea > Olea europaea. Next base: position 21,250,318 of record NC_036243.1, on the reverse strand, counting down.
TTATTATTAGATTAAAGTTTTGATATGGGTTACTGTCAAACCCTTTTTTCATCACTCATCATCTGTACCAGTTACAGTAAAATGTAAGTTTGCAAAGGCATGTTTGGCTATTCTTTTTATTGGTCTACTGTAAAACATACATTTAATTTTCGTCTGTACATAACGACTTACATGTCATTTTCAATCCGTAACGACTTACATATTGTTATCAGTACTGTACAATGTTTGAAATTTGATGAAATTTTTATATTGAATTATAGTTATGGACACCGCGAAGAAAATATGAATATCAGTTTGTTTTCTAGTTGAATATGAGTAGTCGGTTGAATGTGTTTAAAAATGAAAATATGCAGGGAATGGCAAAGAAAAAATAACTCATATTCTTGTTGCGAAAACTATTTCTTATGTGGAATTATATGATAAAGTCAAAGAGGTGTTGAACATTAATTCACAAATTTTTTCGAAATTTAATTGGAAAAATTGAATGATTAAAGAATCTATTCATAATTTCAAATGGTTACAAGTACAGTCATAAGATATCAGTGGACTGCATGTTTTTATTCCCAAATAAGATGGAATAAACTAATACCTTGAAATAGAAACTACTACCTTGGCTTTGTTGGAGCATGCTCTTTTATTATTTCATTTATATTTATAATGGATAATTGATTTGGAATTATTTCCTGCAATTACATAATTATCGTGCGTGTTATCTTGCTCATTTACTTGCTTTCAATATAAAGATTCAGAAACTTGGATATTTACCTTGTGATTTCGTACTGCAACTCTCTTGAGGGACATGCTTACTCAACTTTGCTCTAAGAGGAATTGAATATAGCAGGTCGAATATTGTGTCAGCCTTTTCTATCCCCGACTCAAAGAAAAATGGGGAACCTCATTTTTTTCCCCTTTTTCTTTAGTTGTTATTGGTGGATGATTTTTTTACATAGAAACAATTGGTCCAGCATTTTAAGCAATTTATTTCTTTAGTTTCATCAAGATGTAGGTCGAAAGTGTGTGTATATATGTGTGTACGATAGAAACTATAATGTAATGGCTAACTTATTTACTAGGCAAACTTCTTGGTTTATCATCATAATTCATAATCCAAGTTCCTTAATTTGTAACAGTGCTGAGATTATAAATGATCAAAATTACTATATTACCGTTCATTTCTATTTTTATAAATTTTTTTCAAAACATTATTGATTCTTTAAGTTCTCGAGTAATAATTGTCTGAGATTAATGTTGTGATATTGTCCTGACTTGTAAGTTTATAATTTTGTGCTTATTCAAAGTACAAGATGATATATTAAATTTTGTAGTTATTGTGCTATTGAAATGCTTTTGCACTATTGAAATGCAAACGATGTTCATATAATTACAGCTAATGTAAATGCAATCAATCTAATGACGATATATATTTTCTTCCTTTTGAAACAAAGTGTTTAAGATCGTTGTAGTACAAAAATATATTGATTTTAATTACGACCTTGAAGTCGTTCTTAAAAGACAAAACGATATAGATGTCGTTCCAATACAAAAAAATAGAGTGAATAACATAACGATATTGAAAACGTTCCTGTAATAAAAAAACTTCTATATGGTTTCAGTATAAAATACACACTGCTTAACTTATTTTGGTAACGACATAAAGTAGTTATGACTATACATAAACGATATATAAGTCGTTCTAGTGCAAAAATGCACTCATTCTAAGAATGACATGGAAGTCGTTCCTGAAACTCAAAACGATATAGATGTCCTTCCAATAAAAAAAATATACTGAACAACGTAAAGATATTAAAGGCATGACGGATAGTTATGAATAGTCAAATCTACTTTTAGTTAGAACGATATAATTATCATTTTATATAAAAAGAAACGGTATCTATGTCATATAGTTGTAATTTGAATTGAAACGATTTCAAATTATTCAAATTTGTACTAAAACGATATGAATGTCTTTACTTTATTTGTGATTTTGATACATAACGATATCATTATCATTCCAGTACAAACTTGATGACGTTGATATTGTTTTAGTTTAAATCATAACTAAAACTAAAAACTTATCGTTTCAGTTAAAATAAAACGATAATTATATCATTTCTACTAAAAATAACGATTCGACCGTCCATGACCACCAGACATACATCTGACGTTTGTTGGATGATTAAAATAGGTAATCAATTAGGTTTGATCTCACTCAAAGGAAATTATGAGAACATTTTTGTTCTCATGATTGTATACCACCTTCGAACAATTTTGATAGAAAGCATCTTCGTTCACTCTTTTTAAGTCATTCGAACGGTATCAACCCACCCGATGACTTATTTCGATCGTTTTACGTATGTTGAAGGCATGACATGTAGTTGTGGACGGTCGAATCATTATTTTTAGCTAGAACAATATAGTTATCGTTTTATATGAAAAGAAACGATATCTACGTCGTTATACTTGTGATTTGAAGTGGAACGATTTCAAACTCGTCAAATTTGTGCTAAAACGATATGAATGTCATTACTTATTTGTGATTTTAATATATAACGATATCATTATCGTTTCAGTACAAGTTTGATGACGTTAATATCGTTTTAGTTTAAATTATAACTAAAACTACACACATATCGTTTCAATTAAAATAAAACGACAATTATATCGATTCTGTTAAAAATAACTATTCAACCGTCCACGACCACCAGACATGAATCTGAAATATGTTGGATGATCAAAATAGGTAATCAAGTTGATTCGATCTCACTTTTGAAATTATGAGAACATTTTTGTTCTCATGATTGTATACCATCTTCAAATAATTCTGATAGAAAGTATCTTCATTCACTCTTTTTAAGTCATTCGAGTGGAATTAACCCACTTGATGACCTCTTTCGATCGTCTTATGTATGTTGAAGTATGACGTGGTTGTGGACGGTCAAATCGTTATTTTTAGCTAGAACGACATAATTATCGTTTTATATGAAAAGAAACAATATCTACATCGTTATACTTGTGATTTGAATTGGAATGATTTCAAACTAGTCAAATTTGTGTTAAAACGATATGAATGTTGCTACTTTATTTGTGATTTTGATACATAACGATATCATTATCGTTTCAATACAAGTTTGACGACGTTAATATCGTTTTAGCTTAAATCATAACTAAAACTAAATACATATCGTTTCAGTTAAAATAAAACGATACTTATATCGTTTCTGCTATAAATAATGATTCAACCGTCTACGACTACCAGACATGCATCTGACATATGTACGATGATCAAAATAGGTAATCAAATGGGTTCGATCTCCCTCAAAAGAAACTATGAGAACATTTTTGTTCTCATGATTGTATACCACTTTCGAACTGGAGCGAATCACCTTTAAAAGCTTAGTTCGAAATCCCCTTATATTGGTGGTATCAACCTACTTGCTGACCTCTTTCGATCGTCCTATGTATGCTAAAAATATTACAGGTGGTTGTAGACAGTCGAATCGTTATTTTTAGTTAGAACGATATAATTATCATTTTATATGAAAAGAAACGATATCTATATCGTTATACTTGTGATTTGAATTGGAATGATTTCTAACTCGTCAAATTTGTACTAAAACGATATGAATGTCATTACTATATTCGTGATTTTGATATATAACGATATCATTATCGTTTTCAATACAAGTTTGATGATGTTAATATTGTTTTAGCTTAAATTATAATTAAAACTACATACGTATCGTTTCAGTTAAAATAAAACGACAATTATATCATTTATGCTAAAAATAATGATTCAACCATCCACGACCACCAGACATGCATTTGACATATATAGAATGATCAAAATAGATAATCAAGTGGATTCGACCTCTCTTAAAAGAAACTATGAGAACATTTTTGTTCTCATGATTGTATACCACCTTCAAACTATTCTGACAAAAAGTATTTTCATTCACTTTGTTTAAGTCATTCAAGTGGTATCAATCGACTTAATGACATTTTTCGATTGTTCTACATATGCTGAAAGCATGACAGGTAGTTGTGAGTGATCAAATCTTTATATTTAGTTAGAACGATATAAATATTGTTTTATATGAAAATAAACGATATCTATGTCGTTATCATTGTGATTTGAATTGGAATGATTTCAAACTCACTAAATTTGTACTATAACGATTTGGATGTCATTGTCTTATTTTGTGGGTTTGATACATCCTGTTATCGTTTTAGTACAATTTTGATAACATTGATATCACTTTAGTTTAAATCTTAACTAAAAGGATAATTATAAAAATGACGATTCGATTGTTCACGGTCACCTGACATATATTTGTTGTATATGGGATGATAAAATAAGTCATTAAGTGAGTTCAATCTCATTCAACAAAAAGAACGATGATAATATCTCCATTCGCTCTTTCTAAGATATTTGAGTGCTAAAATCCACTTGATGCCTTCTTTAGGTCATCATATGTCGTTCTAATTACTATTTAAACTGTAATGATTTCAAACTCGTTAAATTTGAAAAGAAACGATGCATATGTCGTTCTAGTTATTAGGGAAAATTTCAAAATCGTTATTAGAATAAGAGCATTTTATACTAGAACGACATTAACGACTTTATGTGTCACCGAAACGAAGTGTATATCGTTACATGAATATGCACAATGTTCACATTCTGAATATGTACAATACACATTCTGAATATGTACAATACGTAAACTTGAAAATTATAAAAATTCGCGAAAACATGTAAATTTTAATTACATTTAATATCGTAGTTATAACGTTCTAGTGTAACCACTCTTAAAACGATATGTATGACATTATAGTTATGATTGAATATGAACGATATCATCGTCATCGAAAAATGAATTGAAACGACATTAATGTTGTTTACTTATTCCATAGCGTGCACCTAAAACTGTTAAACAGTGAAAAAATGTGTGTTTGATATTGAAACGACATATACATCGTTTTTTGTATTTCAGGAACGAGTTCAATGTCGTTATACAAATCAGTTAAGCAGAGTCTATTCGATGTTGAAACGATATCGAAGTCATTTTATATTTCAGGAACGATTTTAATGTCGTTATGCAAATCATGAAACAGTGTCAGCAGCTCATTTCCATTCCACATTTTTATCAAGTTGATAAGTTATATTTTACGATTTCTTCAAACTGGCTTATCGGGATCGACCTTTATTTTAGTTGAATAGTTCTTATTAATTATAAGCTTTAAAATGAGTCCAATATCAATATACTACATCGTTTTTTATTAAAATGTAATTATTGGATTCTAAATAAGATAAACATTTAAAAAATATTTTTTGTCCATTTTTTTTCTAAATATAATGATAAAATTTATTTTTAAAAAAAATCGTGTGTTATAATAGGTGTCTAATGAATAAATGACTCAGTAATTGTTTTCAATTAGTTGCTAAGTTGTGGACAATGTTAAAACTTTGGGTGTATCGGAGATCTATTACGAATAAGAGATGACCTTAAACTTAAAAAGAAGAATTCAAATTCTAACGAGAAGATAATTTTGAAGGGAAAGATTTTTTGAATTTAAAGAAAGAAAATGCTGTGTGTGTTAAAACATGAATGCATAGATATTATAGCCAACCAGATAATCGACTAGAAAGAGACTACCGGGTCAATGGTTCAACCAGTAGGTTATTGTTAAATTTTATTTTTGAAGTGAAAATGAAACAATTTTTTGAAATGTAATATATATATATAAAGGACCATCACTTGCCATAATAGTTGTGAAGTTAAAATATTTTCTTATGATCCAAAGTTGAAGTCACGGCTCCAGCAAATTTAGGAAAAAACTCCAATCTCTTCTTCATTTTTGTTTTACAAATTAAGGGTAAAGAAGTCTTTTGACACTTTTAAATTATTAAAGTTTCTTTTATTTTTGTAATTTTGGTCAAAAGCCAATTGAACAAAATATACATTAGGGGTGGCCTTCCCAACTCATTTCCCCCAAAAAACTAAGTATTCTTATATGATCATTTTGTCTAGGCTTTGAGTTGTACTAATCAAATAGCTCGTTTCATTTTGATCACGATAGTTTTTGCTTCTGCGTCTTGTAGAAGACCTGGATCTTATAACTATGTCAAACGGGCCCTAAATAAGTAGCCATTGGCTTGGTCAGGCACGATCAATTGTCCATGGCCTCGTGATGGTGAACCAACCCACCCAGTTATGATGGTCTAACATGTCCTACGTTTTTGGTACATGGACCAGGCTTCGTGGGGGTGCAGAGACTCAGACGTGTAACATTCACCCAACTACGTGTACTACTACCGATTGCCAACATTCTTGACTACATGCTACCTGTACCCTCCTCAAATTAGCCATAAATGATACATTTATCCTTGTTTGGTACATATTTTTTAACACACTTTTTCTTCTTTTTCTTTTTCTTCTTCTTCTTTTGTTTTTTTTTTTTTTTTTTTTTTTTTTTTGAATTTGTAACTTTTTTGTTTTTTAATTATATATTCTTTGAAAAAAGCACTTATTACAAAGGACATGATTGTTTGACAAAATTCTTTTGTGAAAAGTGAAATTTTTGGAGAGAGAAAATTATGGGTTCACCTCTCAAATTATTTTATTGAAGGAATATAATTGCAAATGAATTTGGAGGAAAACGAGTTTTGAATAATAGATATCAAATAACGGTAAAATCTGTTCTCAAAAAATCTCTACAAAATATAGCAAAATCTATTCCCAAAAAAGTTACCTCAAACA
>NC_036243.1:21223258-21242935 GCF_002742605.1 Olea europaea var. sylvestris | reverse complement strand
CAATGGGAGGCTTCTACTGAATTTAATCCCCTTTGAAGACGACTTTCTGGAGGAGCACGGCGCAGAAGACGAAGTTACTGTTGTTGATGATGATGATGATGAGATCGATGATATAGACGGACAGGATACGGAACCAGAAGAAAATCTCACGGAGGAGAAAGAAGCAACGGTGATGAAGGAGTCTGATCAATGTGAAGGTGGGACCGGGTGCTGTATGTATAGTAGCATGGAATCAAACCATTGTGGGCTTGCGGTGGCAGTGCCAACGTCTAGGGCAGTTCATACCCAAGCTCCCCCACTCCTCAGATTATCAACCTGCTAGTTATTTCATTGATTAATTAGTAAATCATAGCTTAAAGTGCATTTGATTTTGATAAAAATTGATGAATTATGTGATTGAAATTTATGGGTTTCCATCAAATGTATGATTAAAATTAAATGAAGATTTTAACATAAATTTTAATAAAAAAATTTAGTTGAACCAAATAGGGACTAAAAACTTGAGTTGACAATTTAAAGGTACGATTGACGAACGTCTCGAGATGCAAATTGACATGTTAGCGCAATAGGCTAGTGATGTCTAGATTCCTAACTCTAAACTATTAGATAAATCAAAGTCGAGCTCAGCAACTGGTTGTATCGATCTAAATTCGTTGTGATAATATGAATTTAAACTTTAATCTTCATCTAGATCCTAGAAAAAAGACACTATAAATTGTGGAATTGTTTATCAAATCCATCCTTCGGAATTTGTGGAGATAGTATAATGAAAAAATTCAAGATCCTAAAAAAGAACGAGAGTTGTAGGACGTGTACCATTATGTAAGATTCAAGAATTACATTACTCTTAATGAATTTTTTATTTTTATTTTTGCTTACAACTGTTAAAGGATTTTTTTTTTATCAGTTATCACCACTTGGGATTTGTTTGAATATAAAACTATTTTCTATGCAATGCAAATTATTTTTACTTGGATTTTTTTTGATATATATAAAATGGAAAGAGTTAGGACACTAGAAAAGGGCATTTGTAAAAATGTCCAATTTTACGTAAGTCAATTCAAAATTGTCCACTTTTAATAATATTTGTAAAAATGGCCAAATTTGACATCAAATTCTTTATTTTACCCTTAATAGAAGAATAAATAATTCATATTATTCATGTCAAATCACAATTAATACTAGACACGAAAAATGTCGAGAACAACATTTAAAGTATAGAGAAATGTTATATTCGGAATGTAATGTCATTCTAAACATTTAATATGTCGAAAATGTTTGAAATGTCGAGAATATTTAATATTGTAATTTGACATGTATACTTTTGAAATATAAACGGATTCAAATATCGAGAACGATATTTGAAATGTCGAGAACATTTTTTAAATGTAACTTCTTATGAAGCTATCTAAGGGTACTCTTGTCCAAATAATTGCAAAAATATATATTGAAAAATTTTGGATATTTTTACAAATAATTATGTTAAAATGGACATTTTTTGTAATTTCCTCTATAAAATATTTGAACTTCAGATTTTTCAAGACATGGCCGCATTGAAAAATGGTCCTCTTATTAGTTTTTTTTTCGTGGATTTGATCTTATTTTTTCACAAACTGCAAACTGAATCGAATCCGTTGAAAAAGCCATTGAAAGCCAAATAGCATTACTTTTGTCAATCAACCTTTACCAAAATTCAAGTTTTGCTTACTGCAAAGCAGACGTATTGAATGCAATTAGCAGGAAGATGAAGCTGTAATGGTGCAATTTAGACAGTCAAATTTCTCGGCTTCAGCTGTTCAAACGAGTAAAATCTGTCTCTGTCTCTGTCTCTGTCTCTATCAAACGTCATAATTTTTTAGATTCGTTCAAGAGAAAGAATCTTACTTGGAAACCTTCCATTTTTGTAGTCTTGTAAATTTTTATTTCTTTAACCCCACATCAATAAAAAATTCAGAGGACAATAAGTTTCTCATTCTTGCAGCTGACAAGCATTCAATTATCAATTCATTCGCATTGCCATTTCGTGCAAAGAATCTTCAAACTCCAAAGCTCTCATTAGTTGATACCTTTTCATAAATTCATCGCAAATCTTGTGAGTTTTGATCTTCTGGAGGATCTGATCCAAATTGAATTAGGCGATTGGGTTTCTGTTATTTCTTGATTGATCTGGGTTGTATAGGTTTAGCCTAAATTTTCTTGAACAAGAAAGAGGTGGAATTTTTTTTTAGTCTAACGTTGTGCTGCACTTGATTTGACTCGTGCTTTTACAAGAAATTAAGGTTATTTATAGTTGTAAAACTGTTAATGGCTGCGGAAGAATTGGTTGAGCTCAAATTCAGACTTGATGATGGAAGTGATATTGGACCAATCAAATACAGTTCCAGTACAACTGTGGGATTTCTCAAAGAAAAGATAATTACACAATGGCCCAAAGGTTTTAAACATTTTTTTTTTCACTGATTTATAAGATAGTAAGAATTTTCAAGTGTTAATTATATATAATTTGTTATCTTTAGTTTCTGTCTGAATTTTAGGATTATCTGATTCATTTTTATTGTTCAGACGTATGTTGGAAATTGATTTATTTGTGTGCAGGCATTTTAGCAATTTAGCATGTTCTAATGGGAAGCATTAGGGACCTGAATTTCCAGTTATTTCTTTATTATGCATCATATATTATTTAGTGCACAGGTTCCCTTTTTCTTTTTATTTAGTGAAATTTTCATTTTAAGCTGGCCAGTTTCAAGGTTTTAGTTGTTTCCCAACAATTCCATCAAAGATTCTCCTGTCCATGACATAACTGCTAGATGAATTCCCTTTAAGTACATGTATGGTACTCGGGATTGAACAAAATTTTAGTTTTTTATTCCTTAATATTCTATGGTGCTGCACAGTCCGACAATGGATGGTAGGACTTTGTGTCTTCTTCAAATGTTCAAGTTTCTTATTCAATAATCTTTAGCTTACAAGAAAAGTAAAATGATTGTTAGAAGTTTTGTTTTTCCCCATTCCTATTGACTCAACTCTCAGCTACAATGAAGTACTTCCCCGCAAAGAACATGTTTCCGTTGATAGGAAATTTCATCGATTTAGCAACTCTTTGGTTAGAACAAGGCTCTTTTTGAATTCTTTTACATCTAATTATGATGATCCGATAAGCTTAAGGATCATAATGAAGTCACAGATGAAAGTAAACGTACAGGTGAGGATCCATTAGCTTTCTCTACATAAGCTTGTGAGGATCCATTAGCTTTCTCCACATAAGCTTGTGTTCACAGTATTAACTGAGCTATTATCCTTTTTATTTTTAGTTTTTCTGTAGCGTAATTATTGCGCCATTATTTTTCTTTGGTTTATATGTTGATGCATTATATCCTCACAGATATCATTCGTACTGCAGACAAAGGAAATGGGCCAAAATCTATAGATGATTTAAAGCTTATTAACGCAGGAATGATTCTGGAAAATAACAGAACACTTAGGGAATCACGATTGCCACTCACTGAAGTTCCTGGAGGTGTAATCACTATGCATGTCGTCGTGCGTCCTCCTCTTCCTGACAAAAATACTGGTAATTCACAACCCAATAAATATTTGAGCATGAGCGTCGCCCAAGCTCATGGACACACACGATGATTTTAGATAAATGGCTAGCCTAGGCTATCTGCATTGTTACTACACCTTTGGTACATAGTACTGAGTAAGATTAGACTTAGCTTACTTTTCTTCGTTAATATTGTCAAACACTCTTATCCAATCTTCCCTACTAAACATGCCATTACATTTCAAGTCCTTTCCTTATTGGAAACCTTGTTCCTCTCTTTTCCTTACTCTCACGACTTCTCGCTCTATTTCTCCTGTTAATAGTTATCTCACTTTGTATGCACAGATAAACTCAAAAATGATGCCATGAACAAATGTGGATGTTCCTGCTCTATCTTGTAAGCGACCTAACAAATTTGTGCTTCCCAAATGTTCGTGCTGGATTGAATTCAGGAATGTCACACCTGTCAACAGATTCAAAGCAGGGACGCCAAGTTTACTTGTCCATCTCCGTTGGCGCACAAGATCTCGATAGATAAATGAGCAAAATCTGAAGGATTTCTTGAGAATAGATTACACATTACTTGTCACTGGTATATTTGGCTCTCTTTTGCACGTATAACAAAATTCAGAACTTGTATTAGATTGTGTTTGGATGCATAGCATACGAATGAAAGGTCGAATGTGTTATAAAATCATAAGAATCGTCAAAAAACAATTCAAATTTATAAATTTGAATCTAATTTCAAGTCCAACATTCTTATTTCTAAGACAGGAAAGACATATTTAATCAATAGATTATCCATACATAATTAGTTACAACAAAGAGAAGGGAGAATACTTGATGAGGTAAAAGGATCAAAAGACTGTAAGGTGAAAAAAAAGATCTTTTTAAATTACATAAAATCTAAGCCGCCCCTTATACGCTTGTAAAAATATATGGCCACCTCATTTTTATTTACGACAGAGAACTGCATTGAGCTACCGAGCACCACAAGTTAAATATAACATATTCTAAAGATTTATCCGGGGGCTTAGTTCACTCGTAAGAAAGGTGATCTAAAGACGAGGATCGACTTGGGGTTACGAGCTTTCTTCATAAACGAACATTTTTTAGCATCATCGCGAGTTTTTCTCTCTCACCTTCCACCTCTTCAAACTGGAGGCTTAGTTGAGAGTACCTATCATGCATCTCTCTCAATTCGGCTTCCACAGCTGCATGCCTTCCTTTCATTTCTAACATTTGCTTGATCAGTGCATTGATGCCTCGGAAGCTTTTGAATACTGCTTTCTCGTCGTTATGTTGCTTCAAAAAAGAACTAAAATATGGAGCAAAGGATAAACGTTAAATTCTAATTCACAATTTGTAATAGAAAATCTTTAATCATCGAAAGAACTATGAAATTCCAACTTTTCTGGTGAAGGACCTACCTCTGGAAATGGATATTTGAGTTGTTTTTTGCCTTCAATGATTCAACAAACTCGATTTCCAGTGCAAGTACTCTTTCTAATGCATTTCCACTAACTGAGATTTCATTGAACAAAAGAAACATGCTTCTGAGCTCATTATTTACCTTCCAATGAAATATGAAGAAATGGAGATAAGACTTTGTAGGCGATATAAATATAAATTCCATAAGACAGTAAGCTCATCCTTTGTAATTGCTCAAGTTCTTCTTGTGGAACTTGAAAATCAGGGTCAAAATCACGATCTTTGAGAAAGTGAGTATTTTTGGTTTTCATCTTTTCCAGCTGCAGGCAAAAGATAAGAAAAGTGTTGGATGGATCCTCAGTAATTTAAGTGTCACAATGTGGTCTCAGTAATTTTATGATTTGCTAGGAAGAAATACCTCTTCATGCAACTGCCACATGCTAGACTTCAGTCTTTGGGTTGCCAAATGATCGCTATTGACATCTAAACTCTTTCCATCGCTCTGCATGAATTCACATCCAACAAGTACCTCAGGAATCCCATGCATGCCTTTGGATGCAGCATCCTGTTAAATAATTGCAGATGACTATTTTAGTCACAAAATATTTATCACATTGAAGGAATGTATGGTAACAATAGAACATCAATAGTTTTCCCTAAGATCTAAATTACTTAAAAAGCTTTTTTTCCATGGAGGTGGTTGTTTGACTCGAGACTAATTAACATCTATAAACTGCATTGTATTGCTTCATTACCACAAGTCGTAAACGTTCTACTTGGGCATGCATCATAGTTCTCAAGATCAATACTACTTTGTGCATGACAAATATTGTAGAGTAAGTGGTAAAAAATTATTTCAATGAGTTGCTACCTTAGTAGTTAGCACTTCTTTTGAGCACATTGAGCACAACAAATTTGGTAAAGAGTTTCTAGATAACTCATTGACCGGTTCAGCCCCCTCATCACTTTCCTCCTTTTGAAAACTGCTGGAAGATCTGAATTTCTCCACTTGTTCTTTTATTGAGGCAAGTTCAACCAAAAGTTGAGATTTTTCCCTCTCCCCTTCTCTGAAAGAAGCTTCACGCTTTTCTTTTTCTTCCTTGCAACATTCAAGGCTCAGTGCTGCACATTCCAATTCTGCATTTATGATATCATACGTATTGACTTCATGCTTTTCTGCAAGTACAGACTGCAATTCTTTTTTCCATTTCCCAGAGTTTGAGTGATAGCTCATTGTTCCTCTTTAAGTTCACAGCTTCCGACTTCTTCCCCATTATCAATTTCATCAATGGAATCTTGCAATTTCAAAAGCATTTCTTCACCATGCTTTTTGATATAGAAAGCTGTTGATTCAGTTCATGGATTTTAGTCTCATACTGCTCTTTGATGAATGCAACTCTCAAGGTATCTTGCATGACAACTGGCGGTCCTTCAGGTTCTCTTTTTTTCGCGAGCATGGGATGAACATTCAGCTTCAGCTTTGTCTTTGAGTTCCTTCAAATTAATGGACAAATTCTTAAATTCTTCAGTCTTCATAACCTGTAAAGAAAGCTTGTGGGAGAGCTCATTACATCGGGACCGAAGCATCAAGAGTTCGTCTCTATTATCTTGGACCGAAGGCATATAAGCATACTGTTCATCCACTTTGCCTTTGATTACTATCGACAAAATATCAAATTCCTCTTTCAAGAATGTCAAGTGACTGATATCCTCTTCAGCCTCGGCCAAAGTGCCTTTTAGCTGCTCTACCATAACAGCCTGTAAATTATCCTTTGACAAACTGGTTTCCATCATAGTCAACTTACTTTTGTACTCTTCAAGTTGATACTAGATATCATTGTTAGAATCTGCAAGAAGCTTGTTTTGAGCTACAGAGGCTTCAAATTCTGTTCTTAGGGTTTTAAGGCTGGTCAACAAATTAGCATTTTCTTCAGTCATATGAGCTTCACTTGCAAGGTACTGATTCAACATAGCCTCCATATCATGATACTTTTTCAGAAGCTCCAAAAGGCACCCATCTGAAGACTTAAGTTGCTGCAGAAGTTCCTGAAGTAGGGATACATATTGATTTGTGATATAAGCAAGTTTAACATCTGCAGCAGTTGAGTACTCTCGCATTTCAAATAACTGACTTTCAAGATCATTTGTACGAGAAGTACCTTTCCGAAGCCTTTCCATAAACTCATTTTGCTGAACCAAATGGTGAGAAAGTCTTGATTTCTCCAATTCAAGATCTGATGCTACTTGCCTGAATTGAGAAAGTTCAGTTTTTTGCTGTTCAAGATTGACCACTCTGTCATGCTCCTTGTTTAACTGAGCGGTAAGATCTACGATTTTCCTATCTAGTTCATCTTTGAAACCATTTTCAACCCATAGCTCTTCATGCAAATTGCTCAAATTTTCGTTTAGACAACTAATCTAAGAAGCAAGCTTTATAGATTCCCCAGTTTTATTCTCTAAGGACACCATGAGGTCTTTCTTATCTTTTATCATCTCTGTAATGGTTGAATTATTCCTCCCGAGTTCCTCAGCCAGAGCGTCCAAGCCTAACATGTCTTGGGCTATGTGACCATTTTTAGATGTCAATTCTGACATCTGATTTTGTAAAAGAGCAAGATCAGCCAAAAGTTCTCTGTTCTGCTGAGCAGACTTTTCTTCAATTTCAGAAGTGAGGTGGAATTTATCAACAGATTCGACTTGAACATGAAGGTTGTCCACAAAGGCATTGAACTCTACTAGTTTAGCAGCCATATCCTGCATGTCACCTTCAAATTTTTGCACATGTTCCTCAAGTAGGGTTTCATATTGTTTTGTAAAATAAGCAAGTTTAACATCTGCAGCAATTGAGCAATCTTGCATTTCAAATAAATGACTTTCAAGATCAGTTGTACGAGACAAACATTTTTTAAGCTTTTCCATGAGACCATTTTGCTGCCCCAAAAGTTTACAATGTCTTGATTTTTCCAATTCAAGATCTGATGCCACTTGCCTGAAGTGCGTGAGTTCAGTTTTTAGCTCTTCAAAATTGACCACTTTGTCATGCTTCTTGTTCAACTGAGACGTAAGATCTCGGATTTTTCCCTCGTTCATCTTTGAAACACTTTTCGATTTGTATCTCTTTGCACAAAATTATCAAATTTTCTTTCAGACAACTAATCTCAGATGCAAGCTTGATAGATTCACTAGTTATATCCTGCAAGGACACCATAAGGTCTTGCTTATCTTGTATTAGCTCCGCAATGGTCGATTTATTACTCCTGAGTTCCTCAGCCAGAGTCTCCAAGCCTGACATTTCTCGAGCAATGTGACTATTTTAGACGTCAGTTCCTGCATCTGATCTTGTAACAGAGCTAGATGGTCCAAAAGTTCTCTGTTCTGCCTTGAAGACCTTTCTTCAATTTCAGAAATAAGATGGAATTTGTCAGCAATAGATTCAAATTGAACTTGAAGGTTATCCACAAGGGCATTTGATATAACTAGTTTAGCCTCCATATCCTGCATCTCACTTTTGAATTTCTGCTTCATTGCCAGAATTTCTGACCTGACAATGCTCAAGGACATCTCAGCGGTGACTTTTTCACTTTTTAGATTTTTCTTCTCCTCCAGCAATTGATGTAAATAGCCACATGCATTACGCCGGATTTCTTCTAACTCCAAGTGGAATCTTTGAAGTCTGTGAACTCCAAATCGAGACATTGAGAGTTGCTGAAAAAAGCCAATCCACAAAATTGTTTATTGTATGATGACAACAGGATAGCCCACTTCTCTTTGATGTAGCTGATATTTTCCTGAAGATTTTCCTTTATAGAAGCCAATTCATCTGATTCAACTTTAAGCATCCTCAAAATTTTCCTTTAAAAGAGATATTTCATTTTGAAGATTCACATTTTCTGATGCCTCCTGTTCAAACAGAAGTGATAGCTCTGCATTCTCTGCCAAACATTTCTCAAATTTTCTTTGGTAACTTTTGTATTCAGTTACAAGCTCTTCACAGTCTGTCAGCTTCAGTGCAAGAAGATAATTTTCCTCGGTAATACTTACTACTTTATCTTCTAAAATTTGATTTCGCAGAGCCATGTCACTACACAGGGCAATGCAACTAGATTTGTACTCTGTAAGAGTTTGAATATCATCAATGGCCTTCTGCAACATTCCCATCAACTGATCTTTGACAGCATTTGAAAGCTTTGACTCCTCTGCGAGTTCATAAAATTTTCAATTTATCATGTTAGATTCTGCATTTGCTTCAAGCAGCGTTTCTTGCAAAGTTTTTGAATATATTTCCAAGTTCAAGTTCACAGAATGCATTTCACCGAGCTCTTCTTCAACCTTTTGATAAAGCCCTTCCTGCAAGTAGAGGGGTCTCTTCAAGTCCTCTAAAAGGGTATCTCCACCTACTGGTTGTTTCTTTGAACCCAAATTTTGATTCTGAAACTGCAACAGTGTAGTATCATCACAATTCTCCTGACTATGCACTATTATCGGGTCTCCTTGCAAACATGGTGGGCGAGATTCTGGGAGAGCCTGCTTAATGATATTCTCATTAGTCTCAAACATGGACACAACCTGAGAAGAAAGCAGCTCAAGGTCCTTCTGTAATTTATTCACTGCAATTGAGTAATTTAATCGGGCTCTTCTGAGAGCTGCTTCCAAAGCAGCAGCCTGTTTTTCAAGCTCCTTATTAAGGGCATCCAAACTGCATCTCTTGTCTGCAAATCGTAACACCTGACTGTTCATATCTTGATGCGTTGATTTGATTTCAGTTCTGTTGGCAGATAGTACAGGCAAGTAGAATGATCATTCCAGAGACTCTGCAACTCTCCTATCATTCGCTTCTGATTTTCCTCCAGCTCCTGAATAAGAGCTTCGTAATAGCACTCCATCTGATTCAATTTTCTCAGAAGACCTTCCCTTTCGACTTTAGCGTCATCCAACTCCCTTACGAGATCTAAAATTTGGCCTTTCATAGGGTCAATAACACATATAGAGTTGGATACTTGAGACACTGGAGGCGGTACGCTGAAATGATGAAGAATACTTTCCGGCTGAAATGAGTCCAAACAAACCCTATTGGTAGATAAATACTGTTCACCATTTTGAACTGCTTCACCATTTCTGCATTTAATGTCCCGAAGAATAGTGAGCACTGCTTCCAACTCGGAATAAATAAATCTACTATCACTTTCATGGAAGCAAACATATGCTTTGAAGTTCTCTTACCATGTCCTCCACTACTGATATCTTCTTTGACCACTCGACCTGAACGTTCTGGAGTAAGTGATTATCCTGATTGGCGCTGGTTTGCTTAATGGTAATTTGCGGGCTAAATTTCAAATCTTTATACCTCTCTATATCTTCCTTGAATCGCAAGCATTCCGATTTCATGACAGAGACTTCTTTTGTCAATTCTTCAACTGAAGATTTCTCGGCGACAATGAGGTTGGAGAACTTTTAGGTTTCAGTACCCAATTCATCAGCTAGGCTTTGCAAGGAGCTGACCTCCATCTTAAGTTCCGAAATAGACGATTCAGCCAATTCCAAGCCTTCGCTAAGTCCATTATTCTCCTCACGGGCCATTGCCAACTCGTTATCCATGGAATAGTCCAAACTCCACCTGCGAGCCGAATCACTACTACCTTGGGTCATAGTTTGATGATCAGATGGATCTCCTTTTTCTGTATGTACACTTTGACAACAGGCAACCCCATTCAAATCATCAGATACCATGCTTTTGAGGTTATCAATTTCATGCACGCTAGAAGTCTTATGCTTTTCAGTATATAACTTTCTGAGTTATTGGATGAACCATCAAATCCAACACCCGAGTCTGCATATTCTTCATTCAGGCTCATAGCTTCCTCCTCAACTGAGGAGAGCTCTTTATCATCTGATCTCAATCTAATTATTCCCTTTTCCTGCAGGTGAAGAATAGAAACAGAAAAATCCAATCACTACAGAGCCCATGTCAATTCATAGTTTTCACTTTATATTTCCACTATCACATTTCTAGAGAAGTTGTTGAACACATACAGAAAAAAAAAATAATAATAAAAAGTGTTGCATCAGAGATCACATTGTCCACAACATAGAATTATTAAACCAAAAATATTTCTTGAATTGGTTTATACAACAGTCAGAACATACAAATAAGCAAGTCTATGTAAATAGCAAAGATAAAGAATGAGGAGAAGAAACAATCACATATACAACTGTTACCACGGACAGAAGCAAAGAAATAGTCAGACCTTATCCATCTGATCATGGAGTTTTCTTCAGAACGTGATATTTTGCCAGTACCACTATCTCCATGCTGGCCATCAACTCCTGCTTCCAACCCTCTTTCTCTGAGTTCTCTCTGTTGCTCAAATTCCCTGAAAGAAAACAAAAAACAAGTTTACTTAATTTATCCTAAATCAAGGTTAGCATCATAAAGATGCTGCCAATGAAAATTTGAAAGAAAGCATATTGAACAACTTCATAAAACAATGACAAATGAATCTACGACGCAAATTACCAAAGAAAGAATCACTCTACACGGCAAAAAAAGTAAATGTGGAGATGCATGTGCTAAAATACCAGCGAGAACAAGCAATGATGACAACTGTGTACATTCTTGTCAAGCATCAGCATCTCATAAATCAGTATTCTAGTCAAGTGTTAGCATATCATCATCCATCTTCGACTTGGTACAGTAATAGAGCTGAGTTTAATATGAAGACATCAAGTTAATGTTAAATATTGCTCCTTACATGGAAAAGGATTTTCTCCTAGGGGGAGATTACCAGCAAATAGACTTCTAGCCTAAGAAGCACAGATATGTGTAAACTTATTGTGCACCCGTATCCGATATGTATTCAAGCTTGAATACGCTTGGACACGTTCTAATACGTACCAGACATGTATTTTTAATTATTTTATACATTTTATATTTTTAAAATTTTCGACACATATCAGACACGTTAGGACATTTGAAGAAGAGTCTTATTGATTTTAAACTCTTTTAAAACTCATTATTATTGGCAATCACAAAGTTTATTTTTTATTTTTTTATTTTTATTTTTTTTTACTTAATAAATAACTATTGTTATTTTCAATAACTTATTGGAAATAGATTATATTTAACCTTTGTTTGATTCCCATTTTGGAAGAAATAATGCATTTTGAATTGTAAATTGACAGAAAATGTGTAGTTAAAAATTAAAGAAAAGTTTTGGATTTGCATGTGATATTATTTTATTGAAGAATGTATGGTTGAAAATGAATTTTGAAAAAATGAATTTTTAGAAAAATAGAAATCAAACAGGGACTTAATAATTAACAATAATGAAGAAAGTAAACATGTTTTAAGATAATAGATAATTATAAGTCACATTATTATTGAAAATAGATTGTTATGAAATAATTGACAACTACAATTTTAAATTAATTGACATTGCCTAAGACTTATTTGATACTCTAGAAGGTGTAGAGTTCTTTGAGGTTATTAATTTATCATTAGATGATTCAGGGTTCGAGAATGTAATTTTTAATGATAATGAAGAAGTTGATGTTGGTCATGTTGAAGCAAATGAAGTTGGAAAAATTAAGAATTACGATAAAATGATTAAGTATTTTATTTTAATTACAGTTGGAGTTGCCGGTTCTTTTTGGATTTAGTAAGAATCCAAAAGGATTTTTGGGATTTTTTTCCATGAAGAGTCACACATTAATGGAGGGTAATCCTTGTGTCTTTTCTTCCAGGCAAAGACTTGTTCCTTAGTGTAGTTGTCGGTCTTACCACCAGTTGTCAGGCTTCAGTTTCAATGTTCTTTTATATAATAATGAAATTATGATGAATTTTATGACTTAATCTTATGAAAAAAATACTATACACACCAAGGAACCAGATAGAATTGTAGGTTAATGTGAAGATTCCTTGAATTTTCTAAATAAAGTCTTTGTACGCTCCATATGACTATTATCAATGGGTCACTTCTAGCTCCTCAGTTTCCTAATATATTGGCCCAAGGAAGGTGACTTTGGACCTACTAAGTTCAAAATCTACAAACTTGAAAAGAATAAGAATGGAGGAAACAATATGAACGTAGCATCCGAAGATTAAATAAGAGCATGCGTCTTTCCGATGTTGGAAATTCTTGTTATGAGTAAATCACACTAATGGAGCATTCAAGTGCATGACGTAGTAAAATTACAACAAAAATGTATTTAGCAGAATTCGATGTCCCCTTACATGTAATATAGTTCCAAAGTTGCATCCTTGAAGTGGAAGTGCAATGGCACAAGGCCTCAATGCATCAGCATAATCAGCAAGATTGATAATAGCCTCAACAAGAATGCTAGCCCGTTACGTACCCTGAAATCAAAGAAATTGAGTCCAAATGTAATGTTGACTGAAGTTAAAAAGAATTGACAAGCTAAACACTTAATCCAAGACATAGAAAAAGGAAAACCATTCAGTCAAGCATTCGAATCATTCTCATTATCAAAATGAACAAACATAAAACAAGATATAATAATCTGATGCTGGTATTCAAGCTTTTCATTTTTTTTTGTAATATGCGCATGAAAGAAAGAAAATAGACACATTTTAGGTGTTCAGACAGTCTTGTTAGGTTAGGCCATGTGTTTTTCTTTCAGTACTTAAAGAACTCTATTTCTCAAGGAGGAGATGTTACAAGACTCTATCCTTAGTCTAGAGTGTAATATGTGGTTACTAAAATTAATTGGATGCGAGTAAGATTCCCATTGTTGGTTATACAGAAAATTTTAGCAATGAAAACATGAGGTTAGATATGTCAAATATCCACGAAATCTATACATTCCATGCACACCCTTGTATGTAGCCATTGAATCCTTTATTACTTTTTGTTTATGTTGTTCAAAATTTTACAGCCAGAAGCTCCAGAAACAATGGAAATGGTTCAAATGAAACATCATAGTCAAGATATATGTAGCCATTGAATCCTTTATTACTTTTTGTTTATCTTGTTCAAAATTTTACAGCCAGAAGCTCCAGAAACAATGGAAGTGGTTCAAATGCAACATCATAGTCAAGATATAAAAACTACCATGGCCACAACAAGTTTGCATGGCTTCTCAACATATTGTTTACTTTTGGAGTTCTGAAGAAGCCTTGTAGTTTCATAAATAGGATCTGCCCATTTACATGTTCCATTTCTTATGCTTGCTTTCGTCGTCTTTGCTGTTGCCTTTCCAGAATCAGCAGAGATAAATGATATAAATAACTTATCCCATCCACTTTGTGGAACCTGCAAAATCAAATGTGAATAATCCTGTTGTTAATTCATTGTAGACACAATAGGTTTGCATTTGCTCAAGTAATTCTACATTTGATAATATCAACCCCTTTGCCATCAATAAATAAGAAACTCGTAAGCAATTCCCATAATCACTAAACACCTTGTGTTCGGCTGTACGTACCGGTAATTCAAACAATGATTTTGAAAGTTATTTTTCTAAAGAAGATCTTAAATTACTTTCTAGAAAAGTAACTTTTAAACACAGTCAAGCAAGTTCTATATAGAGCTTGTCTAAATTACTATTCTACCATATGCAAACATAGCACTCCCACTCTTTTCATATGTAAACTTTGCAACTCTAATTGATCCAATAGAGATGCATTGTCAAGTGTTTCTCACATTA
Organism: Olea europaea var. sylvestris; assembly: GCF_002742605.1. Taxonomy (NCBI): domain Eukaryota; kingdom Viridiplantae; phylum Streptophyta; class Magnoliopsida; order Lamiales; family Oleaceae; genus Olea; species Olea europaea. Next base: position 21,228,297 of record NC_036243.1, on the reverse strand, counting down.
ATCCTCCTAGTATTATGGGATTTCTTAAAATAACATTTAGTTTCTAGACTTCTATAACTAGTATTTTATATTTCGCGCTTTCATAAATAGGGCTGCAAATGGATTGAATATGGAGCAGATCTGTCCAAATCCAATCCCATCATATCCGATAATTATACGATCCAATCTGATAATCCAACGGATATTTGATTGTTAAACTCATATCCGATTTTCTATGTTATCGATATCCAATCCGATAATCCGATTAGAAATTGAAAAAATTATAAAGATAAAAATATTATATTAATTAACTTCTAAACCCTAGAATTAAAAGGCCTAAATAGTTTTTTACCCGATTTCTGGTCTACCCATTTACGGATTGCAAACTTTATGATATTATAGTGAGTATCTAATGTGGGAAGTTGGGAATAATGAAAGCAACTCAAACTATTGGCTCCTTCAGTTGTTTAATTTATAAAATAAAGTAATATTTTTTATCTTATTTTAATTAATAAAAAATAAAAACTCTTCAAATATTTCAATTAACAATATTATACAATTGTCTAATGTTATAATACAAGGTTCAAAAAAAAAAAGTAAGTAAATAAATAAATAAATAAAAATATATATGTTTAATAAATTATGTGATCATATATAAAATATATTATATTATTATAACAATTCGGATCGGGTTGTTATTGGATCGGATTGATCTACATCCATATTTGCTTCATTTAGTTAATGGACTATCGAATTCATATCTTGATTGGTTGGGTTATCGAACTGAGATCTTAAATTCATTTTCCATTAATTTCATCATATTCGGGTCAAATTCGAAACAAAATTCAATCCATTGACAACCCTAGTCATAAACTTAACATATATTGCCATTAAATGTTAATGCATATCAATATCACGATATTCTTGAAAATAAAAATGCTCCATTTTTGAGGAAGGTTGATTCTCTTGCTAACTGTGCACAATGGCTACTATTATTAAATTCTTCAATAGATATAACAATAAATGAAATGAAATAGTGAAAAAGCTTCATATGTACAATTTGATCCTGCACGAACAAAGCAAAACTATTTCTAACTTGCCATCCATAGTGGCTTATGCAGTCAAATGACAACCATCCTTATAGATGACTAATGAAGTAGCACTAGCAAATGATTATTTACGAAGGCTAATTGAATACATTTCCTACAATACTCAAACATTGGTCATAAATAAAGAAAATGAAGAGATACGTAAGCATTGAAATTATTCTTATGATTCCAAAACCAGGGGCATGCTTTTTAACTGCACATAAGCATGTAATTATAGCATTCCTTCTTAACTACAAAAGAATGAATTATATAAAGATGATTGCATCAAGCACAATCCAGAGTACATAACATGATTAGAAAGATTATAGTTTTAATCCACGTTGAAACTTGGGAAGTCCAATCTTTTTACAGGTTCAAGATGTTAAAAGGACAATGGAGTTGGTGTGAAACTAAATCTTGAAAAGGCATTTTGTGAATCAGGATTAAACTTCGATACTGTGAATTTGTGATTAACAATCAGTAACAGTATGTTACCCAAAATCATAGAAGCAAAATTATTTATGGTTAGGCTAATTTCAGCTCATAAGAAATAAGCAAGCCTCTAAACCCACCCAAACGTATATCTAGGCAGGTTCTGGTTCAGATTGGAGTACAATATCAAATTGTTATGCATATCAGTATCACATATGTAATTCTTTCAGTCCGGCTCAGCATTGAGTTTAAACTTCCTTCTTATGAATGAAAGTTATAAAGTTCCTGAAATTCCATTATGCATCCCAAGTATTAGTGCTAGATCACGCTGTGAAGCCTGCAGAGTCGATTAACATGTTGAACACCATACCACTTCCTTTTTTCTAGGGGCAGCCAAGTACCAGGTTTTCATTTACAGGATATAAAAGAGAACATTCTTAACCATTCACTTAGATTTTAGCATCCAACAAGCAAACAAAACAATGTCCTCATTTAGTTTATAACATCCAAAATTATAGGGAAATAGCCTTAGAAAGAGCAGTCAAAGAGAATTTTACATCTGCGGCATGAAATTGGAGCCGAAAAACTGCTTTAACTTTAATCTTCTCAAGTTTCCACTTTGTGATCCTCGACGTTATGCCACCACAGACCTAAGCATCAGCTGCTACCCAAACTGTACAGACGTGCATCATGACAATGCCATCACTAGAATCTTCACACAACATGCAATCCATAATAAACCATTACAATCAACTAATGGAAAAAATATTAGAAACCTTACCGTACGCACATCAATAACTGCTTCAATCAAGCAATTTCATAAACATTAGATGATTAAAGTAATCTAATCAATGCCTAAGCCTATAACAACGTCTTCTTTCAAGTTAAAACATCAGAATCCCTTTGGCTAATACACTTCAATTCAGCAATCTCAGAAATAGATCAGAAGGAAACTGTGTTAAAAATTGAAAAAAGAAGAGTTCCAGTTGCATTAGTGAAAAAGGAAAACCCAGATCTTGAGATGTACGTAAATAAAAAACCAAGTCAGAGAAATAAAAAAATTCTGAGGCCAAATTGACCTAACCGAAAGTACCTTTTCTTGAATTCACGAGAATGAGTGAAAAAATCAGCCAGTCCTCCGTGATGCATTTCCTAATTGATATCATAAGACAAAGAAAAAACTTTATGCAATGCCATTTAAAAAAATAAATAAAATAAAATAAAATAAAAAAACCGCAGAAACCCCACAAATTATTCCTAGATATTCAAGGACCCAGAACCAAAAAATTCTAATAAAATTCAAGAAAATACTCTTTCTTGAAAACTAAATCAAGAATCTGAAAATGGGATTCTCAGAAACCCACAAATGTTAAAGAAAAATTAAACGAAAAGCTAAACTACAGTAGCAACTGACAGTGTTTTTATTTTTATTAAAAAAAAAAATTATTTGCACAGCTAAAAATCATCCACAAGTCACCTGCCGCTCTTACAGTGGAGTGTCAGTAACATTTCACAGTTCAACGAGCTCACACATCATATTCATACACACCCCCATTTCAAAAAATAAAAATAAAAATAAAAAATAAACAAAAATGCTATAATCATGTGACGAAAAATTGAAAAAAGGAAGAACGATAAGCAATTTTACATAATCAAAGGAGATATGAAAGTTGTCTAAGTACCTAATAATGAATGGATCTTAGGTGGGAAGCAGCTTGAAGTGCAAGCAAATACGAGAGAATGAAGGAATCTTTGCTCTGAAGAGAAAGAGGAGACTCGCCTGTCAGTCACTGACGGTGGAGTATAAATTCAGTAAAATCAAGCTATGATTTTTCACCATTCAAATGCCGAAAAAGAACTCTGAATAATGAAAACAAATTATTTTCTCAATTTTGTGTATTTGAACATTAATCAAGACGGAAAAGTAGGATTAGAGAGCTTAAAAAGTCAGAAATCCCGCCAAAGCATGCAATTTTCAGTAATTAACTTTGTTTATTTTGAAACCAATTAATCTTGAGTTTTAATTGTTCCAAAGATTACTGAACTTGTGGTGTATTTGATAGGGCCAATTCCATGTAAATCAAATTCCATTTTCTATCCAAATTGAAGTGTTTGATATCACACTTTTTTTATGGAATTCATTTCTTGATTGTCTTGTAAATTGTTCTTTTCTTGATTTTCCTTAAAACCAATTCTTGGTTTTCCACCCTACTACGTTTTTTTTCTTTTTTGCTCTTTCTTTCTTTTTTTTTTTTTTTTTTTTTTTTTTTTTTTTTGTAATGGAAATAAATTCTAAGAATTATTATAAAAAAAATATTTTCCTTTAACTGAAAATTTTCATGTAAAATAAAGACAAACAAACAACAAAAGATAGATGATTTTCTTAATTTTTTTTGTTGGTAATGGAAACAAATTTCATACCCCATATCAGTAAATTATATCCCTTTAATTGACGATTTTCATATAAAATAATGTCAAACGAACATCAAAAAATACTTTTATTTCAACATTTTCCACGTGGAAAATTATATCAATCAAACATAATAATTTACAATTTTTAAGAAAATAATTTTTAGACAATTCAATTCCTTAGAATTCGTTTTCAATTCAATTTAATTTCATCTTTGCAATCAAACGGATCCTTAGGTCCACATTTTTTATTGGCCACTGAACTTTAAAATATCGAGTTTTGGATACTGAATTTTGAAAAATGTCGAGTTTTGAACACAGAATTTAGGTCAATGTCTTTGATTGGTCACTGAACTTTAAAATGTCAAGTTTTGGCCACTGAACTTAGGTCCATGTCTTCGATTGCTCACTAAAATTTAAAATATCGAATTTTAACCACTGGACTTTGAAATATGTCGTATGTTACTTACTATCATAATTCTTGAACTTTGAAAAATATCAAAGTTACAATAAATGATGTCCAACATTTTCAAAGTTTAGCGGCCAAAACTCGACATTTTAAAAATCAGTGAGCAATTGAAGATATGAACCTAAGTTCAGTGATCAAAACTCGACATTTTTCAAAATTTAGTTGTCAAAAGTCAATATTTTAAAGTTCAGTAGCTAATCAAAGATATGGACCTAAGTTTAGTGACCATAACTCGACTTTTCAAAGTTCAGTAGCCAATCAAAGACATAGATCTAAGTTTAGTGACCAATGGAACAATTAAACATGGAATTATTCTACTTGACCAGGGCCCATGTAGCCCTAGTTTCCGGGGGGACAAGTAGCATCACTCACAAGTTGGTATAGTTACTAGAATACCCTTTCATGTTGTCAGCCTAAGGGGTTAATTTTGTGGAATTTTGAAGATTGGATGAGGAGATTTTTGGAATTTAAACAGTCCCCTTCCACCCTTACGCCCAATTGTTGACTATTTCAATCCCATATAGATCACCCTAAAAAATCAATTTTTTTTATCATTATTTCACTATGTCAATCATCATTTTTAACTTTTTCACTCACAGATAGGATTTAATTTTCTCTTTAACGGTTAAAAAATCAATTCTTATAATCACTATCGAGCATGC
>NC_036243.1:21171582-21223173 GCF_002742605.1 Olea europaea var. sylvestris | reverse complement strand
CCAAAAAAAAAAAAAAGTGATCACATATTCAGGAAATAAATCACCAAGTGAATTAAAAAAATCTAAGGTCTAAATTCATCTTTATTTAAAAGTTTGGTCATTTTTAATAAAATCTCTACCATTGATATCAGAAACATGGGATGAAATTAGGATTAAACTAGTTTTACATACTTGGTGTATGTTACGTTTGACACTTCATGTATTGTCAAAATTTGTGACATTGATTATTTAAAGTGTTGTTAAAATCAATGTGTAAAAATTTATCACTTCACAATAATGTCGAAGTTAATGTCGACAAAGATATGCACAATCAATGTAACTTTTCTTGTCAAACGAATCCATCCAAGGATAGGATATGTTTTAAAGATCAAACTCGTCAATCTAAAGAATACACCCAAAAATAGGAGTGAGAAACAAGAAGAAATCATTCTTCTTAACACGTCAAATGTTCGGTATATAAAAACACACTTCAAATCTGAATTTTACTACAATTAAAGGAATATTTATAGGCTAAAACATCCATCTAACGATATTCATTTCTTAAGCATCTTCTGCCATTTTCAATATCTAACTAAATTAAGGTAGATGAATTCTAAGTGATAAATTCGTGCATGTAGACCTAGAAACAATTGAATCTCCTTGGAACTCTCTAAAAGGATTAAAAGATAAAAGCTTTTCAATTACTTAGTAGAATAGACAACTGACCAATTTCGAGAAAAAACGAACATAATTTTCCATAGGAATGTCCAAATTGAGATCCATAAAATGTGTTGGAATTTCTACTAGATAAACTTTCCAATGGTATCTTATTTGCATAGAAAATGTACTTGCATCATTCACATAATTCTGATGAAGATGACCAAAATTATGTACCTTGGAAATAGCTAGAACATTGACGAGGGACAAGTTGACTTCTCTTCTTCAAGGTTGGTATATGGTGACACTCCCCATCAATTGTTATGATAATTATTGTTTGTTTCAATTCTTCAAGTGCATTTACAATATATTTGTATATTAAATCAGATGAACTATTGACAAATATTTTATACGCCTTCCTTCTTTTGTCATATTAATTATTGTCTCATCAACTGTGTCAAACAATACTCCTAATGCCTTCCCTTCTTCTAAAGACCAGAGAAAATGATATCTAAATATGAATATTAAACTAGCATTCACTTCTCATTAAAAATAAAGAAATTTATAAATAAATAATGCTTTTAGCAGACTTTTTTATGCCAGTTCTACATCAATGTAAAATCAACAATAAGAAAATAAGAAATAGTGCATTAGGAAAATATTGCATACGTGTATTTTATTTGACATTGACATGCTTCAATATAACAATTCTATCCAATTAAGACTAAAAATGAGTACTCGGGTTTTCAAGATTGATCCTCAGACGAACCACCATCTTGTGTTAAGAGATAAATCTCACGTCAAAAAAAATATAAAATAAACAATCAACATATAAGGTCTTAGCTTACCTTTAACAATGTTGGTCTTTTAAGATGAAGCCATAAACCTCAATATAGTATTAGAGCAGGCAAAAATCTAAGGTTTAAGTCTCGCCATCACTCATTTAAATGAATTGTGCATGCATTAGATTTCAATGGGAAAGAAATTAATCTCGTCTAGATATGTGGGAGAATGCTGAAAATAATATTTAAATGATATACATTTGATCTAATTTAACTGCTTAAACTTTTATATCAATTACAATGTGTGATTGACCCAATCACGATGGAGTTCTCTTGCTGCGCCTCCCTATATTTTCATGCTTAACTTGTATTCCAATACATATGAAATAATGATTATTCATATGTTACTACAGACCATTGTTTTTGTAGTACTTGCACAGACAAATATGGGGAATAATAAACGAACAGGGGCGCGTCCCGACAGGCCCCTATGATAGGGCGCCTATGTGGCACCCCTATTGGAGGGAGCATCAATGCCTCTATCATAGTAGCATTCCCCAACAAATGTAGTAAGTTCAAAATTCAATATGTCAACAATCCTTTTGTTGAGGTAAGAAACTCAACCTATAATTTAGCATGGAAGATCTTGTCAATTTCAGTATGCTTTTATCAACTTATTGATGCTAGGAATTTGATAATTGTGCTTTAAGCTTTCATAATTTTGTCCTTATACAGTAAGATTTTACGAATTGTGAGCACAGGACGTCAAAACCAATATTTAAAAGTCGCAAGAACAAATCGGAGCTCTCAATCAAACAACCTGATGATTGGTGTCACGACCCGTTCCGAATCACCTGAATGGATTCGACACGTGTTGTATGCCGATGGTAGATACCAACTGAACGTCGGTCCCACCATCAAAGTAATATTGACTTGCTTGACTGAAAAATATTTTTAACAAAATTTTGACAGAGCTTTCCCTGAAATACGAACTAAAACCACTTGAACAATTACCAATTTTCCTCAAATCAGTATCTATAATATAAATCAAGGTACGTCAATCCCTCAAAATACAAACTATTTAAATAAAATGTTGACAAACCAGCATTTACTTGCTTTACAACCAACAATATTCAAATATACTAAAGATACCAAATATCTAATGAGCCCATAATGAACTTTTCTGATTTAAACTACATGTATCCCAAAAGAACACATAATGTATAATCTAATAAATGATGTCACACAATCTATGAAGCATGGCTCAATTCGATGGTTCGATAGGCTCCAAAATTGCTCTACTCAGCTACTATCTGGTAAGAGAAAAGGGTAACAAAATATGAGCTTGTAACTCAGTGAGTTGATAGATTGAAAATAAGTATACTTTTTCATTTATGCATTTTTTTCTGAAAATGCTAACTCTATTAAAACTTTGAAAAAATCTGAAAACTAGTAGCATTTTTTATACTAAGCATGATCGCATCATAAAATTCTTTGTTCTTAATTCTAGATAAGTAACTATAAAGTATAATAAATATAAAGAATATGATATTCATGAAAATCTATAAAATATTGTTGTTGCTCAATATTATAAGCTAGAAGCTTTATTCTGAGAACTGAATAGACTGAATTCTATAATCTGAAATTTGATAAGCGTAGAAATACTGAAAAATCACACCAAAAAGGTACCCAATGAATAGTCTTATTCATGTACAGAGTAATTTCGATGTATAAGGCAAAGTCATTCAACTCTAAGAATCTGATGATCTGATAATCTGGTCCTACGTACGCAGAGCTACTCCAAAGGCTAATCACCCTAGTACAAGGCCCAAAACCTATGTGTGTACGAGAGTGGGGCCCAAAGACCTCTGATAATCTGGTCATACACTATGGAAACACATTCACAATAGTACAGAGCGGGTAAAATCACCATAACTGGTCATACATTGTGAAAACATATTCACACTAGTGCAGATAAAGGTAAAATCACTTTGGTACATTCTAGTGTTTTTAAATAATAACTTTAAATATGTTGAAATATTTAATACTGAAATAATATGTCAATGAAATAATTTAACTGAATTGAATTTAACTTTTAAAACATTTGATGATAAAATTCGTTTTATTCTAAAAAATCATTCTATCAACTCAACTTATAAAATGCGTAACTTAAAAATTGAATAAATACTTATTTCTGAAAAATAATTTTTATTTCCACTCATAGATATATGGATAGCAATCTGATCAAATTGACCAGCCTTGTTAAGCTTTCACATTATCACCTGAAATATAATGTAAAATAATTAATTTAACAACTCCCATACTAAGTATCTCTTAACATTAAACTATGAAATATTAGAACTTGACTTCTCGGCACTTTGAATATATTCTTTAGTTTCCTTCACAGTTGAAAGAAATTCTGCCTTCTAGCCTAAACTAATCTTTAAATTATCATAATTACCTACATCCCAAACATAAAAACAACTCTTTATTCTAAACTAGTGAAACTTGAATTCCCACTTGCAACAATCTAATTTACACCTTATCCCATAGATCCACTCTTTCAAGTTAATATATCATCACCATAATCATTTTCACTAATTATACTTATTCAAGAACTCAAATAAAAATTCAAGAGTTTTGCCAAAAATTGGTATTTCTTACCTTAATGTAAATGGCAATTAGAGAATCAAGAAACTAGAGCTTCAATTTTGTACTCATCTCTGTTAAATTTGAACTTTACACCAACAAATCAAAACCCTAACAATTAGGCATAAATTATATTATATCTCTTGGAGAATTTAGAGAAATTGAAGAGTGAAGTTTGAATAACAAATCCTACCTTTCCTTGTTTTCCTTCTCTTTCCTCCTCCCTTCTTTTTCTTTTCTTTTTTTCCTTCCCTCTTTCTTTTTTTTCTTTCCCGATTTTTCTACTTCCTTCTCCCGTTTTCAGTTGGTGTGTGTGTGTATGAAATGAGAAAATTGAGTAAATGATTAAGCATTTGCCACTTGCAATCCACTCATGCCGATAATTGCATTTAAGTCCTCTAACTCTCACATAATCTAATATTTAATCCTTATCATTCAATACTACATATGTAGATCCCCAAAATTATATCTTATCCATCTTAAACCTTCAATTATTGTCAATTGTAAAATAAATCCCAATAAAATGATTTAATTTCATCTAAGTCCCTAATTGACCTTGGCTTTGACTAGTCGAACCTTTGATTTTGAATAAATAATATTGACTTTTGACTACTATGAAATGAAGCGTAACAATTGGCATCTTCATCTTCATGATGGCGAACTTCTTGAAGCAATTGTCTCTAACAAGTTGATATCACTTGGGCACGGCTCGTTAGGTAGGCACATTGGCTCCTAGTACTAATATCCTATCGGTTAAGTATTTGATAAGCATCGTCTGAGTGTTTAATGATCAATTATGCCATGAAAGTTGTGTTATCTTTGTACCAGTGCCACTGTAATTGATATTATTTATACTAATTTCCTTTTGTCTTTATTTTTGATGAACATTTTTCTTTTTTTCTTTCAAACACTTCTTAACATTTTTCTAAAAATGATTATGCACACGGTTCAAGTCATTCGGAAGGGCTATAATCATGACAAATTTGTAACCTCGTGTCACCAAAACAGTTGAAGCTTGGCATATCGGGTGTTTGTTTTGAAAGCCTTGCCAAAAACGAGTAACTTCACTTCTCTGATGGATCTTTCTTTGACAGATAACGACTCCTCACGAGATCATAATTGCAAGTGAATCCATTATGATACTAGTGTTTACAATGTGGTATGTTTGGCTTTGTTCACTTAATGGCATCAATAAAATGCAACACAAGCATGTTCAGCTAAGCCTTGAAAGAGGTAAAGTTACTTAAATGAAACTTTTAAGCTTAGTCAAACGTATATGAAAGTTTTTGGATAATGTTTATACTTTTGAGAGTCATGTTTTCTTTTTTAACAAGACATCCAACAAAAACTTGCTTTCCATGAAATCCTTGCTTTTTATAGAAGAAAGTTCCATTTTTTCCTCTCTTTTACTCCTTATCCTTCATTACGACCATTAAGGAACTCAACTTTTGAACATTCTGTGTGACATTTATGTAATGCTAATGTTTCCTCTCTATGAAAATTGCTTCTGAAATAATGGATAGAAAAATTGCGGAAAAAAGTACGAATGTGCACAACTTTGTTCGTAGTATGCTCTCTGAAACTTTCTACAAGTTCCAGTCACTAGCCGGTAGAAGCTGCATATAAAGTTTTTGCGACAACATTGCACAGAAAGTTAACGGAGCATGCATGGAAAGTTAAAACGGATAAATCACCCCTCTGATTTTCACGTCATTCTAGCTTTATAAGTTATATGGAGGACTGCTGTTGCATGAGAGAGTGAGATTGTATTTGAAAAGTCTTGCCTAGAACGTTGTGGTAACGCTTGAATGTTCACGGGCGTTGTGATCACCAATTCAAATTTTAGTGTTACCATGTTTACATTCTAGATTACCAATTAATTTGACCTTACGTGCATATTTGACTAATTAAAGCAAACACGTCACTTGTAATTAGTTTTTAGATGATTAAGCATATAATTCAATTAACCCTATGTTTAAATACAACAGTTTGTAATAAATTGTTGGAAAGTAAAGAACATAAAATTTGATGACAAATAAACACAACGTGAGAAAAACTTTGGGTTCAAGCCAGTTACCTTCACTATAGACAGTTCAGGGAATGCATAGCAATTTCAACTCTTGTATCCATTAAGACCTGCTGTCGCAGTCTCACGATCTATTGTCGTAGATACGTGTAGCCTGCTAGACCTCTTGTAGCCTCTTGATATCACAGATGCCTCTAGTCTCCTACGAGACTTTCTGATCTATCTCATGCAGTCCAATCTGCTGTCTCCTAAGGCTTCTTGGCCTTATGCTGAATGTCTCTCCAAGTGGAACCCCCCCCACCCCCCCCCCCCCCTCTTTTTTTCCATAATTTTAGTTTCATTATATATGTTGCACTGCCAGCTCCTCAGATCGGGCCAAATAGAATTCGGGTCGTTGTACTCTAACAATTATATCCATCTGTATACTCTAATCAATAGATTTTTTAATCCCACTGTTTAATTGCACAACTGGGGAAAATCATCATTAGTCGTAGACCACTTCTTATACATGTGAATTTTTATCTGCAGGTCCATGGAGAAGTTACAAGTCCCGAGGTTGATGTATTTGATTGAGAAAAAAGTGTATATCGATGAAGTTCTCATTCCCTCAATTTGGAAGTTTCCTTTCCACAATTAAAGGTTGTGATGGAACATATAACTGCTGCTGAAGCTGTGAATTTTGTCGAGTCTTGCGATGATGGCAAGTTAAATACTTGATGATTATTGAACTCTAAAACTTCAAATATGATACTATATTCTACTCTTAGAACTTTCAGTGGAAAGAAATTCACATATTTTCCTCTTCTTTTTGTTGTAAATGTTTATTATGATTTAAATAATATTTTTTAGGATTTGTTGCAGCAAATGTCACACATCAAGTCGAATCGAATTTTATTATTTATGACAGAAACACGTGGAAGTAAAAAAAAAAATATATATATATATATTCTTCCTTGGAACTGATAGGGCTCCTCATGAGAAAAGAAAAATGAGTGTCCTTGTGGATGTCCTGGTATTTATAATGCGCCCGTAGCTTTGTCAGTATATGCAATGGTTTTCGAAGAGGTAACCACCACAATTATCTCCCGTTTTCTCTTATAGTCGACTATCTATATTTTCTTGACGTAATCAAGCATAGGGTTGTGTAACTGGTCGAATTGGTTTTTTACTTCTAGATATAGAAGTATATGGTTAATCAGCTGGAGTAAACACTCTTAGTTAATGGTGGAATTCTCAAGCTAAACTCTAAATTATATACTCACAAATGGTATCTGATTCTGATAGAAGCAACTTCATTTCAGCCAATGACATAGGTCGAATGCACACGATACTATGGTATCAAGTTTTTGAAAGTGTGTACTAGTTTTATTCGTGTTGAAATTGTATGGAATTTTAATGTCAGGCCTAAAATTAACTAACTTTTTGTACTCAATTCAAATTAATGTAGATGGAAAACATATTTTCTTTCTTTTCTTTTTGAAGAATTTGTATTGTTGGGTATTGATATCCAATAAATCCCGGGCAATGACGTCAAACAATTTTCGGATTATATTTCATAGGTATTGGCCGATGAGTGAAATATTTATCAATCAATCAATTCATATACTCGACCCGAAAACAACGTGGACCATTAGCAGCAACTTAATCAGTTTTAATGTTATCTTGGTCCAAATTCACTTATAGAAGGGCTTCCTTGTGACTTGGCCCAATCATTTGTACCTTAGCCCAATTGATAATATAATCTAAAGCTATATACGTCAACCCTCATGTATGCAAGCCATGTGTTTTTGCTTGTGTTTGAGAAGAGAAAAAAATCGGTTGCCTCCTTTGTGGTCTCCTTCAAGTTCTTGCCTTGTTTTCTCTTTGTCTTTGTGTCTTGCAAAACACCACCATATTGTTGTCCCTTTGTGGGTGAGAAAGAAGGAATGCAACCATAAGTGGATTGAGTTGTGGAGTTGGAGTTTTGATTGGTTGGTTAATATATTGATTCATAGTTTAATCTGAGCCCGAATTCCACGAATTGAAGATCTATTCTGCTAAATATATTGGAAAATCAGGAAACTGCAAGAAGTTTACTCCCCTCCTGATTTCTTGTGATTCAACTCTCAATTTAGGATAAATATATATGTACAAAAAAATGTGTACAAAATGAGTTACTTACTCTCACAAACAAGTGGCCCCTTAAAAAAGTCGGCTCGTGGTCCCCATCTCCTATTGTGAGTAGTGAGTAAAGGATTTTGTAAAAAAAGTTTGTAAGTGTAGCATGATCCCTCAATTTAACAGGTGTCTCCAATGATTTTGAGAGAAATGACATTAACATATTGAAGAAAATATCTAGACATAAGCTTTTAACTTTTGCAAAATATTTGAAACTAGATAAAAGCATATGAGAACATATTCTTGCATCATTGTACTTTTGGTAAATGTTCTTGTTTATATAATAACCTGTATACTTTTTGTAGAATTTATCTCAACTTTAGCTAGTGATGGTATAATCATCAATTTGTCTTGAGAATAAGTAGTAATATATGAGAATTTATTAGATTCGAAGAATCTTCTAGTTTTGAAGTGGATATACATTTGAATTCTCAATATTTTTCGCATTATTATTGATCGAGGATGATTTAACTGGTTATACCAAACAATTCACATTTTTCGAGTTGTTGAATTTCTAGTTCAGCTTAACATATTCTTCAATTATACGATATGGTACAAACCAAAAGGAAAATGAATAACTTTTCTAATACACATTTCTCCAGAGTCCAGACGATAGATGTGAATATATAGGTTATTCATGTTGCCTTTAGAGTCTCAAGATGGTAACTGTTACAGGTGCATCTTTGAAACTTCGTAGAATTCCTTTATTTAACGATGATCAAAGTATTCTCAACGCTAAATTTTGTTCCTCAGTTAAATACCATATTGGCTCTTCTCGAGCCTTCAATAATATTAGTTCTATAATATCTCTTCTCCTCAAGCGAAACTTGGTATATATAGCTTAACTAGATGTTTTAACATATATGTACGTGATCGTTGCCATTTACATAAGCTATATCAAATAGTATAAGATAAGTACATATGTAGTTTTGCTAAAAATAAACTTTTTAGTAAATTTTGATAAAAAATGATGAAATATATAGTTGAAAAGTTGATAAAAGTTGTAAGTCTAATGAAATGTATAATTAAAATTAATTGTTGACTTCAATTTAAATTTTTATCAATTTTTTTTAGTTAAGCGAAAGATGGACCAAGTATTCTATGTTAACATAACACCCACTCAAACATAAGCTCATAGAGAGAAGAAAAGAGAAACGTAAAGCTAAAACCTTCTACTTTGATAAAAAGCACAAAGGAAGCATAGATTCTTACTTTTCATTGTGATATCAAAAGAAAATTTATTTGCCTAAACTATAACCATTATTAAAGTTAACAATCTGATAAATAAAGATATGCACCTGAATAACTGGCAACCAATTTGTAAATAAAAGTAAGCTTGCCATAAAAATTATAATTCATATATAATATCACATCTGGCATTTTTTTGGCTAGTTATATAAGGTGCTCTTGTGCTGTAAACTATATGATGTGATTTAGCTATTGAGATTTTTATCCTTAGCATCTTCTCGTAATATGGCTACTTGTTTGAGAATATTGTTCCTTTGAGATTTAGCCTCCCATTTGATTTAATTAAAAATCTGATTTTTAGTATATTTTGTTAAAAATTAATGAAATGGGTGATTAAACAGTTGATAGAAATTGTGGTTCCACAATAGGGGCTTTGACGGATTGAAACTAGGGATGACAATGGATCGAGCCGAGTCGACTCGGCTCGTTAACCCATGAGCTCGGTTCAGGTTCGTGGCGAGCCGAGCCTACGAGTGGCTCGTGAGCTCGTGATTTTTTTTTTTTTTTTTTTTTGCAAATTTTATTGATAAAATTTTATTTTTTTCCACATTTTTGGACGAGCGGGCTCGGCTCGTTGGACGGGACCCCCCACTCGGCTCGAGCTCGGGCTCGTCATTTGACAAGCCAGTCCACGAGCCGAGTCGGCTCGGTCCAATTGACATCCCTAATTGAAACACTTGTTTCAGTTGTGTGAGTTTGTAGTTCTATTTACTCGAAAGAGGATGGAGGCTACTTTCGGGATGAAATTCTGAACTGTTTGACTGACCCCTTCGTAGTGCACTCATTAGTGTTGGGGGATGAATGAAACCAATCATAAGTCCAAATCACACAAGCGAAGTCGAGAAACGAGACTGCAACGCAATGACTAGGACTTGGTTGGATCCAATTCGACTGGATCAAATAAGGTTTCTATTTTCATATTTTTGCTATTTAAGATTTAATTTAACGTACGATTCATTGTACCCATAATTAGGCAAAAATAAATGGTATTGTAGTGCGGCCTGATGTCAAGGTTCAAGCAACTTTGCCGACAAATTATTCTGTGACTATTACATCTTGAAAGTTTAGAAGTCGCCTTATGTGAAGTTCCATTGGCTCATATACAGTGAAACTCGTTTTTTGAAGTCGATAAAAGTAGTACTAGACGAAACTGGACGAAGTTCAAACATTTTCACACGAGGAAAATAAATTATATAGAAAATTTCGCAAAATATAAAAATCAAAAGAAACTGGTGTAATAGGAGTCACGAAGTCACAGTATAAACCATGCATATATATATATATATATATTCTGGGCTATCTTAATTTTCAGGGACGGTGCAATGGGAGAACACCAGCTGCAGGGTGAATTCTGCGAAACCCCCGGCAGAAGCTGTGGCCACGGGAACCCGAGCCCGAGTCAGAACTCTCTTTCTTCCCCAAGCTTTTCGGCATTTTCTTCTCCTTGATCATCTTTTTCATTACGTACAATTCAGCAATGCCAATATTGGGAGTTGACATGGTTGCAAAATGGAACTAAGAAGTATAAAATGACGAGATTTAGATGAATAACTATGTGGGATTTATTTCATGTATAAATAGATGTAAAAGCAGGCTGTTAGGGGCCCGAGGCCAATTAATTTAACAGTAAGTGGAGAGGCTATTGGGATGTAATGTTGGACCATAATATATCTGGGTAGTGTTTGGACCGATGTACTAAGCTTAGCACTTTATAATCTTGGAATTCCTTGTCATTTACCACTAAAAAGTTATAAAATAGATGAATAGTCACGTCCAAGTCTTGTTTGTTTGATTATTTGAGGTCACTGTCCACGTCACAATGATAGGGATGGAACACGTACAGGTTTTCATCTTTTCGTACAATAAACTTCGTAGTATCATACAATATTAAGAAAAACATCAAAGTCTTATTTAATGTCACATATCTGCATAGAAAATATGGATTGAATCTTCTATGATTTATACGTGCGCAAGCCTGCTAACTTGAAGTCGCTCACAAACCTTTCCGACATGAAAAACAAATAGTTAAGTAGTTGCTAAGTCAATAAAGACTAACATTAAGAGGAAGTACCCTACAAATATAGTCTACATGTTTCCAACATGACACGACATTTAAGAGAATCAATATGAGTAATTCTCCTTTTATATGAGAATTACTTGCAGGCACCACAGAGCTGTGCTAATAGCACCCGTATGTGTCATTTTTGGTCATCGGCAAAGAAAAAAGCGTCAACTGTTGCCCTATAAAATCCTTCTAACCCACCATGTACACATAGCAAAGCCCAATCAATAGGATTATACCACTTGTACATCAATTATGTACACTCATGTTGACACTTAATGTGTTGTCAAGAAATAAGTGGATGAAAAATTATTATTCTTATTTTTTTAAATAGTCAAATGAGATAATTAGACGAGGCACAATGTATAAACATAGGTATAGACCATAATGTACACCAAGCATGTTGCAATCAATATACCTCTAACCAAGGACGATGGCGCTTTGACTTTCATTGCATCACTTCAATAATCAGACTTACTTGGTTTTAAGTTTGGTTAAAGGATCATAATTTGTGAAATAATGATTTGGTTCTTGTTTTAAGTTAGAATGAAACATAAGAGTCAGTGGTGGAGGGACAAAGGGCGGGGGCTGAAATTTTTCTCCCTCACTCCCATGTGAAAATCTTAGCTATGTCACTGATATGTGTCATGATACAAATTGTCACGAACTATGCTTTAGACACTCGGAGAAACTTTGAGATAAAGAAGTTGAAGTTTTTCCCAAGCCTCATCGATTATTGGAACGGTAAAAGGTAAGGGTGATTACAAAGGTAGTGACTGCTTCTCTTGGAGCCAGGGGTATTATTTATATGTATCTGTTGGTTGAAATTCCATTTAGAGATAGATTATAATTCAATCATTGTCATTCACGGATAGATTATAATTGATTCAATCCCACTAGAGAATAGATTATAATTGATTTAGATGAGATACGATTTTCCCATTATACTATATCTTTAATTGATTAAGCACGATTCTCTAGAGGCAGCCATGGATTTTCTTTGTAATTTGATTTTGATTCATTTAACTAACGAGTAATGCTATTTAGTCCTATTGGGATTACAATCCTACTTTAGGTGGCGTTAATGTGGTATTAAATAATAGGAGGAATTAAATATCATTCAATTTCACTTTTCATTCAGTCTATCATTTAACGTCATTTAAACTGGGATAGCAATCTCAGTGGTATTACATAACATTATTTTTAACTAAATTGAATTGAATGTCAATGATCATGATGAGATTCTATGAAAAGATTTTCTCCAACAGGAAAGCAAATTGTAAGTTGCGTAGTGGTATTTATTGAGTTAAGATATTTTTCTCGTAAAGCCAAGGTCTCATAAGTAGTAATCTAAAAAGTATATTTATTCGCTGTTCTTTCATTACAAAAATGAATTAATCAATTCATGTTCACATGAATGGTCCCATAAAGCTAAACACGGAATCTAACTAATAGGCAAAATCAATTAAAAATGATACTATTCAATTGGCGCCATTATAGAAGATGGGGCTCCATTAGGATGGACTATCTTGAATAAAATAAAGGAGAAGCAACCACTACCAGAATTACTTTTGCTTTGATTAATCTATCCTAAAACTTTCTCATTTAATTTTTTGTTTTCCATTCCATCAGTCTTCTCCTTGTGATTTTTTTTCATTACATAAACTTCAGCAAGGGGGGCTGCACTAGCCATCGCCATGTCGTAATCAAGAAACACAAAAGAATAATCGAATCTGATGTTGATTTAGGAATTTGGGTTGAATGAATTGAGTTGTTGGGGGTGCAATGAATGGGTATATTATGTATAAAGTTCGTGAACTTGGGTGGCAAGAAATCCAGGCCACAGTTTCTTGTAGTCTTCGGGTCCAAAATATTGAACATTTTTCAAAGAGCAGAATAGAAATGAGTAGATCTTTTCTTTACAAGAAATTTTGTTTGTTGACTTGAAGATTTTAGCCTCCGTTTGACGGCCTTTTTTGGTGAAAACAATGTTGGCTACGGTGAAGTGGGCCCTTGAGAGATGAAATGCAGGGGAAAGGGACTTGAACAATCCCCCCCATGCCATTGTTCACAAAGCATTGCCCTGAAATGCAATCTTATCACTTTACAATTGACCATTTCTTTAATACAAAATTTTATATTTCCATAACTACCCTCAGAATTGTTTTGAACCAACAAAAAATTGTCTCCGTGCCATTGAGGGTAAAGAAATTTGGAATTTTGTAATTGAGGGCATGAATGGAAAGTCAATTTTCAAATGTTGCCAGTCCAGTACAAAAAAAAAATTTGCAGCTGTCGGGAGGATAGATACTTTTTAATTAGCATGCCACTGTTGAAGGAATTAAAAAAAATTCATAATGCCGAATAAAGGCCGTCGAACAAGAATTTTATTGAATGTTCGTCCTCAGTTAAGTTGTAAATGTTTGATCAACAAAGGCGGCCATTCCGCCATGCTGATAAAGTGTTTTTGGAAGATCTTGACTATCATCAAGCATGACTTGCACTGCAAGATCCAAGTTCAAATTCATTAAGGGCCTATTTGATTGTCCATGTTTTCACTAGAAAATGGAAATGGAAATCCTTTTCTCACAAAATGGCTTGTTTGATAGCCTTTTAATTTCATGGAATTGTAATTCCACCAACTGCCGCCACATAAGCATTTTCCTTCTATTGATGGAATTTCAATTCTCACCAAAATGGTGAGAATTTGCATTCCAACTTTTTTTTTTTGTTTTTTTTAAATTTTTTTTGCAATGAAAACAAATTCTAATAATTATTTTAAAAATATATTTTTCTTTAATTGACAATTTTCATGTAAAATAAAGTTAAACGAACACCAAAAGATAGATTATATATATATATAACAAATTTCATGCTCAATACCAGTAAATTATATCCCTTTAATTGACAATTTTCATGTAAAACAAAGTCAAACAAACACCAAAAAATACTTTTATTTCAACATTTTCCACATGGAAATTTATACCAATCAAACACAATAATTTACAATTCCCAGGAAAACGATTTCTAGGCAATTCAATTCTCTGAAATTCATTTTCTAGACAATTCAATTCCATATTTGCAATTAAACGGACCCTAAGAGATTGTAAAATTCACTGTTTTTGAAATTGCTAAGATTTTGAATTATATAAGATATTTAATCATACTAGTCGAAGTAAATGTGCGATGCACTTTTTTTCAGATTTTTTGAAACATGTAATTTTTTTTATTTTTTTGTGTGTATGTATAGGAAGATTAATAAAATTAAATTTTTTTTGTTAATCTTTTTCCTTATATTTTTAAGCAAAACCTATTGAATAATTAATCTTTTCCAATGAAACAAATTAACCAAGCGCATCACATAGTATTACTATAGTAACTTTTTCAAAAATTATGCTCTTTGTACATAAAAAATATATAGCTTTGTTGATATTCAATGAAGTATGTGCCATTAATTGTTTTTAGTGTTGTTAAAAGAGTAATGCTATTTATAATGGCTTACTGCTATAATCGTCCTTCGTGATATGCATGTGATGGTTACTGATTTGATAGAATAATGTGATAATTTTTTATTAGCGTATGTATCAAATCACTAACCGCCACACATATGCCACGTAAAACGATTGCGGTAGTGAGCGACTGCAAATAACATTATTCCAACAAAGCTAACATAAGCTTAAAAGATAATAAGAATTGGTTACTAAAATTAAGTAGGAAAAAGTAATTCCAACAAAGGATAAGTTTTCTAGACATTTTCATTTGCAACGCTATATATGTAAACTTTTCAACATTAACGGGAGATTTCGTACATTGCATGCAAGGGAATTGAGTTTAGTTAACCTGTACAATTAATGTACAAATATGTGTTAATAAATCTAAACCGATATACAAAGATTAATGGAGAACTTCAAACGTTGTATATGCTGCAACTTATACTAATATCCATTCCAGGAGTACAAATTTCAGAATTCTAGAAAAAATGACACTAACATAAGCTTAAAAGAGACTAAGAATTGGGAAACTAAATCGCAAGACTGGTATCTCACTTTCAATTGAGTATTTGAAAGCAAATCAACCAAAGCTTGAGACTGTACTGGCTCCAGGTAGTTGTGATGGAGCTAGGATTATCACTTACGAGGCGGAAAAATATTGAAGGGGTGAAATATATAAATATTTATGTGTATATTCAAAAATTCAAAATTCTTATATAGATTGTTTTTTGTTGAAGAAACGACCTTCAATGGCAGATTTTTCGCGCTCAAATCAAACTTACCAATCTATATATCAACCAATCGACCAAATCTCCAACCCACAACCTCAATCCACTTATGGTTGCATTCCCTTTTCTCACCCACAAAGGGACAATGATATAATGGTATTTGCAAGCCACAAAGGCCAAGAGAAGATAAGAAGATGCAAGAACTTGAAGAAGATTGCAAGAGGTATCCAAAGTCTCTCTTCTCACACAATAGGGCAAAACACACGGCTCTTGCAAGAGAAATGAGGTATATATAATTTTAGATATATTACCAATTGGGCCAAGATAAAAGGAAGCCTCCTATAAGTGGATTTTGACCAAGGCAACATTAAACTCAATTAAGTTGCAACTAATCGCCCACATTGTTTTCGGGTCAAGTATATGAGTTGATTGGTTGATAAATATTTTACTCATCGGCCTCGGCTTATGAAATATAATCCGACACTGTTTAATATCATTATTCGGGATTATTGAGTATCAAAAATCCAACAATCTCTATCTTGATGCTCAATAATTTGCAAGCAACCAAAAACACAAAGTTTAAACTTGCACAATCAAGGTAATCGAATAATCATGCACACCCAAGTAGAAACAAGTATCACAGTAAACAAATAATCATGCTATGAAGATATTATATAGCATACTACACAAATCTTTTAAGAAAATCACATTCACACATAACCAAAGATTAACATCAAGTTAATCAACACACGGTTAAACACATATGCAACAAATGTATAAGTGACCCCATGAAAGATCTCACCATACTTATCCTATCTCATTTCGTGTTACTCCCACCTCGAAAATACATATCTCCTCTCATCACTCACCATGCTTACTAAACTTATCACTCAACTCATGTCTAACTAGTAGGTCACAATAAATCCTAAGTCCACGGGATAATCCTCTATCACCACATCACTTCTCCCAACCTACGTGGATAATGGGACTTTGCCTTACAGAAGTGATAGAAGTGTCTCTCTCGCAATCAACCTGTACAGGGTTTTTTTTTACAAATAAAGGATTCTACACATTTGATCACATCTCTACTCGTGATCCAAATGTCACATTCTACATCCCCCAGTACAAAACATCGTATACCCCTAGGCATCTATACTCTACCTTACCAAAAGACATCTATCATACTGTTAATGCATCCTAACCCACTATGCATGTAAACGATCACACCCAGTAATCACATTACCTCAAATTCATGCAAAACACACATATCAAACAAATTAAAATGCAACATATAATCATGCAACAAATTAGGCAATCACACATGTGCATATGCAGTGACTATATTTACTCTCTCAATAAACCTCACTGGGGTTATAGCTCGACCCCTCAACCACATTCGTCTTACCTCTCAGCTTATCATTCTTCTTGGGACAATCCCTGATAAAGTGTCGAAACTTACAACAACTGTAACATTGTCTACCACTAGACTTGTCCCGTCCCTTGCCGTTCATCTTACCACCTTCATCACCCAAGTCACTACTCGAATCACCACTATTTTGAACTCTACCCAAGTTCATTTGCTTCAACTTCATCGTACTCCTTATTATGCGTAATTCATCACTCCTCTTATCTTCATTTTTAGCATTAATTTCCATTTCCTTACTCCTAAGTGAGTCTATGACAATCTCAGGGGTTAACGTATTCCTACCATACTTAATGACATTTTTAACTTCCTTATATAACTCAGACATGAAATTAAGTAGGAATTTCATATACAATTTCTTCACAGTTAACAATATCTTGAATAAGTTTATTGAAAACATTCAGATTGTCATCAAAATTATTTGAAAGATCTATTTTAAAACTGAAGAAACACTCAAGAAGATAAAATTTATTGGGAGTAGATTTAAGTAAATACAGATCTTCCAACTTTTTCTAAAAATCTTTTGTGATTTTCAATTTTCCTACTTTTCTCAAAACAGCATCAGACACGTGTAAAATGATTGAGGTATAAGTAAGCTCATCGGCTTCTTCCTTTTGTTCTTTTGAAAAATTAGCTGAAAAATTGCCTTCAATGACTTTTGAAACCTTTTGTTGGACCAAAATACTCTTCATTTTTTATTGTCATATTGAAAAATCACATTTTCCATTAAAAATACCAACTTCGAAATGCGAAGACATTTTTGGGAAGAATGAAGCAATCAAATACGCAAATAGATCACACAGAGTAATCTTACGATCGCAATATACACCGTTCTAGATTCCTAAAATTTCGTAAGACTCGCGGTCTTAGATCAAGGGAACGTTCAAATGGGTGAGGTCTTGGTATTCTAACGGAAGTAACAACACAGCGGAATTTACGATACAACAATATAGGCATATCCAATCAAATGAAATTTCACGACAATTTTAGCATAAAACACAATACGCTAATTTATCCAAAAATACGTACTCAATCACAAAAATTAAGAGCAAGTAATCCTAATTTCTAGCACAAACAGTGGGTGCCGAGGAATGACAACCCCCAGTCCTATTGATCACCCCATACGATGATCTGCCAGTGCGATAATATAAGAATTTCAATCAATTTACCAGAGCGGACCTATCTGAATCCGTAAATTACGAGGAATGTGAATTTGTTACTTTTGGATCTTTATTAATCGCCCTAAAGTCACCAGCAATTAATTAAGCAAAACTAAAGTCCCGAACACATAGGGGCAAAATTTGTCCAAAATTTACAGCAGCACCCAAAACAGAAAACTAACACCACCGCAGGGTCCATCTTGTCGTTCAAAGAAAACTGTCTGAAGACACCGTCGCCGGAGGAGCCTCCACCCGCCTACGCTGGAGATCCACGCGTTGACCACTAGGCGCCATCAGTCAGACCAGGAGCTACCCACTCCGGTGCGACTCGACCTATGGAACACGCTGGTGGTCTTGGTTTGTCCAAACGGTAAGTGGTTTCACCGAAAATCAACCAAACAGATCCGGTAGAAATTGGAGAAACTGGGCAGATCCTTTTTTTTTATTTTTTGGTAATTTTTAGTCCAATTTTCAATCAGTTTCAGGCTAGAAATTCCACCCCAACCTCACTCTAGTACCAAATGTTGAAGAAACAATCTTCAATGGTGGATTTTCCGGGCTCAAATCAAACTTACCAATCTATATATCAACCAATCAACCAAATCAACAATCCACAACCTCAATCCACTTATGGTTGCATTCCCTTTTCTCACCCACAAAGAGACAATGATATGATGGTGTTTGCAAGCCACAAAGGCTAAGAGAAGATAAGAAGATGCAAGAACTTGAAGAAGATTGCAAGAGGTAGCCAAAGTCTCTCTTCTCACACAATAGGGCAAAACACACGGCTCTTGCAAGAGGAATGTGGTATATATAGTTTTAGGTATATTACCAATTGGGTCAAGACACAAAGTAATGGTCCAAGATACAAGGAAGGCCTCCTTTAAGTGGATTTGGACCAAGGCAACATTAAACTCAACTAAGCTGCAACTAATAGCCCACGTTGTTTTCGGGTCAAGTATATAAGTTGATTGGTTGATAAATATTTCACTCATCGGCCTCGGCCTATGAAATATAATCCAACACTGTTTAATATCATTGCCCGGCAGCCCGGGATTATTATCAAAAACCCAACATTTTTAAAAAATAAAAAATGTTGCACGAGCGGTTGCCAGATTGTTTTCAACATGCCTCGGTTCCTAGACCTCATTCTTGCCAAAATATGCCTGTATCTGAAATTTTATACGTTATACAAAGATAAAATTAGAGTATGAAAACAAACTGTTCTTTAATATCACTGAAATAATTAATTATAAGAAGTCTTTCTCCAAGTAGTTTATTCGCTTAAACCCAGTGAAACCAAGATGGATTGCTCCTTGAAAGCGAGCTCGAGACTGCAAACTGCTTTATCGCTAGAAGATCATTTAGGTCAGCCGTAGATCATGCAGGCTGATGGATAGCATCAAGTTGGGCGTAGAGAGGGGATACAACAAATCAAAAGAAAGTACTCGTAAAACCCTTTTCCTTTCCATCTAAATCTCTTACAGTTTTCTACATTGACAGACAATTTTGACACATTCTTTAACAGAATGCCTCGTTAGCCTGCTTGAAAAACACAACAGTTTTTGCACCAATGAAAACATGTCAACATTGCATCTGTCAAAAGGGTGGGCACAAAATTCTGGCAATACAACTTAATTAATCCAATCTCTTAAATATACTCTTCAATTTTGGAACGAGAAATTGGGAGTGGCCATTAATGTACAAGTTGTACAAGGAAAGCATACTATATGACTTAAAATATATCTTTAAATTTTAAGAAGTCTTATGTGAAGTTCTGTTAACCGAGGATAGAAGTTGTTGTAAATAGTATAAGACGAAACTGGACGATGTTCAAGCATTTTCCTTCAACGAGGAGAATATATTATATAAAAGTTGGCAAAATATACCAGTAGAGTACAATTTCAAAAGAAACTAGTGTAACCAAACTTACGAAATCACAAATATATATATATATATATATCTGGTCTATCTTAATTTTCAGGACGGTGCAATGGGAGAACACCAGCTGCAGGGTGGATTCTGTAATAACCCCTGAAAAAGCTGCCGATACATGAACCCGAACCCGAGCCGGAACCTGAAGAGGGTGAAGTAGCTCCATAAACTTCCTCCTTAACCTCTTTATTTTCCGACCTTTTCACCATTTTCTTCTCCTTGTTCATCTTCTTGATTACATACAGTTCAGCAATGCCAATATTGGCACTGGACATGATTGGATTATGTATCTAACAAGTACAAAACAATAATAATTAGATGGATAATTAAGTGTAAACTTTCATGTATAAATATATATAAGATCAGCCAGTGAGGGAACAGGGTCAGGTTAATTTGTCCAACATTGGTTGGAAGGAAGTCAGAAGTGGAGGCTGCTATTGGGATGTAACGTTGGACCATATATGTTTACCAGTATACGGTTTGGATTTGGATTGGGGGACTAAGCTTTCAGCAATTTATCTAGCTTTTTCTTGTTAATTGCCACTAAAGTTATAAAGTAGACGCACTGTCATGTCACGTCAAATTTGTTTTTTTAATTGATGTCACTATCACGTCACTATGAATACGACGGAATAGGGTTCTCACCCTTTTTCGTTGTCACGATACTATCCGTTGATAAGATAGATAAACTTTTCAGGATCATATAGTATTAAGAAAAAATAAATTAAAACATTATCCTTTGAGACCTCAATAAATTATACAAGCTTTTCGCATTGTAACTTGAAGTTGCCCACAAGCCTTGCAGTCAACAAATGGTCAAGTAGTTTCTCTTGCGATAAAAACTAACCTTAAGAGCAAGTACCACGTAAATATGGTATCTATGTTACCAACCTAACACGACCTTTCAGTGTTAATCAATACGCGATGTTATCCTTCCATTCATTGTGTCACTTGTAATCAAACCAAGTTTATGATTGAGTGGGTTATAATTTTGATTCAAAGGATTCTGATTTGTGTGGCGGAGTCGACAGGGGTCTGGCATATCAAAACATTTTTAAAATTTTCCGGAATTATATAGAAAATTAGTTTCCAAACATTTCTTTGTCCACCACTTAAATGAAAATCCTGACTCTGCCAATAATAACAATCATGATTGTGAATTACCCCCACGTACTGTGCTTTCAACGGCAAAGTATTTGTCTTTTAGAACTCTCGAGCAACTTTGGTATAAAGCCATTGGAGTTTGTCCCTAGCTCCAAGCCTCTTCGGTGCTTGAAGGAGTAAAGGCACCACATATTATTACAAAAGAGATAGCGACTGCTTTTTTTGGGTTGAGGGTATAGTTTATTCAAATTTGTTGGTTCAAATTCCACTTAAAGATAGATTATAATTGATTGAATACCATTTAGAGATATATTATAATTAATTTAGATTAGATCAATTATTCCTATATACTTGATTTTTAATCGATTAAGCACAATTTTCTAGAGACCGCCACGATTTTTCATGTCTTGATTCATTTAATTAAATCGAATTCAATGTTCGTGATCATGATGAGATTTCGGAAAAGGATTGAATTCCAATATAAATTTTATAAACTTAAAGTTCAATTTTTGTCCATTGTATATTTCGAGGAATTGTTGCATTGTAAATGATTCAACCCCTCATTGTGGAGCTGCACTTGTCGGAAGTGTAAGTAGTGATCTTTATCGAGTTATGATATTTTTCTCATAAAGCCGACGGCTAGGTAATAAAAAGTATACTCCTCCACTGTTCTTTCATAACAAAAATGAATTAATCAATTCAAATTCACATGAATGAGCTATAAAGCTGAACAAAGCAAATAACTAATAGGCAAAATATATCTAATTATGATACTACTCGACTGGCGCCATTAAACAAGAAGATGGGGCTGCATTAGGATGGACTTTCTTGAATAAAATAAAGGAGAAGCAACCACTACCAAAAGTGCTTTTGCTTTGATTATAAGCTAAAACTTTCTCCTTGGATCCTTTGTTTTCCAATCCCTCAGTCTTCTCCTTGTGGAGCTTTTTCAACACATAAACTTCAGCAAGCGCGGAACTAGCCATTGCCATGTCTAATTAATCAAGAAACACAAAAGAAGAATCGGAAATCTGATAGTGATTTAGGAATTTGTGTTGGATTTTAATAATTTTCCTAGGTGCAATGACTGGGTATATGTAGAATTTGTGAACTTGAGTGGCAAGAAATAAAGTCCGTAATTTCTTGGAGTCTTGGCGTCCAAAATATTGAATATTTTATCAAATGGGTAGACTTTTCTTTAAAAGAAATCTTGTTGAAGACGAATTATAATATCTAACGGCCAAAAGAATTTGTCAAAATGTATGTATTTTCTTGGATGTTCAATTGTTCATTCTCAATTGCAGAATAAATGAGATCAACAATGACGGCCATGACGCTGGCGCCATCGCGATAGACCTTTTCCAAATGGGCAGTCACAAGGCGGCGTCTTGGAATTTCTTCAAACTTCTCATTGTTATATTGGTTCCAACCAAAATTTGTTAATACTCTTACACGAGCTAAAATTAATTCTGGATAAAGTGACAATTTATTCGTTTGAGCAAGTTTAACAATTCTAGCAAAACTCTTTATCTTTCGAGTGTAAACGCTAATGGGCTATAAATAGCCTTGGATACTATTCACAAATTGTCTTTTGTCAATATTGAGTGGTTGTCTGAGAAAGCTTAAAAATATGTTAAAAATTTGAGATCAAAATCGTTGATTAATTATAACCACAAATTTTCAAAAACTCGCACTTTTTATCATTTTTTTCAACCACATTTCGCCCTTGTTTGACAGAACCTTTTTTCTTTGTTTTTCGATACACTCATTTCAACCACAAATTCTAAAAGAATATATATTTTTCACGTTTTTCAGTATCCTTCCCATATTTTTTTACCAATCATTCTCCAAAAAAAAAAAAAAAAAAACACTTTCCTATAAAAGTTTGTTGGATTAATTTTGTGGACTAACATAATATAATAACAATTGACATTTTGGGCCATTTATGGGATGGAAAACATTACACTACTTATCATGTTTTGGGGCCTTGGGTCCATTCTTTTTTGGGCAACTTACAAAGATACCCTTAAAATTATGGATCTTTTGACAATTCATATGAAAAAAATTTTTGAAGTAAAAAATACTATGTAAAACTAAAAAGTGATACAATGTCACTTTTTAATAAAAATTGTCACTTTTTTTAAAAAAAGTGACACAATATCACTTTTAAAAGTTTAGTGTTATTTTTATATTAAAAAATGATATACAATCTAACTTTTATTAAAAAGTGATTTTATCACTAAAAAAGGTGATAGAAATTCCAAGAAGACGACTGAAAAAAAGTGACAAATATAAAAAAAAAAAAGTGACAAGGATTTAAAAAAGCGATAAAAATTTAAAAAAGTGACGAATTTTAAAAAGAGACACAATGTTACCTTTAGAAGTTTAGTGTCACTTTTATATTTTGTCACTAAAAAATGTGATAAAAATTTCGACAGGCGAATAAAAAAGTGACAAACACTGAAAAAAATGACAAAAGTTCAAAAAAGTGACAAAAATCTAAAAAGTGACACAAATGTGACGAACGCTAAAAAAGTGATACATTTTTCTCCACATCGACCATTTTGAAATACCCAGCTGCTCTTTTGATACATTTCTCTCCACCTCACATTGTTCAGTTTTTCCAACAGTACTAACTTAATCTCATTTAAAAAAAAAACAATCAGAATAACACGAAAACAATCAATTTTTTTTTTGGAGAATAACAATAGGTATTCACTTGCACATATACGATCCACAAAATCATCAAATTGAAATAAACAAATTCAAGCAGAAAAAAATTTCCGTTTCCCAATATTGCAAATTGTTCACTTAAAAAACAAATTTCTCGTTTCCTAAGCAAGTCTAGTACCCAAACCAAGAACAATGTGAAAATTTTCTAAAATTAACTTGACAGCAACTTCAAAAGAATTGGTTAGTCCTGTTTCGCAAAAGTCGAACTGATTGAAGCCCATAACCTGCAACTATAGAAACAAAAGTCATAATATTTCTCTTCAACACACAAATTGATCCAAGAAAACAAAAAGGATGTCATGAAAAAGAATGAAGTGCACAATTTTACATCATCAGCCTCTTCTTTTCTCTTCCTTCTTTGTTTAAATAATAGCTGGGGCAGCAGCACCGCCTGTTGCAGCAGGTACAGCTACAGCAACTGCACCACCGTCGTTAGGAGCTAAAGCCAACTTCTCTCGTATCTTTGTCCTCTAACTGAGACAAGAGCAACAAATAATTTCTAAAATACATGGGCTATATAATTTAATAGAAATGGAAAAATCCAAACTACAGTATATGATTGACGAAATAACAGAATTGCCTCATTTACCCATTAGAATTTGTGGGTGAAGATGGAGCCATTTTAGAAGACGAGCAATTTGGCTGATGAGAAAGTCCTAATAGAACGAGAGGTGTGGTGAAGCATACAAGGATCTTGAAAGAGGAGGAATTGATAAAATATAGGTTGAAGAAAGAAAATTTGAAGGTGATGTTATGAAAAATGGAGATGAGGGCACAGTATTGAGGTTTTGGTGTGACTGGGGTGGGATTTGTGGATGTTGATTATGATATGGAAGAAGAAGATGAAA
Organism: Olea europaea var. sylvestris; assembly: GCF_002742605.1. Lineage (NCBI taxonomy): Eukaryota > Viridiplantae > Streptophyta > Magnoliopsida > Lamiales > Oleaceae > Olea > Olea europaea. The sequence goes on along the minus strand of NC_036243.1, from coordinate 21,198,191 downwards.
GTATTAAATACGGTGTGAGAATGTTTTAATTTTTTAGGGTATAAATCTAATTTGTTATTTTTTTTAGAGTAATGGACCTAATTTCCTCTTCTTTTTTTCTTGCTCAAGCCTACCCATTGGGCTTGTGGGCCACCAAAAGGGTTTTTAGATTTATATATACATATATATGCTCTCTATGATGTGTGAATAGAGTGAACGAGATTGAAGAATTGAATTCAAAAGAACCCTAGCCTCCCCGTCTCGTTTTCTATCTGATTTGCAGGTTCTTCATTAATCTCCCATGGCTTTTAATCAAATTTTACCAACCATTGGAGGTATGTTTTCTTTTATTATTGTTCATCACATGCTATGACTATGAGAAGAAATTATCAAATCTATTGAAGTTTAGCAATTGGTATCAGAGCATGCCTTCTCATTTTTATAGCTTTTTTTTTTTTTTTTGGTGCAAAATTCCTCTTGTTAGCAATTTCGTAGGCTTCGCTGATAAGTTTTTTTTTTCTTTTGGAAATTATTGATTAATTATGATAAAATGATGATTTCAACAGAACGGTGGGTTTCAATAGTAATGCACAGTTTGGATTCTTTTATATGTCAATACCATAGTCAACTGTTTTTCAAAGATGAGAGTGGTGGACTGTGGAAGGCGGCTTTTTTGGAAGCCATGTGCTGTAGTCATGAAAAGTGAGAATGTTAGTTTATTTTTATTTTTTTTTCAATTAATGGTTTTAAATACATGTAATGTTAGCTGATTGGTGTCGGGACATTATAGAATATAGGGGATTTAAGATCTCAAGTGCTCCAGTTTTGTTATAAAAAAATATATATTAATGTTTATGAATTTTGTGATATTACTCTATACTTGTTAATTGGAGAAAAAAGAAATGGATAATCTCTTTTAAGATGAATAAATATTTTGTCAACGTGGGTTATCTCACCTTATTGTAATACTAATGGTATAGACTGATTATGAACTCACCTCTCGTGGGACTAGTCATGATAAAATTATCGGGATTGTTGTATTGTTTATGCTTCCGCTTAACGACATTATACTAAGATCCATGCGGATAGTGAATTTGTCCTCTCGATAAATCATTATTTGGTAAGATGCTTAGATTGGTGAAGAGAATGCATGAAATATTATGAACATGTACAATTTTTACTATCCTATCGATAGGTGATTGATGCATTTGGTTGTGATACTAAATGTATTGTTGTTACCTGTGAATGAGTCAATGGACTCTAGCATTCGATGATCACTTTTGTGGATCATTTAAGAAAGTTAAAGAAAGAGTGAAAACCATGATCATGTCTTTCACATGCATATTAATGTCGCTCTTGTGTTTTTCTTCAACTTTGGGCAATCCTCAATTTTCTGTCATTCTGAAGCTAAATGGGACTAATCATAAACAATGAGTTGAATCTCTCATGATGAATCTTACCATCATGAAGTTGGACTTGGCCTTGAGAGAGGACTCTCCTCCTAAGCCCATAGCTGAAACTTCTGCCGATGAAAAGAAGCTTTATGATGCTGGGAGTATTCAAACCAGTGTTGTTTAATGACATTGAGGTATCACATGGAGGACTCTATACGGGATAGTGGCATGCTGTTGCAGGCACCCAAAATAATAAAACCTACCTTCCAAAAAAATGTATGTAATAGCGGGAGTAAAGATCGTTCCCACAAAGAGTGATTAGTCTAATTTTGTGCAATGTTAACTAAAGGTTTTGTTTGTGATGAAATCAATTCTAACTAGAAGCAATGCAATTTAATAAGTTGGATTAAATCAATAGAACGAACATTGGTCTAGGTCAATATCCACCGTAAGAATTCCGAAATGATCATAGATCCATAACTAATTACCAATTCATATTTTTAGTATTCATCGTAGGAATTTATATTTCTTATTTCTCCTTAGTTGTAATTAACCGGAAAATAAGTTATCCAATCAATCCTTATTATCAAATAACCTAAGAAAAACACATTTAATTTAATGATAGCATGAGAAACTAGAGAAATCGATGAAACTAAACAACACAATCACAAGCGGTCATGTTTAATTTAGTCAAATATCCTCCCTAGAATTTAATAACCTCCAAAGCAGCGATTAATCAAACTCTAGTTACTTCATAATGTCAAAGATATCAAATAATTACGTATTTGTTCTTTAAATAAGCAATCGATCGAAGTACATGAACATTAATAGGCCTCTTAGAATTCAAATACAACAACTATAAAATCATGCATAGAAGAATACTCAATACATAAAATATGAATGAAAACAATGAAATTTATTTAAATCTCACTGTTTTGAATAATTTATAGGCTTCAATATCCTTCGACCAAGAGATGGAGTTTAGCAATATATCAATAATCCTTAAGCAAAAAGAGAGAAAAGCCTATAGTGTCCGTTCTTCGCCTCCAAAAATACATAGAATATAATATTTTTAGGTCAAAAAGGAGGTTTTCCTTGTTCTGTCGTCTTCAGGTATATATATGATGTCAAAAATATTGTTTCCATATAGAATTTCATCAAAATAAGCAAATTGGCCCGTCACATAAATTTTGGCCCCGTACTCGCGCGCCATATATTTCATTGCGCACGCGCCACTTTGTTGTTTTGCTCTCAGTATGCAAGAATGAGTCCCTCTGCCACTTTAAGCCCGTGCACGTGCGCAGTATAAAATAATTTCAATTGTTGCACTTTGATCCCTTAATTTCAATCTTCATTCATTTTAACTCTTTTTTTATGTCTTCTTACTCCTTTAGTTTTCAATTCCATCTAATTGAATTCACACCTTCTCCCAGCATCGATATTGGGTCTGAATCAACTATTAACACTTTACATTTTAGTCCCCAAACTTTGGATTTATTTCTTTTTAGCACTCTTTTCGTTTCTTTCTTTCAAATCCATCAATTTGCATTGATTTTAACCTCTTTGACTTCTTTCTTCATCCAATTGACCTCCAACACTCTTGAATATTCATCTCATCGCCCTTCTCATGTATGGACTGTTTTCAACTTGGTCACCGAGCTTTCACTTTCTTCCATTTTGATCATTTTTCACTCTTTTCTACCAAACTCCATATTTTCCATTCATTTACACCCTAAACCAAAATATAAGGGTACTGAGTACATATAGGTGTTAATTAATCACAAAAATGAAAGTATTAATGGATGTAAAATACGACATTTTATGTCTTATCATGTAGCATTGCAAAGACTGAAACTGCTAAGGCATTTCTAGAAGCTATCAACAAGAAGTACAAAAAGTCCTCCAGGAATGAGAAGAATGAGCTTCTGAGCACTCTACATTCCACTATTTATGATGGTGTCTGTGGAATTAGAGAGCACATTGACAAGATTGTGGCCTATTATCACAAGATCAAAGCAATTGGTATGGAACTTGATGAGGACTACATTGTGTGGTTCATTATGGAGAATCTTCCCTCGCAGTTAGACTCCATTAGGTCCAGTTACAATGCTCAGAAGGAACAATGAACCATAGAGGAGATGACTACAATTCTTGCCAAGGAAAATGATGACATATAAAAGGAAAGAACAAGAAGTGTGGCTATGGTAACGAACCAGAACAACAATGGTCAGAAAAGAAAGCCACCACAAAAGAATACCAATAACAACAAGTCATTCAAGAAACAAAACATGGGACAACAAAGAGAATGGGCAATGAACGCCCTTAGCTTCCAATGTTCCCAAGAATAAAAGCTTTAAAGGAAAATGCAATTACTGCTAGAAGTTTAGGCACAAGAAGGCAAATTGATTGAAGCTCAAAGCCAGAATGGAGAAGAAAAGTAATCTTTTGGTAAATGTTTGCCTGGAATCAAATATTGTTGATGTGTCTTCTAATACTTGGTGGTTAGACATTGGTGCTACAATTCATGTTACCAATTCCTTGCAGTAGATGACAAGCAAAAGGAAACCAACTAGTATGGAGCAACATGTATATATGGGAGACGGTACAAGAACTGAAGTTGAATTTTTGGGAATAGTCAAATTACAGCTTACCGCTAGACATTTTTTGGAGTTGTATGAGTTGCATACATACTTCGATTACGAACATTTGTGTCTATTTTGGATAGAACTAGTTATAGTTTTCTTTTTGGAACTGGAAAAATTATATTGTATCGTGACTTTGTTTTGATTGGAAATGAAATTTTATGTGGTAGTCTTTATAAACTTAATTTGGTGGATGTGTCTCTTATTACTTCTTCTTCTTTTTCTCTTAATTCTGTTGCTACCACAAAAAGGTTAAGATTGGATGAAAAAATCTTCCATTCTATGGCACAAGCGATTATTCCATATTTCTAGGCAACGAATGGAAAGATTGATAAAGGATGGCATTCTGCAGGATCTTGACTTCTCAGACTTTGACACTTGTGTTGACTACATAAAAGTAAAGTTGACTGCTAAGGTTAGAAACAACAAAGTTGACAGGTGCACAAAATTACTTGGATTAATCCATACTGACATTTGTGGGCCTTTTACTCCTCCAGCTATGGGTGGTTACAAGTACTTTATCACTTTTATTGACGATTTTTCCCGTTATGGTTTTCTTGAGCTCATTCGTGAGAAGACTGATTCTTTGGAAGCTTTTAAAGCCTTCAAAGCAAAGGTAGAGCTTCAACAAAGAAAAAAGATCAAAGTGGTTCATTCTGATAGAGGTGGTGAGTATTATGGGAGATATGATGAAATGAGACGGAACCTTGAACCTTTTGCAAGGTACCTACAAGAGTGCGGCATTGATACTCAATATACAATGCCTGGTACACCTCAACAAAATGGAGTTACAAAAAAAAAAAATCGCACACTTCTTTACATGGTGCGATGTATGTTGGCAAACTCTTCTTTGCCAAAGTTTCTATGGGATGATGCTTTGAGAACTGCAGATTATATTTCGAATCAGGTGCCTAGTAAGTATGTTCCCAAAACTCCTTATGAGTTGTGGGCACAGAAGAAACCCACTTTGTGTTATTTTCATGTTTGGGGTTGTAAAGCAGAAATAAGACCCTACAGTCCGCAATCCAAGAAACTTGACCTTAAGATCGCAACGGCTACTTTATTGGTTATTATGTGGGGTCGAGGGGCTCTAGGTTCTACTGTCCATTGCATACTACTAGAGTTATTGAATCAGGTCGGGCAATCTATTTTGAGGATGATATTGGTACAAGCCAAGGGCTTAGAGAAATTGTGTTTAGATAATACCCAGTTATTGTTCATGTGCCTGTCGCTTCTGCTCCGACAATTGGCCCTATGGTTAACCAGCATCCAATAGCCATTAAGAATGAACATGTTGAGCAAGTAACACAAAAAGCTCCAGATGTAGTCATAGAAGATGCACATTTAAGGAGATCGGAAAGGGTTCGCTGACCTGCAATCTTTGATGACTACATTGTCTACTTACAAGAGCATGAGTATGACATTGGCGACACCTCAGATCCAACTACCTACAAAGAGGCTATCTCTAGTCCTTAATCCAATCTTTGGATGAATGGTATGAATGATGAGGTGAACTCTATGTCACAAAATAAAGTATAGAACTTGTGTAGACCCATTGGCTACAAATGGGTATTTAAAACCAAGCGTGATGCCAAAGGTCGAGTGGAGAGATATAAAGCAAGGCTAGTAGTTAAGAGCTATAGCCAACGAGAAAGAAACCTTCTATCCTGTTTTGACTAAAGATTCTTTACAAATCATTATGACAATTGTGGCACATTTCGACTTGGAGCTTCATCAAATGGATGTAAGAACGGCTTTCTTGAATGGAGATTTAAGTGAAGATATCTACATGATTTAACCTATTGGTTTTGAGGTATTTGGAAAAGAAAACACGGTTTATAAGCTCCAGAAGTCAATTTAAGGGTTGAAACAAGTTTCAATGCAGTAATATCTCAAGTTCGATAAAATTGTCGCCCACTACGGTTTCAAGGAAAATATTGTTAATCAATGTATATACATGAAGGTCAGTGGGAGCAAGTACATATTTTTAGTTTTGTATGTTGACAATATATTGCTTGCTATTAATGACACTGAGTTATTGTTTGAGACAAAACAACTACTGTTTGGCCATTTTGACATGAAAGATCTTGATGCAGCATCATATGTCTTGGGCATATTGATTCTTCGTGATAGGGCCAATGGTGTTCTTAGATTGTCTCAACGTACTTAACTGATCGTATCTTGAAGAGGCTCAATATGCAGTCTTGTTATTTTATGAAGACTCCAATTGTGAAGGATGATAAGTTCTCAAAGGTACAATGTCCTCAAAATGATGTTGAAAGAGATCAGATGAAAACAGTCCCTTATGTTTATGTTGTTGGCAGCCTAATGTATGCTCAAGTATGCACACGTCCTGATATTGCCTTTGTGATTAGTGTGTTTGTAGATACTTGAACAATCCTGATCAAAGCCATCGGAAAGCGGTTAAGAAAGTTTTGAGGTACCTTCAAGGTACTAAGGATCTCATTTTGACATATCGGCGTACCGACACTCTTGAAGTGGTTGGTTTCAATGATTCCAATTATGCAGGCTACGTGGATGATAAAAAATCTACTTCTGGGTACATCTTTATGATGGAAAGAGGAACTGTTTCGTGGAAAAATGTTAAACAGACACTTACAGCTTCTTCGACCATGGAGGTAGAGTATGTGGTGTGTTATGAGGCTACTTGTCATGCAATGTGGCTACGGAACTTCATTTCAGCATTAGGAGTTATGGACTCTATTTCGAGACCGCTGAAATTATATTGTGACAATTCCACAACTTTATCTTTCTCTCGGAACACTAGGAGCACTTCTCGCTCCAAACATATTGATATCAAGTTCTACTTTGTCAAAGAGAAAGTTATAGAGTCCTTCATTACCATTGAGCACACGCCTACGAGCAACATGTTGGTGGACCCACTAACTAAAGGCTTACCAATTTGTGTGTTTCAAGAACACGTTTCCTACATGGGATTGTTGGGAGCCTAATTTCTTTGTTTCAATGGGAGTTTGCTGTTCTTTGTACATTTTGTGAGGATTGCTTGGACTTTTGGTGTAATTCTTGCATATTATGGATGTATATCACTATTTTATGATAACATGTATTTTGTGATTTGACAAGTGACAAAATGATGATATTAATATTATTATCATGCTTCTGGATTAGTAGCGCCTGATTATATATATCCTATGCATCCTATCGGTGTGTTGGTTATGTGTGATTAGTTTTGGCTATGTATGTTGCTATAAAAGCATTTGTATTAAGATTATGTAATCCAAGTGCGAGAATGTTGGATTAATTTTATGGACTAACATAATATAATGACAATTGACATTTTGGGCCATTTATGGTATGGACAACATTACACTACATGTCATGCTTTGGGCTCTTGGGTTCATTATTCTTTCTTGCCCAAACCTACCCATTGGGCTTGTGGGCACCAAAAGAGTTTTCAGATATATATATATATATATATATGCTCTCTTTGGTGTGTTAATAGAGTGGACAAGATTGAAGAATTGAATTCAAAAGAACCTTAGCCTCCCTATCTCGTTTTCTATCTAATTTGCAGGTTCTTCATTGACCTCCTATGGCTTCTAATCAAATTTTACCAACCATTGGAGGTATGTTTTCTTTTATTATTGTACATCACATGCTATGACCATGACAAGAAATTATCAAATCTATTAAAGTTTAGCAAAATTTAGACAAGGGTAACAGCTTTTATCAAAAAAAATTATCAAACAACCCCTAAGACTGTAAAATTGAATAGAGTAACAATGGTATATAGATTGTCAATATAATATGATGCAGCTGATACCAAAATCCATCCAAAGAGCCTATGAAATAAGGACTTTCTGATATTAGTATATAAGATGAGGCAAAATACATAGGTGAATATGGAGTTGGAGCAACTTAATACAGATTAACATTGGTAAATAGTCATGCTCTTAACATGTAAAAATTATGAACCGGAAAGCTAAAATGTACAGTTAGTGGTTCAATTCCCAATCGTAAGGCTGGTAAATCACTCTCAATTGAGTATTTGAAAGCAATTCAAGTAAAGCTTGAGACTCTACCGGCTCCAAGTAATTTGCAGCATGTCTCAGTACCTCGACCTCATTCTTGCCAAAATCTACACTGTACCTGAAATTTTATACGTAACAGAAATAAAAAGTTGGGTATCACAGAAAAAAATGTACTTCATTATTAATCCACTACGAACGACAGTTTAATTATATCTTCAAGTATCTTTGGCAGATAAATATTCCTTTCAAGAGTATATCAACAAAGTACATGACCATGACAGAAATTATAATGAACTTCCACAAGATAAAAGGTAAAAACTATTAACACATTCCCGGGGAAGGACAAAGCAAATGTCGCCAAATAAACAGGGGCAGGGCCAAAGGGATGAAATGAAAGCTTACCATCTTAGAATTTTACTAACATACACAACATTTGCAATTATATCAACATACAGGCCACCAGTTCTAAGGAAATTACGAGCAGCAACGACCAATTCTTCATCAAGGTTTTGTGGTGAGTAGCATCGAAGAGCAGGCCCAGATCGGGTACCACAAACCAGTGCAAAATGAACAAGAGGCTCTGGACAAGGAAGAGCCACCTGATGTGATTTTTGTAGTGTGTGTGTGAGACAGAAAAGAGGAGAATCAATCAGATGGAACACAATTGAATACAAGAAAATTCATTTGAAATAATACACTAACTATCCTGTGCATTGTCCGCAGTATTTCTAGGACTACACAAAAACATAAAATTAAATATAAACGCATATTTATTGAGTAAATGAAAAATCAACCCCACCAAAAGTTCAAAAACAGTCAGTAGTTAAGAAGAAAAATGGTTATCAGCACAACGTTGCCAGTAACATTGTTGATTTCCTCACTTCATTTGATGTCTCATCTCTAGTTATTTGCTGCCACATTGATTAAATACATGATAATATAAGCTCAAAAGCCACAATCAAGTACAAAATATCGTCTACTCAAATAATAATACAAGTTAAAAAACAATATGAGGACAATTACAGTAATAGTACAAGTCACAAAAACAATGAGAGACTAATCATTCAGAAACTAGTCATCAATATATAAAATCCTTGCCTTCCTTGATCTGTAAATTTGACATTGTGATTAAAATAATGTATACTATTTCTTCAAGATACTGTTAAAAATGTCTGACATGATTCTTCTGCATTTATTTTATTTTTCTATTTAATATTAATATCTAATTGAAATTTTAGCATAAATTTCCAAATAATCTTTTCGATTTAAGTTCAATTTTGACTTCAAAAGTCCTTTTGACTTAAAATAGAGTTCCAAAATTGCTGCCTTTTTGTAAATCAGCACTTCCATGACAAATAACAATTTGAAAGCAAGTCAAGTTCAAAGGCCAATCTGTTCTGCAGCAGAACATTTTCGACCATAGAAAGAAAAGATTGTGTTTATACTAAAGCACGTACCTAAGTTGAACAGACATATCTACATACTAATCACAGGTTTGAATTTAGCAGCAAGTGATTTTTTTCTCCTTCCAAACGGAACTAGAGAATATGAGAAGGGAATTTGAAGATGATGCAATTAGTTTAGCCCATCAGACATTATTGGGAACTTAAAGACTAATTTCAAAGTTGAATCCTGTGGCTCAAGGAATCAATTTCAAATATTACTAGCAAAAGAAAATATCAGAGACAAGATAGCTATCTGACCTTTAATCGCTTATCTTTTACACCAAATGGCTTAATGAGATTGTATGGTGGTCTCTGATTGCCCCTCAAAATGCCATTGTAAATTGCTGAAAGTGAGTACGTTAATCCACCAATTACATATTTGAAGTCTCCAAAAAGTTTTCTTCTCTCCAGTGCTCCAGAAGGTTGACCCCAGACAAGTATAGCATGAATGGCCATCATATTATAAAGATTTATGAAAAAGGCAAGAGTTTCCTCTCTTGGCATCTCACACAATTCTACACGCTGAAGCTCCTCAGTTATCCTCAGGTACCTGGCAATGAATTCAACAGTAAATGCCAAACCTATCTATGTAAGAATTGTAGATAGACGCATGCTTATATGGACACACACTCATGTCCTTCAAACTCGCCATCAATTTTGTTAAGACAGACTTTCAGAAGTATTGGTATTACCTGGCAAATTCCTCACTCCCATGGATGCTTCTATAATCAACATGCTTTCCATCATCAGATGCGTAGGCTTCAAATATTGCAGAAGACAAAAACCTAAGCCTTGATGAAATTTCAACTATGAGTTTTGGCTTCACTTCAATAATGCCTCTTGGGATGTTCTGGCACTGAGAGACTAATGGATCATCATCCAAGAACCGATACAAATGATTGCCATCTTCAAACACATTCTCACTGCAGTGATATATAACACAAAATATTGTGAGGAACAGAGTAAAAAAGTTAGAATGGCGCTACATGTACATCACAAAAAACATATACAGCAATGTCACACATGACAAGGAAGAACACAAGAGTGTACGTACTTAAATATCAAAAGAAATAAAGAAAAATTTTAGGGAACTTACTCGAGAACATGTTGGAAGAAGAGTTTGCTTGCAAGCTTCCGACCAAATTCAACAGCCTATTTCACAACATATTAAGAGTGAGGGAGAGAAAAAAAATAAAAAATAAAAGAAAATAAAAAAAATAAATACTTCAGCTACCTAATGGTAAACAACCAAAATATATGCTTCCTTTTGGCCATGTTATATACACACTTAAACCTAATGGCTTCTTCGTTTAATAATATTCTTAGAACAAGAAAGTACCTCCAGAAACAATAAAGTCTAAACCCATTTAAATGAAAATAGTTTGTCTAAATGTGCATAACTGAACCTTGACCCTTAAATTTTATTATCCAATTTAAAATATTCTCCATCATTTCAAATATCTATAACATAAGACAATTTCCAGATGCTTTATGAAATTGTTAGAACTTAAAAAATAAAAATCATTTTCACTGTTCATGTAAAAAATTCAAAACCAAGTACAGGACTGAATAGTCACTTGAGTAAAACAGTGGAGTACGAGGGGAAAAGGACATCAAGAGTAATTTTTGAGAAGCAGATTATAACAGTTTCTATAGTTTAATGTACTCATTCCAAAAGAAAAATAATAAAGTGCAAATTGCAAAAAAGCTACTATAAAAGCAGAATTTCCCCACCTATGCGCTCATAGATAGAGCCCACCTATCATGTGTCAGGTTCAAGTGTTCTGACTCTCCTTGGTAGACATCCAAAAGAATGATTTCAGATCTACAGCCGACGTCAAACTTATAATCCAAAACTTCTTTGACTTCAGGAACATTTTACACTTCTATGAACAAATAAAATTCAATTGATTCTATACCATTTTTACTTTGAAGTGAAAAAAAATAATGAAATTGCCTTAAACTTGAAAAGGAGGCCCTGAAATAAAAAGGAAACCAAGATCTCCAACAAAATTTAGTTCATGTTGTAGAATGATGAGGCCAAGCCTTCAAGACTGCCTCTTAGCTAAAATTTTCGAACTAATTGACATTTACTCAGATTGTGAAAGCAAAGAGAAAAAGAAAAAAGCCCAAAAATGCATTAGGTATTTAGGAAGCTACAAAGTTAGTAACACAGGGAAAGGAAACAAAGACTCACAATAAGTGAAAAATGGGTGAAACTTACCTCTTCTCTTTCTAAGTATTGATCTTTTGATAGAAAATCCACAGCTTCTGAACCCAGAAAACAGTTAGTGAACCTGCGCATTTTGTAGAACCTATCCTTAACAGAAACAGTTCCTTTCATTTTTCGAACAATAAGAGCTAGCTCGTCAATAGCTCCACTACTCGACAGGTCATCTTCACCAGATAATGGTGGTAGAGGAGCTTCAAATGATGGTGTTTCAGTTACAACATACTCAATCTTCTCTCCAAGCTTATCTGACTCCTCCAAGCTCTTCAGCTCGGCCAAACCACCAATAAATACTTCATTAAAGAACACTCTAGGTACAGCATAAGATCCAGCAATCTTCTCTAGCTCTTGCTTTCTGCTAGGATACACATCAATATTGATCTCAACATATCTGAGTCTTTTCCCATGCAGAAATCTTCGTGTCTCTTTGCAATCCTGGCACCCTAACCTTGTATACAAAATAATTCGTCCTTTCATGGCAATTGGTTGTATTAAGTCCTCTGTAAAATGATCTTGTACTGACTTGTTTTCACCCCAAGTGTCACGTGAAATCCCAATACGGCTAAGAGGGTTCCATCTAGAGCTCTCTGCAGATTTCTTAGAGACTTCTTGTGCTTCAGTTTCTGGCACAGAATTTTGGCTCCCGTTACCATCAGTGTCCATGTCGTGATTTTTATCGTCATCGTGAACATCCTGTCCACTATCACTTTTCCCAGAAAGGCGGCGCATAAAAGAGGAGACTGCAACTGCACTCTTTTCCTTTAGAAAATTTGTAAGAGCAGCTGCCTTTTCTGGCCAAGCAGGTCCCTGCCCCTCCAATTCATGATCCACAGATCTCAAAGACAAACTTCTATTAGCTTCCATTCCAGGGATTTCAGTCCCATCAAAAACAGGTTCCTCTTCTCCTCCATAAAGAATTTCCTCAAGATTCTTGTTAGTTTCTCTTGAATCTGCTTCATCATTCTTACCCTCCTTCGAGTCATCTGTTCTCTTCTTACTCTCTGCTTCACCAATTTCTCCAACTTCCAAAGATTTCATTTCATTTTGTGATTCAACTTGTTTTTCTTTCTGGATATCAACCGTCTCTCCTTCCAGCTTTTCAGCAGGTGGAGTATTAAGTTTACTTTCCTCAGAAGGGCATTCCTTGTCCTGCTTATCTCTCCAATTGTCCTGCATATCTACCTCATTTTTCTCAGTAGGAGAATTCAATGCAAGTTTCTCAAAAGTACTTGCGTTTTCCAGCTCATCTGTTTGTCTATCCAGTACCTTTTCCGCCTTCACTGTAGCAGCCGAATTATTCCCTGACTTCTCCATTTCCTCGTTCTCCTTTCCAAACTTAGATATAACACGGTTCCTTTGAGATCCTGGAGGGTCACAATGTTGATCTTATCAAAGTTATCAACCTAAAAAATCCTGCAAATACAATCACAATCATTTCACGGTTACAACTTTCAAGGTGATAACCAAATTTCTCTGAAACAATTTATAAAAACACTGCCTACGTCAAGAATTCACCAATAGCTTAAATCAAACCTCTGTATGCTAGAATATCATTTCTTTTATCTAATTATTTCATTTTCCAAATTAACAGATGTGACACTTCATTTTTTCTTAATTTCCTTCAACAATGTGTACTTGGTTTGAAGGAGGAGACATCATTGAAACAGCTCATACGTTTTGCAACTGGAAAGAACTTTTAAATTTTCAAGAATCAGAGATGAACATTTCAACATGAAAGAAAAACTGATGATTTTTGTGCTTCAAGCTCACTGTATCAATCAATTTTCAGTCCGATTATTTGTGCGTAAAACTCATTTTGTGAATTTATTCTCCAAATAATTAAGTTATTTTGATGACTCCATCATGAAAGAAAGTAAGCAGGACAGGACATAGTGCTCTCATGACCATATACACGTGGAAATGTGGAATTCCATATATAAAAGCTAACTAGCAGAATTCTACCACATCTCTTTCCCCCCACCCCACCAGAGAGGGAAAAAAATGAAAAAAACACACTGGCTTATAATAGTATCATTGCCAAAATGAACTCTATATCGAACCTACAGGATGCCTTAATTGAATGGTAATTATGAAGAAAAACACCATTACTATGAAAATAAGGAAGGGGTTATAAGCTATAGAACAGTCCATTAAGGGCTATATCGGTACAACCATCGAAAGAAAAATAACAGAAGTCCAATATTTTAACCCTATTCCCCCTCCACCCCAAACAAAAAATGAAAAGAAAGAAAAGAGAAACAAGCAACAGGCTCAATTAGTCTCGATTATCAAACATGATAAAACAACCAAATTAAATTTTTGAAAGGGCATCCGAAAAATCCACATCAAATGCAACAGCTAAACATCTTATCATAAGAATTAAGCTCGGTAAAGGATACAATGAAGAAAAAATCAAGACTTGCCTTACACACAGGTTAATCACTTCTTAAAATCAATTTAGTGATCAAATCAATGAAAAATCTAAATGGGTTTTATCTAATGAAAATAATATCAGAAATATAAATGTGGCATGAAATGAGAAAAGAAAGACTTACAGATCCGAGGAAGCTTGATTTGATTTAGGAGAAACGAATAGATTATATTATATTGCAAAGGAAGAAATATTCAGAAAAGGAAACGGATGATAATTTATTGAATAAATTCGTTAGAAGAAAAATGAAGACCTTGAATTGAAACCGTCGTTTGAGATTTTAGGTATCTTCTTTGACAAATAGAAGCAATTTTGAGAAAAATCGGACCGCCTGCGATGGAAGCGGGAAGTTCTATCGAGGCATGTTTATTTTGCAAATTAGTCCTCTTTCATCTTTGATTTTTCAATTTGATCCTCCATTAAGAGAAAATACAGTTAGGGTCCATTTAATTGCAAAGATGGAATTTGGATGTAAAGAAAACGAATTTCAGGGAATTGAATTGCCTAGAAATTATTTTCTTTTGAATTGTAAATTATTGTGTTTGATTGGTCTAATTCTTCACGAGGAAAATGTTGAAATGAAATTATTTTTTGGTGTTCGTTTGGTTTTATTTTACATGAAAATTATCAATTAAATTATTGAACTTACAGGTATTAGGGATGAAATTTGTTTTCCATTGAAAAAAAAAATTCAAAAAAATCATCTATCTTTTGATGTTCGTTTGGCTTTGTTTTATATAGAAATTGTCAATTAAAGGAAAATATATTTTTTTTTTTTTACAATTAGGGATAAAATTTATTTCCATTACCAAAAAAAAAAAAAAAAATCGCTGCAGTAACTGAAAATTGGTCTGACCAATTCAATCGAAAAAACAATGTACTGGTCTAACGATTGTTTCGATTGTGGCCAAGTATCTCGTAATACAAAACCAAGTAAAATTTTGGTAAAATGACCTGTTCGATTGAAAACCAACGAACCAGACACGATTTTAATGGGTTTCAACTGCCTTGCAAAGAAAAAACAAGAATAGATGAATATATGAAAAGAAGCTTTCTTGACTTGTCAAGTTATGCGGAAGACTCTCCATCAATTTATATGAAAGATGTCTGTATGGACGTTTTATTTCTTAAAACTCAAGATTTAAAGTAAAATTTTAAAATTTAATCTTCTTTTGATTCCTTTGATAAAGAATTTATTCCTCAAAATATTCTTTCAAATCTTCAATTTGAAGAAGAAATGGCTAATGTTATTAACCGAATTCAACTTTAAAAATGGTACTGTAATATGACCATTGTAATCAATAAATAATTCAAATTTACATCTAGAGTCCTATTGATTCTAGAGCTAACTATAATTGTATTCGGGAAGGACACTGTCCTTTTATATATATAGAGAGAGAGAGAGAGAGAGGCCGTCAGAAAAAATTATAAAAAAGAAGTTGTTGGAGAAGTGAAGCGTCGATATTTCTTTTTTGAGATAGTTTTCTTGGTTCACAACCTTTTGGGCCTTTTTCTCCACTTATGTAGGATTTTGAAATGGGAACAAGACATATGTAAGGTGTTTATAATATAAAATTTCAAAATTAAGAAAATCATTTTAAAATTTTTATTAATTAAATATTAAGGTTACAATTATGTACACTTTATGGTCACAATTACGTATTAATTACTGTCACATAACATCAAGTCATAAATTTTATTGGTCAAAACTTATTTATGAGTCAAAATTATCAAATTAATTTATCACACATTATTTCTCGATTACAAACCACAAATATTATAGGTTAAAGTTTATTTATCGATCGCAAATTATCAAATTAATAGGTTACAAATTATTTCTCGATTACAAATCATATATTTTATATGTTACGATTTATTAAATTAATTGGTGATAAATTATTTTTTTATTACAAATTATCAAATTAATTGATCACAACTTAATAAATCGTAAGTCATGATTACAAATTATTAACAATCTTACATTTTTTGGCCACATATTATTTATTGATCATAAATTATCTATTTTATTGGTTTATATATTATTTTATTGGTTACAAATTAATGATTTTATTGCTCATAATTATCTAAATAATTGGTCATAAATACTTTTCATCACACTCCCACTCCACTCCACCCCACCACAGGCACCAACCAAACATTGCGCCACCTCATCACCACTGTCATTGCCTTACCATCGTCACTGTCACTGTCACCGTCACCATCACCACACACATCATCGTTGCATCTCACCCCACAACTACCAACTCCACTTTCACCTCTATCTGCAACTCCAACCAGCCACAATTATACCACCATTGCCTGCTAAAATCTACCATTTCTTCCACCTTTACTACACTACAGTCGCCACCTCCACCAACAAAATCCCTAAACCTGTCATCGTCATTTTTCACTTTCAATGTGACAAATCAACCCCCAACTCTGATCACTGCAAAATTAGAAAAAGATAGAGAAACCCGATTTTTGCAACTCTTGGAAAAGGTCATGAGCGCTCTATGAAACAAATGACGCTGCTTTGGAGAATGTGATAGTTGTTGAAAGAAACAGTGCCATTATACGAGAAGTTGATCATCATTGCAAGAGGTAGCAGTGCTCATCGTTGCTACTAGTGGCGATCGGCCCATTTACTCCACCTTATTGTGTGCTGAATTGTTGGGTTGTGCATGTGTGAGAGAACGAGAGGGTTTAGGGTTCAGTGTGGTTATTAGTTGAGGGATTGATATATAATTATATGTTTTTAAATTAAAAATAATAATTATAACCCGATTTTTGAGGGGAAAAAAAAACTAGGTATAACTTGAATTTTGAAACTGGATATTTAAACATAGCTCTGGGTGTAATTTCCACTTTTAGGAATAATTAGATCGTCAATTGTAGTCATAACCCCAGAAATGAAGTATCATGCAATTGTAACACAATTTTGAAAGTGATAAGTATATTTTCACTAAAAAATTTGTTTCTTTTACCGCTTTATTATGTACACATTAGTTAAAAAATATTTCTAATAAATACACCATATCCACTTTACAAATGGCCCTAGTCCATTAAAAATATATCACCTTTTCTCCCTCCCTCTCTTGAACACATTTACATTCTCTCACTACATTTTTCTTCAACTCTATCAATTGAGTTCATTTACACCTATAAAGAAGAGTAATGTTACTTATCACCACTAGTGTTAAGCACAAATTTAAATAACAATTATATGACATTAAATAATATATTAATTTAATTATAAAGTCACTTGATTCATTTAATTGAACTTATAAAGTGTAGTCACTTAAATTGGTATTATATTACCACTGGTCCTAAATAGTATTAGTCATAAAGGAAATAGAAAGAGAGAGAAGAGGGAAAAAATAAAAGCAATAAGTAATGGTGATTTTGTGGTGAGGTGGCTTGATGGTGCTTATCACGAAGGTGGTGGTGTTAGTGATAGTGATAGCGATAGCGATAGCAATAGTGACGTGGAATGGTAGTGGTGGTGGAAATATTGTGATAGTGGCTATAAGGGTGGAAAATGGCTTTCAGCCTTCATGTGGTGGTCCTTAGTGACCTTTATAGTGGTTGTTGGGTTTGTTGTTGCTTTTCTTGTATCCTTAAGAGTAATTTGCTATTATTTCTGGTGGTAGTGGGATTGGAGGCGTTGGAGAAGTGGTGATGGAATTGAATGAGGTAGAGTGGTTGCGCCGCTGGGGAAGGTGGAGGCTGAATAGGTGGTAGGGGTGTTGATTTGTTATAATTTCAAAAAATCACCCACTATAACAGTAATGACATATAGTATAAATTACAATTTCAGAAATTACATACACTACAATATGATTTTAACATAGATTAACATAGAGGGTAGGTTACTATTTTTTTAACTTATTTAAAAAATTACATACACGTTAAACAATTATAGAAAAGTAAAATACAAAAAAATTGCATACACGTAAAAAATTGTGATTTTTCAATTTGGTCTCAAGTGTGTGTAATGCGTAATTAACCCGTTGCAAATGTGATTGTTTGCTGTGAGCCGGCCAACCCAACAGATATACAAAGAATAGTGTTTCAGGTTGGAGTTTGGCTTCACATAACTAAAGTAGTCGTAAAGAGGTGACTATAGAATTAAGGATTTCTTTTTAATTCTTTTTACACAGAAAATAAATAAAATTATCTCAATACTACCCTTTAATTCATTTTACATTAGAATTTCTTAACAAGAATTAAGGATTTTCTTTTTGATTCTTGCTTTCTATAGATAACTGTAAATTAAAATGATACCGTCTATAAATTCTTGTTTCAATGAATTTCCATAAGAGTTAATGGAATATTGTGATTGATTTGTTACACGTGAATTCAACGACAATCCTATTCACCTTGTGCCAAATAGTTACTCAGGCCCCGTTTGGTGGACATTAATGTAAAAATAAGAATAAAAAATATAGTCGTTACGAACCCCACATAAGAAATAAAAAATCAAATATGTTAACTTGATGTGATGGATAACGATCATATTTTTTAATTTAATGGACAAATAATGAAAAACAAACGGCTCAAGAAATAAGAAGTTAATTTTCAACGAAAAAACAAGAAAGAACAAGATAAACGTTCGTCTTCAAACTTTGAAAAGTCAACATGGTATGGCTGTTGAAAATCAACCATGCATTTCAACAAATGATCAATATGCTGACTAGCAACAGTGAAGCTGAAATAGGTCAAAATTAGAGTGGTCTAATTCCGCGTGGTCGGACCTGATTTGGAAGTGCTACGATAACTTTCATCTTGACTATTAATCTTTTAAAATGAAACTTTAAATCCCCTCAATTTAACGATTATAATCCATTTCTTGTTTTTGCATAGCACACATGGAAGCCTTCGTTTTTCGCTGTATAAAGTAGTACAATAAAATAAGTAATCTACTGCTAGTTTGACACTCTTTGAGGTGTCAAAATTGACATCATTTGATTCAAACAAGTGTTGTTAATACGAGTTTTGCTACAGAAAAAAATACAGGGTTGAAAATAAGCTACACACGTGTCGATATATGATTGGAGAGTTTGAATTTAAAAAAAAAAAAAAAAAGCCAACAACTTGTTGATACATCAGCCTGTTTTTTATTCCCTGTCTATCTATCTGCTTGTCATTTTATCATTACACTGTTAAAATTAATATTGTGTGTCACATCATGTAAAAGTGTAAACAAAGCTGTCTATTGTGATGTAAGGAAAATTTGATTGTAAAAATGAAATTTGGGTGGAAAGAAAACGAATTTTAGGGAATTGAATTGCGTAGAACTTGTTTTCCTGAAAATTGTCAATTAAATGTCCTAGATTGGTTTAATTTTCCACCGAAATAATGTTGAAATTTTGGATTTTTTCGTGTTTGTTTGACTTTGTTTTCCATGAAATTTGTCAATTAAATGGATAGATTTTTTTTACAATTGTGGATAGAATTTATTTTCATTGCCAAAAAAAAAAAAAATCAAAGAGAAAAAAAAAAACTTGGAAAATGAATTCTTACCAAAACCATGAGAAATGGAATTCCGCCGAATCAAAGAAAACCGGTCACATGTTGGGAGGAGCTGGAAAATGAATTACCTAAAAAAATTGTGCAATAAAACTACCAAAATGGTGGAAAAAATTTTCCATTTTCCATGAAAAAGTTGTTCTATCAAACCAGGCCTAGCTGTAGCAAAACTAAGAATAAAAAAGGCAAAGTCGTCTGTAGGTCAAAAATGGTTTAATAAATTACGTTGGCTTAAGAAAGTGATCATCATGAAGCTAAGAGTAGGTGACAAATAAATATCTTAGTTTTAGTGCTTATTTATTAATATTTTGGCTGCTAAAACTTGATGATTAATCAAAAACACGGATTAAGATGTCCACTTAATTTATAGGTTAACTCCATTTGGCTGCAATTACATGTTTAACAACTGATTTCGACTTGTCTATACGAATTATTAATATAAGTCTCATCATCAAGTGGGTTCATATTCCACAACTAGATCAATTTATAAGAATTTTGGCCACTCGTTTTAATAAGGTTGACATTTTAAAATGAAATTTCAAATCTTAACATGGTATTAGAGCTTATTAACCTTCAAAGAGCAATTCAATCATATTAAGAGTCGAAAAATGAGCAAGCGAATTTCAAGGTTGATTTGCTCAAATGAGAATTTCAAAGTTGATTTGATCAAACGAGCCACCATCATGAGGGTGAATATTAAGGGATAAATTCCATATCAAATAAAAGATGGAATATTGACCAACGTATAAGATTTTGAATTATTCTTTTTAATAAAGTTGATTTTTTTAAGATAGAATCCCGAATTTTAAAACAACATAGAATCTTAAAGTTAACGAGTATGTGAGGTGTACAATCTATTTTACAATTTGGTTTATAATTATTGAGTTGGTACAAATTTCTGTCACACATTTCAAAAACTGTTTTTTCAATCGATGATGTGGATCTCTACACTATTCTAGTTGTCAACCAAGTTGCACTCAACTAGAATAATTCTAAATTAAACCGGACAAAAAGCCCCAATATGTCAAACGTTGTTTCCAAGAATCAGAAGATTAATTATTGCACACCTCTATATAAAGAATGCTGTACCTATAATTATTAGTCCATTATTCTTTTGTTATAAGCTCCTCAAAAGCAAAAAAAGGAAAAATGGGAGCTTTATCAAAATTCTTCTCACACCTGCATAAAATGGTTGCTTCTTTTTTTCTTACTGTGCTTCCTGAAATAATCCGGTTGATCGTATTAGCTATTTTCGTATCATGGAAATTTTATAGGTTTGTAAGATCGAATTACAGGTACATGGCTATGATCAACAAGAAGAGCTCAAAATTTATTTACAGAAAAAACCCGAATTCGGAGTTCCCAGAATGTGCTATTTGCTTGTCTGAATATGTGGAAGGTGACAAGGGTAGAAAGCTGGAATGCGAACATATGTTCCATAGACATTGTGTGGAGAAATGGCTGCAAGAATACAAAGGTACTTGCCCTCTTTGTAGGAGTTCGATTGTGTCTGAGGAGATTTTGGCAGAATATCATCGCGTAAAGAATGAGCAAAACGATAATATCTTTGAGAAGGAGCTGGCTCTTTTACTGTTATCGGTTATGCAAGCAGGCAGCTGCAATGGGTTTTGACGAAAAGGATTCTCCGGCCGGAGTTAATTATACTGTACACTTATCCCCTCGACTGCATATTGACAAAGTACACATATTTTCGTTGTATTTTTAATTTAGAAATTCAATTAAAATTGATTCACCAGCAGGTAGGCCTTTCAAGAAATTAGTATACAATTCTGTAATTGTTTTGCTTCCAAGTACTCT
Organism: Olea europaea var. sylvestris; assembly: GCF_002742605.1. Taxonomy (NCBI): domain Eukaryota; kingdom Viridiplantae; phylum Streptophyta; class Magnoliopsida; order Lamiales; family Oleaceae; genus Olea; species Olea europaea. The sequence goes on along the minus strand of NC_036243.1, from coordinate 21,176,710 downwards.
TAATAGATGCTTGAGGAGAAAATTTACTTGGAAATTAGTTATACCATTTACAGCAGATTTCGTTTCTTTACTCACCTTCATTTCTTTTACATTAAGAGAGAGAGAGAGAGAAATCTCTCGTGTTCCGGCCAATTAGGACATTAACTGACGGACTTCGTTATTGGTACACTCCGATGACACTCCCGAGAGGGAGCCCCACACATAATTAATCGCGAGCTCCACTTTTGTGAGGGGAGTATTATTCGGGTGTCAACCCTAAATATACAAAATAGCTTTATTGTTAATTGATTGGTTCGGATACCTTAAAAAGTTAAATAAAAGTTGGAAGTCAAAACCAACAAGTATTTCTAATTACTTTGTTCATAAAATTCACAACTTTTATTAATTTTTTAATTACAAGTTTCATCAACCTTTTTCTAACCGAAGCAAATTTTGATCTTCTTATATAGGACTTATTTTATAGGAATTTTGAGAATTGATTTTTTGATCGTTTAGAGAAAAGTGGAGACCATTTATGAGAGAAGAAATCAAAATTTACGACTGAAATTGATTGCCACTTTAACTGTTTTTTTCTTCATCTTATTCAATAACGCGTCCTACCAGTACGTTATGTCGTCCAGATCATGTACAAAGCTCGAAAATATTTCGTCCTGGCACATTTTGGACGGTCTTCGTGGACTATTCTTAAATTTGGACCAGCCTTCATTTTAGACCATTATATTCAGCTTGGAAAATGATAAAAAATATCATTCTCCAATGGCTTTCCTTTTTCGTTTATTTCAAATTATTGACCACTTTCTTTGTCAAAAGTAAAGTTGATTTCTTAATTTTTAAAATACGTCTATTTGATTTACATTCGTATCAATAAATTTGAACTATGGTTATTTAAACTATTATTTAATATATGGGTATTAAAAAAATGTAAGTAAAATTTATATTTTGAACTATACATATTTTCTTAATCTGTCAAATTATTATTTTTTAAATAAATGAAGAAAATTCGTAAAAACTCCCTTATCTTAGAGCTGCACGTGGTTTAAAATCATATTTTATTACAGCTAATTATATAGAAAAAAAAATTAAAAGCCGCTTTACAATATTGCCAAATCTCGTCTAGTAATATGCGTACCAAAACATGCACTTTATGTTTCAGAAAATGTAAGTTCTCGAGTCTTCGGTTTATATATATATATATTCAGTTAAGCAAAATGAATGATGGTCAAAGAGTAGTTGATTCAAAGAAAACATAAGCTAAGTTGGAAAAAACAATGTAGTTTAAGTAATTAAACTCTTTGGTCTGTAGTTGGTTCTTGTTTGTTCAACTGCTCACACTTTTTTCATACTTCAGCTACGTTGATGAAATCATAAAATTATAGTTAGGGGTGGTACCAGTGGAACAATTTTTATTATTTTTATTTTTTATTCTAGACGATACATTGGAAAAAAGAATTTCATTAAGAAAAAGGATTTTCACTAAAAAATAAAAATAAAAAAATCCCTTTGATAACAAATTGGGCTTGCCGTCCTTTACTTCGCCCCTGATTATATGCATAAGTTTACGATATAGTACTTGACATGAATTATGATACACACTCCATGACAAGCTAGATACAGGTTCAAAACGTGTTGAAAAAGTGTCATTCTAAAACCAACTTACGTTTTAAACACGTATTTCAAAATTGTTGAAGAATTTAGGAAATTGAATATATCTCCAAAAGAGTGTCCATACACTAGAACAAGGACCCCACTCTCCATAAGTTTCCAAGAATTATTTCCACTAGGGAAGAATAATTTGCTTTACCATTGCCCAATCTCGTGCATGATTTATGCTTTTCAATGTTTATTACATGACAATACAAGTTACAGAGTACATAGGTGCACGTGAAACTCAAACAATGGACCACGTCGTGAGGTGATAGCGGGACATCGAACTAGGACATTTCCTGCTTCTAGTTTGCTACTATTACATATCACATTTGTCTTCCGTTTATCACATTTATGATAAATTTCTGGCCGAGTCAGCTTTTGGGACTGTACTTTTACTGTTATAAATATTGTTTTTCTTCTTGTTATTTTCATTTTATTTGAATTTAGGATACTAAAATTAACAAATTTTCAGCATATAAAAATCAGTATTCTAAAAAGTGCGCCTAGACGTAAAGCGCGGACAAAATGCATTGTGCTTAATGCGTGTCTAGGTGTGCTTAGACGCGCTTTTTTAATTTTTTTATTTTTTTAAAAATATTTTATTTGACTTTACTTTATTAACTTTTTTAATTTTTTTTTCTTCTCTTCAAAAGGCTTTTATTTAACTTTAGTTTCAATTTTTAAAATGATTTTAGCTGTACAAAAGTTAAAAATGGCTTTATCCGATAAAGATTTAAATAAGATTTAAGCTACGACATTATTTATATTATGTAATTATGATTTTGAGACTTGTCGTGTTGTCAAAAACTTTGAAAAATATGTATGAAATTCCTATAAATCGATAAACTAAAACTTCTCTAGTTGGAAGTTCAAATAATGAAAAGTAGTTTAATTTTTGTATTTCGTAAATTTCAAAATTGTATAATTCACTAATTATAGGAATTGTTGAGTAAATATACTATTTTATAATTTTAGATGCTTGGTATGTATTATTTTTAATTATAAAATGATTTTTAGAATGATTAATTATTTAAATAATAATAAAAATAAGTAACTTTTTTACGCCTATATCTCGCCTGAACTCATAAAACTTAAAGTTTGACCTCCTTGCCTAATCACGTTTTACGCTTTTTAGAACATCGATAGATATAAGTAAATTACAATTAAATTTTTTTCATTTAAGTTTTTATCTTAACATGAATCTTAAGATGTTGGTTTGAACCTCTAGCGAATTTCACGATCATAAGTATATATTCATTTTATTTCATGTAGGTTGTTGAACTTAAACTTTATTTCTTAAGTTAAGACACTATTTTAACTTTTGCAAATATTTACAATTCCGTCCATATCCTCAAGTGTCATTAAATAAAAACAAAAATTTGAGTAACCACTGATTTATCCAACCAAACTATATACCAGGTCACTATGCTGATTCTATTCCGGGAAAAAAAAAAATTTGTATACAATCAACTTTCAAGTGACATTTTGAAAAATACTGCACATTTTACATTTTAAAAAAACGATGCACTTTCAATAAAATACGGTGATGAGTCGAATTAATTATGTGTGGGTGATCGAAATGGACGGAAAGGTAACATGCGTTGTAATGCCGAGTACTTATTTCTCGTAATTATCATATTTATCTAGATTATGTATCAATGTTATATTTATTGCTTAATTAATATAACTATCATGTCATAACTAATTATATTTTTGCAGTGGAATGTACATTAGACGTCCTAGACAGTCGACATGCATATTAGTTTAAATTTAATAATTGTTATAGTCTTAATAAGTTTAGATTTAGTTATATAATATATGTTTATTTAGGTGTTTCTTTTTATCTCCTATTTCCTTTAAATTGAACTTAGACGTATTTCCCCTTCTCAATAAGTGCTCTTTTATTTTATATAACTACATAATGAAATTTTAAATGGTAAATGATATAAATAAGTTAATAAGGATAATTAATGGGCCTAGTTAGTCAATTATCATGAATTATAAACGCGGTCGTAATCTTTATCATCCGCCCAAGGTACAGAAGTCCCCTTTTCTATATATTAATTATAATGATTGAATGAAATTTGTTGGGCTTCTTAAATTGTTGCCATTCTTTAATCCATTGAATAAAGGAGAAAGAAAACTGATTCACAAATTCAAGCACCGAGCCATGTGTGTATATGCATATACTCTACATTTGTGAATGGAGTTCTGTATGCATACATTTTTATACAGGCGAGTACTTATGGGCATCTGCATATAAATTAATGTGATATATATATACTAGTCACTGTCGCGTACGTTGCACAAATTTTGTATTTATCGTATTTTTATTAATGTATGAATTTTAGTTTTTTGGAAAGTTTTTGAAGTAATATTTAGAAATATTTCAATGATATAAGAAAATGATTGCAAATTATTTTTACAATTGTAACAGTATTGTATTTCTAAAAAAATATGCTTGTATATTTCAAAAACGGTAGACAACATATACAATATTGAAATTTATTGTAGTGGATGAAATCGGATTCATTCATATCGTATTTACGCATACCGTATTTGCAACTTACTGTGTATGCAGCATACCGTATTTACGTTACAGCATACCGTATTTGCATTATATCGTATATGCAGCACACTTTATTTACTAATACCGTATTGACAGATATTGGTTATTATAATTCAATATTGTTTTCTTTTTTATAATTGTATTTTCGGGAATTTTTTTTTAAAAAAAAGATGATTATGAAATTACTAATTTTTAAATATGTTTTTTTGTTAAAGATAAAAATGATTTTTTTATACTATTTGTAAAAAAAATATATAGTAATTTTATTAGCGTAATAAGAAGATTTATTCCGATTATTTAAAAAAATTTAACACAACACAATAAATTCATACTTTTAACTTGGTGACTGCAAAAGTCTTTTGTGTATCAATAAAACATTTCCCATCCGAACAATAATGTTAAATTTTTTGGCATCACGCTTTCATTTTATTCTTTTCACAAGTCTTACTTTTTTCATTTTTGTCTTCTTCATTTTTTAAGATTTTTTTGTTGTTAGCAATGATTATTTCTTTGAGTTTTTTATTTTTTTTGGTATTATATTGAAATTAAACTTCTTCTTGTAATTATATTTTTTATTAGATTTAATGCATATTTTTCACTAATAAAATAACAAACTAAAAAATAAAATAAAAAGTCGCTACATGATTGCACAGATAGTATTATAGCATATACGGTAAGCTATATGTTGTAATATGCATATTGCTGTAATATAAAAAAAAAATTGTACAACAATAATTTCTCATTATATTATGTTATACATTGTATTATAACATATACGTATAATATGTTATATTTTAACTATAACATATAGTATTACAGCATACCATATAAAGTTTATTAAAAAAAACACATTGAAGGGTCTTAGGAAATCATGGATGCTCTAAAGGACAAAAAGTCAGCATAATTGTGATC
>NC_036243.1:21151481-21166875 GCF_002742605.1 Olea europaea var. sylvestris | reverse complement strand
ATATCAATTATAATCATATTTTTGCATGAACTGAAATCATTATTTTATATATTGTCATGTTAGAATCAATAAACATGCATCTGCCATGAAGTTGCAATTAATATCCTCTTCATGAGTTCTAACATCCTATCTCAATTTTTTTGGTGTAATATATATATATATATATATATTACACCAAAAAAATTGAGATAGGATGTTAGAACTCATGAAGAGGATATTAATTGCAACTTCATGGCAGATGCATGTTTATTGATTCTAACATGACAATATATAAAATAATGATTTCAGTTCATGCAAAAATATGATTATAATTGATACAGAACATCATAGTAGAATCTTCACAGAACGAGATCAATGTGCCATCCAAACATGCCAAAACAAAAATAATTCCCCGCCGCATTAAGGTGAAATTATTTAGGGTTGGCTAGCAAAAACAAAAAACTTGAAATTAGACTGATTCGATCATACGCAATGACGATTCACTTCATCATACACAATGACGATTCACTTCATCTTCCTTCTCTGTTCTTATTAGATCCCATTAATAAAAGATTGGATGGGTTAGCAGGATGTGATACGCCTTCGATCGGTTGTTTGTTCTTCCCTAAACCTAATGTTGAGTTGTGATTTTCAATGTATTACAGATATATGGACAAAGATATTGTATTTACTCTCTCTCATGGTTGCAGGTTTGTGGAAATACTAGTATGAACTATCAGGATTTATATACTCAATGAAAATCTCCAAATCGGCGGATTCCTTGTATGAATCGCAATTTTTTTTTTATATATAAAATCTTAAGATTATATAAGACGAAGGTCATATCTGCATATTTTCATACTTAATTCAGGTATTTAAACATAGGTTTTAGGGATTTGTAAACAAGGGCATAGAAATCAAGGATTTGTGAAATCGCATGAGTGCATAAATTGATTCTTCACGAAATATATGATGTAAAACAAGGCTTGGTTCATTTGAAGATAGAGATGATCGTGGTGCATTGGTGAAACTTTTCGTATATTTGGGGATTCTTGATTTTGTGTTCAAAGAGAGATCCATTTATTTGGGGATTAATTTTGGAAATAATAGGTGTACGACTAGGGCACATTTGGGGGATTAATTGATGGCTTCAAATCTTGAAAATTGATGAGAGAGGCAATTCTGTACTATTTACTGCATAAAGTGTAGTATTTTTGGTATAAAAAATAGTAGTAGTATAAAATTAATAATTTATAAAAAGTATGTATATGGTGCAATTTTCACTATTTATTCAGCAAAGTTAATAAGAGAGAAAAATCTGGATTTCCTTTCTGTCATTTAATTAGATCTTATAGCCATTGGAGATTGCTGAGAATGAATTGTCATTTTGTGAGCTGTTTATCATAGTTTCCTTTTCATCTATTACCGCCAATTGAATGTATATTTCAGCATGCAATAATCTTGTCCGTAAAAGAAACACAAGTTGTCTTAAATTAATTAAAGGCAAAGCCGTCCAACTATTTAAACATTTACATTACATGTTTTAAATGGTATAAAAAAATGTCATAATTTTTCTGCCGCATAATCATATAATTTTTATACCTCAAACCATAGATGGAAAAAAAAAATATATTATTCGGCATGCTCAAAACAAAAATCAGGTAATAACATATTAACCTTTTAGATAAATGGTTAAATAAAAGTGCTCTTATCCTAATTTTTTAATATGTATTAGGTAGTTTTATAAATTAACACATTCCTGTGGCCGGTCTTTTATTAAAAAGATAAAGACTATGTTGTCGTCAATCAGTTAGAAAAAACCTTGTGGTTTTTAGCCGGTTTCTTTGTATTCATTGTTAATGAATGGGGTCTCGAGTTAATTAAAGTAACAAATTGATTTCTGGTTTATTCTGGTTTGTTGATTAAAAGCATCATTTGCGTATAAATTATTAAATTGCAATTTAATATTCTGGTCATACACCCTACATATTTGTTTGATGGGTGCTCCATGGCTACCCCAGCTCAAACAAGGGCTAAGCAAGTCCACAAAATGTATCCTATAATCATGTACTCCATGTTGAAGATATAGAACAGTATTCGAAGATTTCATTTATTATTTGTTTGGAAATTGTATGCCTTAGGCTATTTTATATAGTAAAGGAGCTAGAACTACTAGAATCAGGGTAAAGCCCCCTTTATCTTTATGAGTACGGTCTGCTTAATTTTTTTATCCTTTGAAATTTATTTTGTATGCTCAGTAATTGCAAAATAATTTATTAAATAAAATTTGCTAGAAATTACCTTTTCTTTCTTCAACAAAAGTTCTTTCTCTTGCCATTGTTCGTGGTTTAGTAATTAATGCTTATTTTAGAAATAGTTCGTGATTTGAATAAAACTTATATGGAATGGGAGTAGATATTCAACAAATATGTAGAAGGCTCTTTCCAAGAAAATCTCAAACTTTTACAACATAGATTGGGAGCATATGAAATCTATATAGCATAAAAATAGTACACAAATCATGAGGCTGAGATTTAGCTTCACCACAAGAAAAGTTTCTTATTGGTACAAGAAAAAAAAAGAAAAATAACTAAAACAATGTCGTTCCTTCACTATTCTAGCAATAATTGAAACTGGCTTTCCATGACGATAAATTTATGAATAATGTTATTTATAATAAGGACTACAGATAGTCATCATTATATAATGCTAACTATAAAGGATTATGGAATTATATATATATGTCACATAGAATAACTATCAATAATCCTCACTATGAACAGCGTTACTCTTTATTTATTTAGCACTTAGCCATGGATTTGTTTTAACATTCAAATTCCTTATTGATCCTCATTTTCTAAAACTTGTTTTCTCCTAATTCATTTTCAACCATACTTTCTTTCAAAAATAATTTTTTGCGTGGATTCATAACCATTTTTACTTTTTGACCGCATATTTTTTCAAAAACTCACTTTTCACATTTTTTTTTAATCTAAAAATCTCTATCAAATAGAAGCTTATCTAGATTTTGCTTTTGCATCATCTATTTCATCTCGTACGATACTCGAAAACATCCATATCCGCAATCACAAACATTTATATACCACTCTTTTCTATATAAGAAGCTTCATCTAATCGTAATAACAATATGTCTCTAAAAACTTATATGTATATGGATCCCCGTTCTCTCTCGATATATAATAGTGTTTCTAAAAACTTATTTGTAGAACAAAATATGATCGTGACATAACATTGCCAATTATAGGACTCTATTTGGTGATCGGTAGTTAGTGACTACATACATATTTATGAATTTAATGTTATATAAAGAATGTAATGTTACACACAAACTGTTTGCCAATCTATATGTACGTCTGAGATTTGAAAAGAATTTAGAGAATAAAATCAATTCTCATTCTCATTCCACGAGTATTGAAAATGATATAAAGGGAGGTTTATACACACGAATTAATAGCATCTTGAACCAATGCCATTTTCATCATAGCCAAGTTAGACTAGATTGGCATCATAGACCAACAGCTATTTATTCAGCAAAGTTAATAAGAGAGAAAAATCTGGACTTCCTTTATGTCATTTAATTAGATCTTATAGCCATTGGAGATTGCTGAGAATGAATTGCCATTTTGTGAGCTGTTTATTATAGTTTCCTTTTCATCTACTACCGCCAATTGAATGTAAATTTCAGCATGCAATTATCTTGTCCGTAAAAGAAACACAAGTTGTCTTAAATTAATTAAAGGCAAAGCCGTTCAACTGTTTAAGCATTTACATTACATGTTTTAAATGGTATAAAAAAATTTCATAACTTTTTTGTTGCATAATCATAAAACTTTTATATCTCAAAACGTAGATGTGTGTATGGCAAAACAAAAATCAGGTAATAGCATATTAAACTTTTAGATAAATAGGTAAATAGAAGTGCACTTATCCTAATTTTTTAATATGTATCAAGTAGTCTTATAAATTAACACATGCCTGTGGCCGGTCTATTATTAAAAAGATAAAGACTACGTTGTGGTCAATGTGTTAGAAAAAACCTTGTGGTTTTTAGCTGGTTTCTTTTGTTAGGTTTTGTAACTCAAATATAGTTAGGAGTCCTGTGAAATTGCGTATTTGATTTTTAATTAGAAATGAAGATTGTATCCAAGTTGAATAATGAAAGGAAATCCTCTCTTAATCTAAGTTCTATTCGCAATTGTAATCTAATTTTAACAGATTTTCTTAATTTTTAGGACTTTCATAGGGTTTGGAATCTGACCTACAAATACAGGGTTTTTCTATTAGTTTTGTTTAATCATTATTGTTGAGTCTGTAATTTCTCTCAATATTGTCAGTTAATATACATCGTTCATCTGCAATTAACTCTTTTTTTTCTTTACTTTTAATCTTTTTTCTTGTTGTGATCTTTATTATTTCATACTGTGTCATTAATCTAATTAATTACAATCCCTCCGGATCCAACAAAGGAGAAGTTGAAGCATATTGTTGGAGCTACGTAGAGGGATGATGAAACTCATGTGTCTCATGTTGGTCGACGGAAGGGCAGAGAGAAGAATAACAGCAATTTGTTTTGCTTCTACTACAGACGTATGGACATATTAGGAAGGATTGTGATAAGTTGTATGCTAAAGGCGATTTATCTACAAATCGTGGAGCACAACCTTTGACTTTAGACGAAATAAATGTAGTTGAGGATTTTTCAGACAGTGAAGATGTGATGTTGACCATGGTATCTAACGTGAAATCTAGGCCTGAAGAGAAGTAGATTCTTAATTCGGCATGTTTGCATCATATGTGTTCCAATCGAAATTTCTTTCAGACAAATAAGGTTGTTCAGTGAGGTGGAGTTGTAATGGGGTCTTGTCATATTACTGGGATCGTTCAAGTCAGATTTAGGTTGCGGGATGGGACAGTCAGAATAATTGATCAGGTTCGATATGTTCCAGACATGAAAATGAATCTCATCTCGCTTAGTACTCTAGATACAAAAGGGTATAAATTCTTTAGTAGAGGTGGAATCCTGAAGATCCGAAAAGGTGTCCAGGTTGTACTAGAAGGACGACGAAGGTCTTAGTCGTACATCTTGTATCAAAGCGTAGAACCAGTTAAGAGACATCTGAACAAGTTCAGTATTGTGGAAGATGTTCAATTTGGTACAGTACCTCTTCTGACGGGTTCTAGGTCGATTCAGAACATTGCTCGAGGGAGCGTTGGTGATTTTGCTTGGCCACCAGTTTCAGCGGTTGCACTGTGTTCAGTTATTAGGGTTGGATCCATTGAGCACAGGTACCATGGTGTCAGTGATGTCTGTAATGCTTTTGGGGACATTGAAGGCGACAATTCTAGCAAGGGACCTTCTGTTCAGGCATTTTGTATAGTTTCTACTACAAGGTGTGCTTCGACCTTGTTTGGTAAACATTAATTCCTTGATGAAATTTTGGGAACTCGGGAGTTGAGTTTAGGTGTCCCTTGTAGATGCCGTGCAGAGAATAATGGTTTATATGCAGAGTTTTGGTTACTGCGTTGAGGAGATTGACCATTTCATTTCGATGCAAACGAGTTTATTTCTCAAGTGGAGAAATTTTGTGGAACTCCACGCGTTACACCAAAATTTGAGTCAAGATAGAGATTGTTAGGCTGGTAACTCAAATATGGTTTAAGAATCTTGTGAAATTGAATATTTGATTTTTAATTAGAAATGAAAATTGTATCCAAGTTGAATAAGGAAAGAAAATCCTCTTTCGGTTGAAGTTCTATGCGCAATTGTAACCTAATTTTAACAGATTTTCTAACCTCTTAGGACTCTTCTAAAATTTGAAACATGGCCTATAAATACAAGACTCGTTGTCAATTTTGTTTAATCATTATTGTTGTGTCTATAATTTCTCTATATATTGTCAGTTAATATACATCATTCTTCTGCAATTAACTATCTTTGTTCTTCTTTACTTTTAATCTTGTTTTTTGTTGTGATCTTTATTACTTCATATTATGTCATTAATTTCATTCATTACAATCCCTCCGTGTCCAACATCTTTATATTCATTGTTAACAAATGGGATCTTGAGTTAATTAAAGTAACAATTTAATTTCTGGTTTATTCTGGCTTGTTGAGTAAAATCATCATTTGCATATAAATTATTAAATTGCAGTGTAAATTCTGGTCATACACCCGGCATATTTGTTTGATGGGTGCTCTATGGTTCGTAGTTTTAATTACAAATTAAGAACGAACCATCCTTGGAATCAAGGCCAAGTACCAACTTTTTTTTCTTGGCAAACAATACTTTTTAAATTACTATGAAATAATCAAATTTCCAAATTAAAATTACAACAAAAAAAAATTAGGTTGTATACAATTTCCATACAAATAATAGATGAAATCTTCAAATAATTTCCTTCATCTTCGACATGCTATTCATGCTAGAATCTACATTTGATGGATCAGTCGAGCATTAACACCTTGGCATATCAAGATAAGGAACCAATATTTTAGTATCTCGACTCTTGCCATTTTTGACTATGAAAGCCATTCCCATCCGCCAACTTACGTGACGCTCAAAATGGCATGCATCGTCTAACCTCCTGCAACATTTAAGTTTACATCATTAGTTTTCCTTGCAAATTCAAAGCAAATAATCCAGGTGCGTGGCATATTAATTGACATATTTAGTTTTCCTGGCAATGATGATGAAAAATAATGATGTCAATTAATATGTCATGTACCTGGATTCAGAGCCGGTCCTGTGTCTGATGGGCCCTGAGGCGAACGATGAAAAGTAGGCCCCTCAGCGACAAAGTTCAAAGGTGTATTATGCGACTCATTGCTAACTTAAAAAACTAACATTAAAATAACAACGAAATATATCATAGAAACGATTTATCTTATAAACCATCAAACCAAAAATTTCAAACAATTAGTTAAATACTATTCGTCTTGCTGTTTTAGAGGCAAAAACATCAATCAAATCTAAATAATTTAGCTGCGCAACCATTTCTTTTTCTATTGATAACATAGCCAACCCGTTTAATCTTTCTTGCGACATAGTTGATCGGAGATAGGTCTTGATCAACTTTAATTTTGAGAAACTTCTTTCCGCAGATGCAACTGTAATCGGTATGGTTAACAAAATTTGGTAAGCAGCATAAGCATTTGGAAAACAAACATCCAATGTCTTCAAATATTGTAGCACTTCAATTGCTCTTGTTGCTTCACTTGGTATATAACATCTCAAGACTTGTAACTCCGAACATAAATCATCCCGACTGATATCCGAACACCCATTATGTTGAAGATATTTCTCAAGATTCAAACAAGATTTCAACAAACTTGAAAAAGTTGCACCCCTTAACCTCTTCAAACTAAACAAAAATCCAAATGTGTCATCATATTGTTTGAATTGTTCAAATCGAGTCCTCATAGAAGATAGAGCTTGATAAATTATAAAAATAAAGTACTTAACTCTAAAAGATTCTTCTGCTGATTGTTTTACCTCATCACTACCACTTTCATCAAATTATTTTTTCCTTCGAATTATGCGTTTGCTGTAAACACAGCTTCAATTCCCATTTCGCTTGCCTTTTTTGTCGCTTCATCTTTGGCAATAGCAAATCCAATTTTTCTGTATTCTTCAAGAAATGAAACAAGCCCTTGCAAGAGGTCGATAGCATGATCAATATCCATGGATTCGGTTTGAAGAAATTTACTCACAATATTGACAGCATGCAACAATCTGTGTACCAGATTATCATGCCAAACAAAAATTCAAAATTTTGAAGTTCAAGTGTTGCTAATGACTCGGCTTCACTCTTCACTTTAGGATCTTCATTATTTTCTGCTAAATCAAGTAATGCATCTCTTATCTGTGCATTTTGCTCCATTATAGGCTTCACACTTTCAACATGACTTTCCCAACGTGTTTGTGACAATGGCTTCACTGTCAACCTTTGTACATTATCTTTGAAAATTTTCTAGCTTGGTAGAAAAGGAAAATAATGTGTAGATGCGTTGTATCACTCCGAAGAAGGATACAGCTTTGGAACAACAGTTCACCATATCACATAATGCTAGATTTAGACTATGAGCGCCACATGGAGTATAGAAAGCTCGGGGATTCATTTTATGGACTCTTCTTTGCACACCTTTGTGCTTCCCACTCATGTTAGATCCGTTGTTATACCCTTTCCCTCTAATGTCATCAATATCGAGATCAATTTTTATCAAAGCCTTTTGAAACTCGGTTGCAAGTCCAAGTCCTGTTGTGTCATCTACTTTCAAAAATTCTAGCCAATGTTCTTGAACTGTAGGTAAGTTTGCCGAATTATCTACAAATCGTACAATTAAAGACATTTGCTCCTCCTGACTTGCATTTGGAGTACAATCAAGTATAACTACGAAATATTTTGCATCTTTAACTTTCTTGACAATTGAACTTCTCACTTGATTAGCCAACAACTGTATCAACTCATTTTGAATTTTTTTGCCAAGATACGTATAATGAATCTCTTTTGCTTTAGCCCGCCGAAGGTGCTCTTGCATTACTGGATCAAATTCACTAACCATTTCGACCATTTGTAAAAATAGGTCATTGTTCTCAACATGTAGCCTCTCATCATCTCCTCGAAATGGCAATGTGTTTTTCGCAAGTTTTTTAACAATAGCGAGTATCCTTGTTTATACATGTCTCCAATGTTCTCTTTCAGTATAAATCAACAATTCAATGCTTTTATCAATTGTAGTTTTTGATCGAAACCTATTTTCCAATTCAATCCAACTAGTCATGCAACGTAAATGCTCCTCATTTCCTTCATGACTTTTAATAGACCGATGCAAATTATGCCAATCTTTGAATCCATCATTACCTAGTTGGCCAACTTTTGTCACATTTATTGGTGTTTTAAGCAACTTGCAACAAAAGTAGAAGATCCTGTCCATAGACACTGAATATACTAGCCATCTTCTATCAACTGTTTTCCCATTTGGTAGCAATCGCTTATATTGTGAAGAATCGAAATGTCTATTTGTATAGTCTTTCGAAAACGAGATGTCATCAACTCTTTTTGGATCCCTTTCAACTAAGTAATCCCTTGTTCTTTGATCAATAATTTTCCAATTCCCGGGATCATCCAAATTTAGAGAAAAGCAACCCTCTTCTTCCTTATCATCTTCTTCATTATTAGAGGCGAGCTTCATCACTTCTTCTTCCTTATCATCTACTTTGTTAACATCGGTAGGTTGACTCATTTCTTCATCCTTATCATCCACTTCATTAACATGGGCAGGTTGAATCTCTACTTCATCCTCAATCAACGCATTCACATTGTCACTTTTGAAGTACTTGTTAATATCCCATGCTTGACTTTGAATTAATGCAATTTCACTTCGTTTTCTTTTCCTCTTTTGAGCACCAGACTCGTATTTAGGAGGCATAGTAATGTCCAATGAGTAGCCTAAAAAACAATCACTAAATAACTCAATCATCTCACAATTATAGTTTCCAATATAGTTACTACGTGCGCCTGTGCAATTGTTCATCCTACAATAAGCAATCATATAAGCCGACAAGGTTTCAAACATTTCCAATCTCTTCAATAACAACTTAGGGTAAGCCATTGCTTACCTGATAAGTGAAATTTTGACGAAAATTGTAGAATTACACCCTTAAGAATGATCCCGTTTTCTGAACCGGTGGTAAGCTGATCTCAATTTTTGAATTCTGTCAACGATGCTCTAGCATAGCAAAAAGAAACATGTAAGGAAATAACAAGTATATGATGAATTAAAATGAAAGAAATAACAAGTATTTGATAAATTATAAAACTTCAATCTAGTTAAAACATGGATGTTACTAGATCAGAGAACCACAAGCTTAACTAGATTAGAAAAGGAAAAAAGCCAATAAAAAAACAAATATTTTGGATGAATTTAAGCTACTGAAAACTTAGGGGAGTCGAGCAGGCTATAAAAATGACGAAAAGAAAAAGCAGGTAGCTAGGAGAAAAAGCAGAAATCACAAACGACGAAAAGAAAATCAAAGAATTTAGAGCATGAATCAGTAGATATCTAAAAATATTTTTGCATTCATGATTTGAAAGAATTGGTCTACCTAGTATTTTTAAATCTACTGACTATTTCCTCTTTATATTATGATAAACTATGCATCACATCTCAGTTGTCTGCTGCAATCAGTATGATGCTAAATGCTTGAACTCTTACTTCTGAAAATGTATGTTGGATTGTTGCCAAAGAAGGTGATATTGTGGAGGTGAGATTTAAGACCTTTTCTCTCTTATTTGTGCTCTATTATTGATAAAAATTGTCATCATGGATCCATTTGTATGTCAATGTCATGCATAATGTGTATCATCCATAAGCTTGTCCCCTTACGATTAAATATATTATAGGAAAAGGACTATTTTATATGTTTGATACGATGGCGTTTTATGAGAGTGTTGTTCGGGCAAATTTTACTTACGGTAGTCTCACCGGAGTCAAGGGATTCTCGCAGGAAGAGCTCTTTTTATGGCTTTCGGTTAGGGACATTGTTATCGATGATCCGAAGTCTGGCCTAATTCTGTTCGATATTGGTGTTGCTCAAAAACAGCTTTCGTTGTCGTTGTTTGAAGATCCACCGGATTGTAATGCCAAGAGTAAGTGGATTTCATTGTTTTGATATGAAAGATCTGTTGGAATACCTTCCATTTTAGTGGATCTTGTTGCTGGTTTTTCCTTGTTCTTCATCAACCTTTCATAGCAAGATCTCCCAGTTTGTTGTAAAATTTTGAAACCAATTGACTATTTCACAGCAACATGTTTAAGACGGATTAGATTTCAATTTTACCTCTACTTTTTAGAATGTTCAGTTAGAAAATGAACATTAAATTGAGTTCGTTGCAGTTCAAATTAAACATTTTTGCAAAATTCAATCGTAAGTTAAATGACATTAAGGACTCGTTTTAACAAGACTTATGAAAAGTTAAAAGTTACTTCTATGATTAAGAATATGTTTAGATAATTTTTTAAAAATATTTTGTCTTATTGAGAAGCAAAAGCAAAAATCCGAGCCCTAAATTCGATTTTCCTCCTCATTTTCCCTTCCCTTTTATCTCAAGCAAGTAGAAACAAATTTCCCTTCCTAATCACGCCTCAATCCTACCCCATCTTCAAAAGTATTCTCAACCACGTTCTCTTCCTCTGTATCCTCTTTCTATCGTGCAAACACTCGCGACAGTTTGCATTTTTTTCTGATAATCATTGTCATTGTAACCTTGGTCTAGATTTTGTAATTCTCTTGCTTTCTAGAACTGAATTTGATCAGTAATTACTTCAATTTTGCCTTTCAGTCTTCAGAAAACCATCGGAAAATCAGTAATGGCTTCAATTAACACTCACATTCAAATTCTCATTCTGTTCTTTTTTCTTCAGAAAACCATCGGAAACATTCTTGATTAAGTCTGTCACTTGTTCTTTTGATCTTTAGTGATATGATCCCGGATGCACCATCAATTTCCAAGAATTCATTAATTGATTGGAGAAGGTCGAAGTCAAGAACCGAGCCAAGTCGAGACTTTGAAGTAGCTAATAAAATTGTTCAGTTATGTATTCGAGCAACGAAGTCTAAAATCATGAAGTTCACCTGTCAAGGAGTAAATTTGATGAAGGTGCCGAAGTCTAATTCAATTGGGATTAGCTTGATAATTACAGCCGAAGACGGAGCCAAAATCAAAGATTGTACGACTGCACAGCTTCCAACCCTTGCGGCCGCATAAGAGCAAACAGGGAATTTTTTGGCTGTTGATGAAGCTTCCATGCGGCCGCAGTCACTACCACCATGCGGCCGCACCACAGAAAATCGGCCAGAAAATTTCCTTTTCCACGCGAGAAGATTTGTTTGAGTCAATTTCTTATTTTTGGTAACTCTAATATTATAAGGACTCTAATTTCGTGTTTTACAATATTTTAGGAGTTTGTTCCTTTTTAAATCAAGTTTTTATATTCTTTAGTATAAATATGAGTTTTATGATTCATTGTTAGAAGACTTTTATTATGAAATTAGAGAATTCTCTCTTGAAGCTTTGCTTCATTTATCTTTGTTCTTGAATGGAAAAATCCGAACTTATCAAAACTAATCATCTTGTGGCATTCAAACCATCGGCTTGAATCATTGAATTGTGTAATCAAAGGTTCTTTCGCGTCAACGTTACCGTTGGATTTTTTGGTTCATCTTTTATTGGTTCAAATCCACAATCCGGGTGTGATTTCTTCAATCGTGTGATCAAGAGGTCTTTCAAGCAACGTTCTTGTTGGGTTGCTTGGTTCACTATTTTGAGGTCAGATCCATAAACCTTGGTCATATTGGCATTCTTGGGATCTGATTCAATATCCTGTGGGTTCGATTGCAACCTTACTGATCGGGTTCGCATCATTTAGAGCTTCAACTTTGTGCTGTTTTTCACCCAAAATGCAAAACCAAGTAAACCAACCTCCTTCAGGTCCATCTCTTTCCATTTCTCACACACAGACATGGACACGAACACGAACACAAGCTTCTTTTAAAGCACAACAGGAGAATTTTCCATGAAAGCCACAAACATTTACAAGGAGAACAAGAGCAAAAGAGGGCTGACAAGCACTAGCTCACCTCCACATGCACAAGTATAAACTGTATGTTATGAAATCTTATCTTTTCTTCATCAACTATGATCAACACATAATTAAATGCAACATGAGAAAGCCACATTTATCAACACAATTTGATTGCATGCCTGAGACAGTGAGACCATTAAGAACATATTCACAGATGAGATGGAAAAAGAAATTAATCAATTAATCAATTCTACATTCACCCAAAAATCATTCACCGGTAACTGGTTCACAGTTGCAACTTGCAATTAATCAATCAATCATAATATTGGAAAAAGAAAACGCAAATTATCTTTTATATATACTAATTCACGCCTGTTCACACTCGCTTTCAGGTAAAGAGAAAGATGAAAAGTACCTTCTTTAACTTTCAGACTTTCAGCAAAGCTTCGTAGAGGCTTCTGGTTCTTCTTTTTGAAATACTGTAAAAATAATAATAATAATAAATTCAGTAAATCTTAAATTTTTCCAAAATAGAACGAGAAAACAAAAATAAAATTCAGAAATTATAAAATTCAGTAATTAAAAAAGGGCTGTATTTATTACAAGCTGACAGTATAGCGGAGGGAAGGGGATTTCTGTGGCCTGTGGAGTGCAGTGTGCGGAGCGGACGGTGGACCTGCAGGCTGCAAAGGCGAGCAGCGAAGCCGGCGGCAGAAGCAGAAGCCAGAAGAAGGGCCAAGGCAGATTCGTGGTGGACTCACGTCACTCACCGGACTATGTCACTGTCACTGTGGAGAGGGGAGTGACGGTGGAGTGACAGTCGCTCGTGAAAGTAGGAGGCGAGGCATTTGATATGAATTCTCACTTTTCAGATTTGGGAATTTTGTTAAATGGATTGGATTTGATTTGGATAAATGGATTGTTGGGTTGGGATTGGTTTAGTTATTGGATTGAGCACTTGATTTGGGCCAGCTGAACTAAAAAAAAAAATTATGGTCAAAATGAGGCCCCCTAAGATCTTGGGCCTGAGGCGCAGGCCTCATTTGCCTCGGCCCAGGACCGGGCCTGCCTGGATTATTCGCCTTGAATCTGATTACTGTACATCCATTTCTTGGAACTGAAATTGTTTCCATTAGAGGAGGGTCACCAAGATTATAGTTCAAAAGGTCTTTGTCATTGTCAAAGTTTCCAAATCCCCACCAAACCGCTTAAAAGCTATATCCATGTAAGTGTATAGGATGCTCTATTCCTGCAATTGTGTTCGTTCCTTGGAACACAAGTTCTACTGCGGAATTGTAATCAAGAACTACTACATCTGTCCCATTTTTAGGGCTCCACGGGTCCTTAGGGATGACATCTGCAGTATAATTGAAAGTCAATGGTGGATTATTGGAAAGTCATCTCCATAAACTCCTCGGATGTGCCTATAATAAGATTGAAGAATGTCGACTCTCGGCAGCTGAAAGGTTATGTTATTCACAGTTGCCAAAAAGCTTTCACTGGAAGGTCTCTCTTACATGACTTATTGGGGGCAAGGACTTAAACTGATGGAAAGCGTAAAGAATAATTTAGTGATCACACTTAAGGGAACATCAATGGAATGATCTTCATTTGCCAAACTTCTGAGTTTTCCTTTAAAATTAGCTAAAGCATTTGTATTGCTGAAATTAGGAAGAGTTGGGAGCAATGGAGATGCTGGTGGAGTACAATTTTCTCTGTACTCGATAATTGCTGTTGTAGTTGTATTGTAATTCCCCGCACTAGCATAAACCGTGGAAGCTATGTAATAGCAGCTAGGTTTTTGGTTAGCTTCCAATAAGAAATCAATAGTGTGTCCAGGAAATGGCAATAATATAGCTCTTTAAGGGTTTCATGTACTTTCCATATGATCCAACTACAGTAATAGTGTGGTTTGCAATGGAAAAGAACATAATGTTGTTCATGACTGCATTAACCATTCGGAGCAAATAAGGGTTTGTTCTCTTTGCCGTTTTTAGGCCGTTTTCTGTTTTCGATTATCCAAAATGATGAAAACGCGTTCTTTTTCCCATTTTTGAAAACGAATTTTCGAAAACAAAAAAAAAATTGTGATGAAAACGAAAAATGGCAAAATCCTTGTTTTGGCTGTTTTCTTCACAAAACCTTCAAAACGTGGAAACATGAGAGAGACAAAAAATTGAAGCCGTCTTCCCGTCTCTCTTCATTCGTCCTTCTCCATTCCTTCCAACGTCTCTTCCTTCTCTCTTGTCAAAGCCGGCATCTCTATCTTCATAGCGTCGCAACCTATAGTTTGGCCCCGTCTCCATCTTCTCTCTATTCGACTGGTGTTTTGGTGATTTTTGTGTTTCTTCGACTGCTGTGAATGCAACATCTCTACTTTTGGTGATGGCGATTTTAGTTTTGGTTGATGGTGTTGATGGTGGTACCGATGGTCGACGAGGGTGATTTTGGTAGTAATGTTGATGGTTTTGGTACCGACGTTCGATTATGGTTTTGATTGATGTGGTGTTTTTCTTTTTTCAATCTGCTGGTTTGGGGGGTTTTTTCGACCCATTCATCACAACCCATCTCTCTTTTCGATCTATTGGTTTGGGGATTTTTTGCTTTTTTTAATCTGGTGTTGTGTGGTGACAATAACTGGTGCAGGTGCAGTGCGATGTCGTAACTGGTGCTGGTGTTGTGTGGTGATTGGTGGTGGCGATTCCGATTGGCAGTGGTGGTTGTATTGATTTCGATTGGTAGTGGATTGGTCGTGTTGATTGGTAATGGCAGTGATGGTTGTGTTGGAGGTGGTGACTGGTTATGGTT
>NC_036243.1:21074957-21147785 GCF_002742605.1 Olea europaea var. sylvestris | reverse complement strand
AAATAATTATTAATGGGCTTTGATAATTAAAATAAAATTATATATTAAAAAACATTTTATTGCGTCTAAGCATAGAGCTTGAAACTTGACTTGATGCATCGATCCTTCTCGTTCATTTTTTAAACTTTGGATAGAACTAGTCTATCGGAGCTAGCTCGGATTGAAAACATTTTTTCAAGGGATCCTAAGCAAGCTGATTGTGCAATTCGATTTGTTGTTTTTTTTTTCCCCTTCCTTCTTTCTTTGAGGTGAATTTATTTTTTAACCTTGAGATCCATTATCAAACTATTGTCGTTTGTATCACGTAAGTAGACCGAGTGTAAATACCCTCAATGATTAATTATATAGTTATTAACTTTAATCAACTAGTAATTTTAATTATGGAACACATAATTAATTGTTTGGGTATTGGCTTTGACTCTATCTAATTATCTACTAGAATAAATAATTAAAAATAAGAAAATACATTTTTGAAATGGATCAGAGCACAAAAGGCACTAGGATCGTGAATTTCACCATTATTATCAAATTTATATCCTCAATTACCCATTGATAATCAATTCTTGTATAGGGTAAGAATCAACGATCGGATTCTCGATATCAATCAATTCTAGATTTATACGTGAATTTATTTAGGGAAATAAAAATATGAATTAATTTACAAATATCATCACATAACGTTTCATAGAGAACAAATGTCTGTCTATTTATTACGGGACCTTATCTTGTTTATTATCACTTGTAATTTATGGATCCTCTCGAAAGCAATATTGATCACAAACATGTTTTAATGGTGATCAAACATCAAAATGAAATAAGAGAATAATAAACAATCAACTCAGAAAACAAGAATTAAACAAAAACGAGCAATTAATTAATCAAACAATTAAAAAGGCTTCATAGTTAGTTCTAGCCACAATTTAGCTTGACACGTATTGATCACGGATATACAAGATAAATAGTGAATATATAATTTGGATAGTTTGGAATAAAATATGAGTGCAATCCTTAATCTTGAATATCTTGAATGGGTGTATACGTCTCCTTTTTCCTCTTCAAAATTCAACCAACTCTCAACGAAATTATTGTAATTTTGCTCCAAAAATTTTGGTATATAATTGTGTTGCCGTCCATGATTTTATAGGTGTTGTATAGAATCTCCCATTTGTGTTGACCTAATTATTTCCTCATTATATAACCCTTAAAGTCCAGAGAAAATCATGTCATTTAAGTACGCAAAGTGCACTCGCATTTTGATATAAAATTTAAGTCTCAAACATATAAAAAAAAAAAAAAAAAAAGGCCAACTACAACCGTCGAGAGCTTAGCTACGGTTGATTGTGGCCGACAGATGAAATAAGACCTTCAATTTTGCTCGAATAATGTTTCTAGATGTCAATGTATCGTAAGTCTAATTATATGGATAATATTTCGTTGTATTTAATTAAATTTGAAATTTAATGATACTAGTGTTGATGTGAACCTGCGTAGGCAAACGCTACCAAACCCACAATCAAGATTGAAAATCGACCCAAGAAAGCCTAAACAAGGTTATGGATTAAACTCAATAAAATTGGAACCAAGCAACCCAAATCGCCGATGATGTACGGACCTCTTGATTACGCAAAAATATGCGAATCTCACCCGATTTATTTGAATGCCACAAGATTTAAATTTTGATAAGTTCGTAGATTGTCCAATTGAAGAACACAGAAAGAAAGCAATAAAAGTGTTTCATTAATAATAATGTCAGAAGTGGTTCTGAAACAATGGAATGAGAAAATATTTATACTAATCCTAAAATCTAGGTAATTTCATGCATAATAGTCCAAATTTGGTAGGAAATAACTTAAATATGGAATTATAATAAAACTAGGAAAATT
Source organism: Olea europaea var. sylvestris (assembly GCF_002742605.1). Lineage (NCBI taxonomy): Eukaryota > Viridiplantae > Streptophyta > Magnoliopsida > Lamiales > Oleaceae > Olea > Olea europaea. The sequence goes on along the minus strand of NC_036243.1, from coordinate 21,145,902 downwards.
GTTAAAAAAAAGAAAAAAAAAAGCGTCCAGACTTAACCATGCGGTCGCATGGTTTGGCCTCCGACTCCGTTTTCATCAACCTTTAACACATTGACCCAAGCTTCTTCGAACTTCAACATGATGCTTGTCTCATTTTGAATTCCAAACATGTTTTCATCAACAGTTGCCTTGACAAGCAATCCCATCGCCTCTTTCACTCACTTCCCCCTAGATCACGTCATCAGTCCACCATCGCTTATTAATGGATCTTTCTCCGGGCTTGACGTTGGACTTGACTTCAACGCTAGCGTGTCCTGGATTACATCATCCCTTCCCTGTTCAGAAGGATTCGTTCTCGAATCTAAACCTACATCAAAGAGAGAAAAATCAGACACATTAAAAGTTGCTGAAACGCTATACTCAACTGGAAGATCTAATTTGTATACGTTGTCATTGATCTTCTCAAGTATTTGAAACGGTCCATCCCCCCGTGGTAACAATTTTGATTCCTTTGCTCTCGAAATCACTCTTTCCTTAAATGTACCCAAATCAAATCTCCTGGTTCGAAGGTAACAATCTTCCTGCCCTTATTTGCTTGCTTGGCATAATGCTTGCTCTTCTTCTCAATTTTCTCCCGTACCTTTTCATGGAGTGACTTCACCAACTCGGCCTTCTTTTTTCCATTCAAGCTACCTCGTTCATTCACAAGCAAAGGTATTAAATCCATAGGTGTTATTGGATTAAAACTATAAACAATCTCAAATGAAGAAAACGATGTAGTGGAGTGTGTGGCCCTACTATATGCAAACTCTATGAAAGGTAAACATTCTTCCCAATTTTTCAAGTTTTTATTGACCACAGTACGCAATAGTTGTGTCATGGTCCTATTCACTACTTCGGTTTGACCATCGGTTTGTGGGTGACAAGTTGTAGAAAATAGTAATTTCGTGTCTAACTTATTCCACAAGACCCTCGAAAAGTGACTAAGAAATTTGACATCCCTATCTGACACAATACTCTTAGATACTCCATGCAAGCGTATAATTTCTTTAAAGAACAAGTCTATAATGTTAGTGGCATCATCGGTTTTGTGACATAGAATGAAATGTGCCATTTTACTAAACTTATCCACCATTACAAAAATCGAATCCTGTCCCTTTTTAGTTTTAGGTAAACCTAACATGAAATCCATGGAAATGTCTATCCAAGATTCACTAAGCACTGGCAAAGGTGTGTAAAGTCCATGAGGTAAGACCCCAGATTTAGCTTTTTTACAAGTTATGTATCGATTGTGAATCCGTTCCATATCAACTTTCATTTTAGGCCAATAAAAATGTTCAATTAATATTTCTAAAGCCTTTGCTATCCCCAAAGTGACCCATTAATCCCCCACTATGTTCTTCTCTAACCAACAACTCACACATAGAGCAATGAGGAACACATAATTTGTTTTCTCTAAACAAGTAATCATCATGCTTAAAGAACTGATCTACAGCCCCCTTATGACATGAATTGTAAATGTTGAAAAAATCAAGATCATTATCATACATACACTTAATGTACTCAAAGCCAAGTAATTTCACACTTAAAGTAATTAGAAGCACATACCTCCGCGACAATGCATCTGCTACCACATTTTCCTTACCTTGTTTGTAATGGACGACATATGGAAAAGTTTCTTTGAATTCCATTCAGCGTGCATATCGTTTGTTCAACTTATCTTGACCCCGCAAATGCTTCAACGATTCATGGTCGGTGTGAATTATGAACTCCTTTGGCCATAGATAATATTGTCATGTCTCCAAGGCTCGAACAAGTGAATAGAGCTCCTTATTATATGTAAAATAGTTGAGACTTGTACCACTTAGCTTTTCACTAAAGTAGGCTATCGACCTCTTATCCTACACTAAGATTGTTCCAATACCTATTCTTGATATATCACACTCAATCTTGAAAGTTTTGTCAAAGTTGGGAAGTGCTAAAATCGGTGCTTTACATAAATAATCTTTGATAGTGTTGAATACATGTTTTTGTTCTACCCCCCATTGAAACCCCACATTTTTCTTGATAATTTCAGTTAGTGGCGTGGTAATCGTGCTAAAGTCCCTAACAAAACATCTGTAAAAACTAGCCAATCCATGAAAACTTCTAACTTCAGTTATGTTTTTAGGTGTTGACCAATCCTTAATAGTCTTTATTTTCTCTTCATCTACCTCTACATCATTAGCACTAACTACAAAGCCTAGAAATACAACCATATCTATGCAGAATGTGATCTTTTTAAAATTGGCATAAAGTTGTTCTTTCCTCAAAACCACAAGCACACACCTCAAATGTTCTAAATGCTCATCAAAATTCTTGCTATAGATTAAAATGTCATCAAAATAAATTACAACAAAATTTCTAATGAAAGCACGCAAAACATGATTCATTAGTCGCATAAAAGTGCTTGGTACATTTGTGAGCTCAAACGGCATGACTAATCATTCATACAACCCGTATTTAGTTTTAAAAGCCGTCTTCCATTCATCACCCTCCCTCATACAAATTTGATGATACCCACTCTTAATATCAATTTTGCGAAATATGCACGCACCATGTAGCTCATCTAACATGTCATCTAGTCTAGGAATTGGGTGGCGACATTTTACCGTGATGTTGTTGATGGCTCAGCAATCCACGCACATTCTTTAAGTTTCATCTTTCTTTAGCACCAGCAGTACAGGTACGGCACATGGACTCATGCTTTCTCTCACATAATCCTTGCTCATTAATTCCTTCACTTGTCTCTGAAGCTCCTTTGTCTCCTCTGGATTACTCCGATAAGCTGGTCAGTTAGGAATGACAGCTCCAGGTATGAAATCAATTTGGTGTTCAATTCCCCTAATGGGTGGTAACCCACTAAGCACGTCCTCCAAAAATACATCTTCAATTTCCTGCAACAACGAAATAGCCAAATTAGGAAGGGATGTGTTGGGCTCCTCAAAGTTGAGGAGTAACTCCTTTTAAACCAATAGTATCATTTGTTACCTCTCCATTATTGCCTTTTTCAATTCATTCCCTCTCACAAAGAAATTTTGTTTCGACTTTTCTAGCATCATGAAAGACTTTTTCTTTTTTCTTATGTGGCTCCACTCTCTTTTCCTCTCTATTGGCCACATCACTAATTTCTCTCTTTTTCTCTAACTCCCTTACTCTCGATTATTCTTCATTTTTCAGTTGAATTTGGTCCTCATATACTTGTGCCAATGTTAATGGCGCAAGAGTGAGAGGCCTCCATCTTTCACAAAAATATACTTATTCTTATACACATCATGCACTGCCTTCCTATTGTATTGTCATGGTCTTCCTAACAAGATATGTCCCGCATGCATAGGTACAATGCCACACATCATCTCATCTTGATATTTACCAATGAAAAAATTAATTAACACCCTTTTTGTCACCTTGATTTCCCCACATTCATTTAACCATTGTAATCTATATCGCCGAGGATGCTTTAATAATGTTAAACCTAATTTTTCCACCATATTAGTGCTAGCCACGTTAGTACAACTTCCACCATCAACTATATACAACATACCTTGCCATTGACGTGACACTGCGTGTGGAATATGTTTTCTCGCTGTTGTTCCAAGTCATCCACTTTGATTTGAGTGCTAAGAGCTCACCTCACGACCAACAGCTTACCACCAACTATATATTCCATGGTGTCTTCCTCATCAGCATCCTCCAATTCTGGCATGTTTGCATAATCACTTTCACTTTCAATTTCCACTTCCCCACTGTCCTGCAGAATCATTGTTTTCTTGTTTGGGCATTAGGAAATAGTGTGCCCCGTTCCCAAGCAAGAAAAATATTTGATATCCCTGTTTCTTGGTGGCTGCGACTCCCCCTTTGGTATGGCCTTGCTAACACCTTCTTCCTTGCCTCTTGCAACAGTTCGATCTCCTTTGTTATTTTCCCGCTTCGGCTTCCAAGAAGGCTTAGAACCCGAAGATCCACATTGGTACCTTGCTGTCCCTTATCGCTTCAAATACCTCTCTACCTTCATGGCCACATGTAGCATATCTTCAATTTCCACATAGTGTTGTAATTCCACTACATTTGCGATGTCCTTGTTCAACCCACTCAAAAATTGAGCCATAGTAGCTTCCCTATCCTCCTCCACATTTGCCCTAATCATTAGCATTTTCATCTCCTTATGGTAATCTTCCACACTCCTAGAGCCTTGACATAAATTTTGCAATTTTTGATGAAGCTCCCGGTAGTAGTGATTAGGTACAAATCTCTTCCGCATTATAGTTTTCAATTCCTCCCATGTGTTGATAGGGCGTTCCCCACTTCTCTGCCTCGTAGTCACCACTTGATCACACCAAGTAATGGCATAATCGGTGAACTCAAGGATTGCAATTTTCACNTAGGTCTTGTAATGTGTATTATATTACGGATCAAATTTTCATCATGTTAAACTAAGCTCAGTACAAGGCTTTTACAAAAAAAAAATAATAATAAAAAAAAATAAAAAAAAAATGAAGGCATTAGACTTTACACTGGAAATCCAAGAAAAACACTTTTATTGTTTGTCATATAAATTACAAAAATAACTTTTAAGTATAATTAACTAAACACAGCCTTTACTTATACAACAAACATGCAAAGTGAAAAAATGATGTGAGGTTAATTTAAGAAAGTTCCGTGCGGACCTAACTCGGAAAATGAAAGGAAAGTATTGATATCATTTCATATTAGATTCGTTAAGCCATCCACCCTAAAAGTTCTTGCTGTTTCAAAGGTCAAATTCTGCGTAATGGGTTACCCAAAATGACCAGCTTATTCTATTCATTAAACGTGTGGAAATTAAAAGGAGCAGCCATCAACTGATTTACTTCGTAACCTTATAAATACATTAAACACTCAACAAGACATCAACACAAAGAAAATGATATTTGAATAGAGAGTAAAAGAATGTGGTTTGTAGAGTTTAAAGTGTAGTATACAAAAGATTAATACAACTACAATGCGGAATAATAAACTCTCAAAGTATAAAACCGAACCAAAGACGACTCAAAGCTTCTTCAACACCACAAATGAAGTGTTTTTGATATTAAGCTCAGATTTGTGCCACACCAGATTATGCACCGTCGTCCACGGGAATGGCAACGGATATATCGAAAAAGGATCCGCCGGAAACCACCAAGCACTTCGCCGAAGTTATGGAAAGCTCCCACTTGGTTACCTCTCTATACTCTCTCTCAAATGTTATGCCAAGTCCAAGTATAAGAGAATGAAAAGGTCTTGTAATTATAGAGTCAATTCATTTGAATTCAAAATTGAAATATTGTACTATAGTCTAGAGAGTGACAACACTAGTATAGATAATTAACGACAAGATTAAATCCTAACATAATTCAAGTCACATTCTCTAGACCAATCAACTTGCATCAATATTATGATGTGATCCACCTTACATGGTTGATTCTGAAGGTTTTGATCTTACATTTCGTTGGGTTTCTTCTTCTCTGTGGAGTACTGCCTACTCATGCTCAAGAACGTGGCTAGAAGTTTGTGGTAAGTATATTGCATGCTTCAATTAGTCATTGCATCTGTTTGGCAACAATTTCACATTTTTTGAAGGTAATAAGCTTGGTTTTTGCAGCTAAGAGATGCTCCATACACGAGGCTTTGCACTAACAAGACTATTTTGACAATAAATGGACAATTTCCGGGGCCAACTATATACGCCACAAAAGGAGAAACGGTTATCGTTGATGTTTACAATCGAGCACATGATAACATCACCATTCACTGGTATAAACATCTGTACTTACTATACAGTTGTGATCAGTCAAATATATCATTTTGTTAGCAATGGAGACCAGATTCAGCATTGTACTAAAGTTAGGTTAATTTTGCAGGCATGGAGTGAAAATGCCAAGGTATCCACGGTCAGATGGTCCCGAGTATGTCACTCAATGCCCAATTCGACCTGGAAAAAAGTTTAGCCAAAAGATTGTCCTCTCAGACGAANCGAGATAACACTAAACAAAACAATTGATGAACAAATGCGCGAGTTGGTCGTGAAGACGCATGAAATGCAACACGAAAACGAACCTTGGAGAACTTTATATGACAGAAAGAAAGACAAATTGTTTGCACATGATGCATATAAAGCAATTCTGTGGGTATGGTATCAAATGGATATTATGTATATCGTGAGTATATAATGAGTCGTTGTGTATTTCATTATATGCTTTGCATCTCCAATGTTAATGTAAATAGAACTAAGAATATTGTAACATAGATTAAAATGAACAAAATGTCAACTAAAGCTCCTCGTTAATGCAACATGTCTACAACCATTGAAAATTTATGTAAGTAAATTTACGTACAAGTAATCAAATAAATTTTAATATAAATAATTTTTTTATTGCTTGAAATTAGACATAAAAATTCACGTATTTTGATGTTAACATTTACCTTACTGGGAGAATAAATCATCCTTTTACTTTTAAGTTAAATAATGTGATCTATTTAAAAAAAAATTTAAAACAAAAATTTGCTTTTGACTTTTTATTCCTTTAAGCTTTATCCAAACATGCTGTGCTGGCGTGTGTTATAAATAAAACCAACATGGTTATTTTAATTAAGAATGTTGGAATGGAATCACATTCCTACATTAATTCAAAAGGAATATTAGATTTATACAGCTAATGCTATAACTTGACAGATCATTTTAATTATTGAAAGAATAATACTATTTGCAGTCGCTCGCTATCAAAGTCGTCCTATATGACATATATGTGACGGTTAGTGATCTGTTACATAAAGTAATAAAAAACTACTACATTAACGTATCAAATCACTAACCGCCACATGTATACCACATAGAGTGATTACGACAGTGAGTGACAACATTACTCTTATTGAAATCGTAGCTACCATACTTAGCCGCCTGGAGGAGGGTCTTGCCTTCAATAATTTTAAGACAACTTGTGCATCAGTACAAATCAGCAAAAGCTTATTGCTTTAATTTGTCAAACATCTCTTTCATTTCTTGTTTCTTCAATACAAGAAAAGATTATTTATTTTAGCTCTGTGTTCAACTATAATCCTTTTGGATTAGAAACTTTATTGGTGACCATAATTTGAAAATATGTTGCTTTAGTTACCGAACATTTTTATAGTTTAGATAGTAATTGAGCTTACAAATTAAGTGGGCAAACGTAAACGACAACATTGCCAAATTCAACCAAATTGATATGTAAAATTGTTTTTCTCTCCGTGTTGAGCGAATAAATGGATTTATTCAAGTTAATAAAAATGTTAAAGCATTTAAAAAAAGTGTTGCAAAACCAAAATTGATTGTAAAATTAGTTTCTTTAGCCTTATTCATGCTATACTAGTAAACTATGTAATAAAGCAACGTCGTTAGATACTTAACAAAACCGTTAAATTTACTCAAATACGTCATTAGTGACATGTTTGAAGACCATTTATGCAAAGAAAAGTTCGATTACTAGTATGACACATTTTGAAAGTACGATAATCACTTGAGTTTTTACTTTTTAAATCTAATCCTTTTTCTTTTGAATAATGTTATTCATCGACATGTTATCATTACCGGTCTAGATTGCCACAAATCCTTCGATTCATTTTCTAATACATTTAAATGCAGCACAACTTCATTTTACAATGATCGAGAACGTTCACTATCACCATTAATAATAAATAGTATTACTCTTTTCTTTTTGAAACTTTTCATCTAAAAAGTTAGATTAATTTTTTATAAAAAGGAAAAAAACACGCACATATATATATATATATAGTGGAATTTAATTTCATGATTGAGCCATGTGTTGGCCGCTTGTGAAAATCGAGGTAACAATTAGGATATTACTAGGAAAGGATACTTCTCCTTTGTTGGATTATCATGGTAACGAAACTCGTTTTCAAAAGTACTGATTCTTTGGATAATATGCATGGTCTACGCCACTAACATACCATTTCATGTATAATATTAATATATGAAGTTTTGCGTGGGCTGCTAAATAATTTTCCCTTTCAAAAGGTCAAATTCAACCGGTCTAGATTGCCACAAATCCTTCGATTCATTTTCTAATACATTTAAATGCAGCACAACTTCATTTTACAATGATCGAGAACGTTCACTATCACCATTAATAATAAATAGTATTACTCTTTTCTTTTTGAAACTTTTCATCTAAAAAGTTAGATTAATTTTTTATAAAAAGGAAAAAAACACGCACATATATATATAGTGGAATTTAATTTCATGATTGAGCCATGTGTTGGCCGCTTGTGAAAATCGAGGTAACAATTAGGATATTACTAGGAAAGGATACTTCTCCTTTGTTGGATTATCATGGTAAGGAAACTCGTTTTCAAAAGTACTGATTCTTTGGATAATATGCATGGTCTACGCCACTAACATAACATTTCATGTATAATATTAATATATGAAGTTTTGCGTGGGCTGCTAAATAATTTTCCTTTTCAAATGGTCAAATTCCGGTTGTTGGAATATAAATACAAATGCTTGTGCTAATATGTCGAGACTCACACGAAAAGAATATTGGAATATAGAGAAAAATAATAATACATGCGGTAGTTATATGCTTTTTAAATATTATTGAAGTTAGAAAAATAATATTTAGGGATGCATCTATATAATGTCCGACAAAATGATATGTTCATGAATAACAGTAATTTTAGATTAAAGTGAATGAAATTGGAGTTGAGGACCAAGAGGCAATAGTCGTATTATGAGTGCGACAATGATTTAAATTTAATTAAAAGATAAATGTGAAACGCGCAATATGTATTACTTTGAACTTTATGACTTATTTCCCTTTTCTCATCCTTCCCTTCTTTTCTTTCTTTCTTTATTTATTGTAATTATAATCAAAATAAATTCAAGTCATTTTTTAGAAAAATAAAAACGTAATTCGAGTCAAACTCCAATAAGCGGTAGATAAATTCTACATAAATATTGTCAAGTTGTGGAGGCCACACTGCAACCAGTTTACGAATTAGTGGGGGTGGTTGCGTTGGGCTCCACTTACATGGATTATTAATTAGTTAATTAATTAGACCGAACGTATTACTTTTGGGGCGTGCCGTGCTTCGAAAGTAAGGCCAACATGGAGATTCTTAATTAAGAATTAAACAAACTGATTAGAGCTCTACCGACACACTTTTAACTTATTAACTATTTTAATTATGAAATCATGGCTGCCCTTAGCAGCCTAGTACGTTGTTTTGCGTTCCCTAATATTAATTTTAATTCAATTTTGGTCATTTTTATGGTTGTTGTAATTAGTTGAATACCTGCAAAGAAAAAAAAAACAAAAACCTTGATTCTTTAGTTTATCTATAATTCCCTTTTGTCAACATCTCATTTTTCTAATTTTCCTTTAGAAATAAAAACTTTTTAGAATAAGTAATTGTTAAGGAGATTCGTTAATCCTTCGAAGCAGACAGTGGTCATGTTGAAATATCGTCATCATCCATTCATAAAAAATCATCCACATCGTAGTTTAACGATAAAATACATTCAACCTGCACATGCCCAAATACAAATTAAGACGAAGAAAAAGATTAAACTTCTAAATGGGTAGTTCTAAATTTTTGACCACTTTAGAATGACTAGACTTAATATTGAGTAATGCATAAGATTAAATTGTAAATGGTTAACCGATACACACAAATTTCTGTTCTGGTCTTTCTTAAAATTCAGAATGTGCAGACATTGACCAAAAATGTCAAATTATTCACCAATTGATCAACCTTGATTTTGTCTGGATCTTAACATGTTATCAGGTTTTGATAGGTCGCATAAGGGTATTTTAAAATAACCCAAATGATTTGTCATGAAACTGTGGGCAACTATTGAGATGCAAACTGTATTTTTATACCTAACCCAAAATATTTTTCTTTAATCCAAGAATTAATTTTTATTATTACTAAACTTCAAAAACGCAAGGGAAAGTCATATGATTATGGATTCATACTACGAGATTCGTTAAGACATTGATGAAGACAATTTCTTCCTGTCTGAAAGGTCAAATGCAGTGTCTTAACAAATATGCTTATTTTAATCTTATCGTGAACGTGGAAAAAAGGAGCAGCCGCCAGCTTTCTTCATTTCCAGACCTTATATAAAGTAATAAGAATTTGTGCTAAAAACCACAAAAAACAGATATTCGAAGAAAGCTAGGAAACATTAATGCGGTTGAATATGAAAATTTCTGTTTTGCATTTCATCGGATTACTTCTTCTCGGCGTTGTACTGCAAGCTGATGCTTTGGAACGTCGCTACAAGTACGTGGTGAGTACAATGCTTGTGTCACAGCATACTTCCCTTTCTTAGTAGCCTCTAATATTCAACTTTACATATTCTTAATATTTTTGACAGTACAATTTCATGATTTTGAAGCTAACCTTCTGATTTTGCAGTTGAGGGAGACTCCATACACTAGGCTTTGCACCAACAAGACTATCTTGACAATAAATGGGAAACTTCCAGGACCAACAATATATGCCACTAAAGGAGAAACGATCATTGTTGATGTTTACAATCGAGCAAATGCGAACATCACTATTCACTGGTAAATATATTACCAACCAGCAATTCATATATTAAGGCGATACTGCTATGTGTATTATGGGTCTTAATTTAAGCCTTATGCTAAAATTATATTGATTTTGTAGGCATGGAGTGAAAATGCCAAGGTATCCGTGGTCAGATGGACCTGAGTATGTGACTCAGTGCCCAATTCAACCTGGAAGAAAGTTTAGCCAAAGGATTGTGCTTTCGGACGAGGAAGGAACTTTGTGGTGGCACGCTCATAGTGAATGGTCACGGGCTACTGTTTATGGTGCAATCGTTATTTATCCAAAGAAGAAAAATGACTATCCTTTCCCTAAGCCTCATGCAGAAAAACTCATCATTCTAGGTACGTACATGGCAAAATATTGTTTGTTTCGAATTCGAAAAAAGGTACAGAAAAATAGAAAAAAAAAATTATATTGAAACCAGAAGTAACTCAATCTTTGAAGCTGTTGCAATTCAGGAGAGTGGTGGAACAGAAGTGTGGAAGAGGTTCTTAGTGAATTCATGGCAAGTGGAGACGATCCAGAAGTTTCCAACGCTTTCCTTATAAATGGTCAGCCTGGGGATCTATATCCATGCTCAAGATCAGGTTTGTAGCTAAATCTTGACTATGGTTTTTGTTTCTGAAATACAGAGAACATGCAATCGCAAATTGCTTAAAACATTGTGCAACATAACCATGATAGATCTATTTAAAAAAATTCCCCAATTGTAAGAGTTGGTATGGATTCATCATCGTGACGTGACAAAGAATAAAATGAACATCGTCTAGAGCTCCATCTAAATTCAAAACATTTGCTATATATTCTTACTCTACAAAAATTATACTTCATATGTAGATTTAACTTTGATTTTGTATTTATTTAAAAATAATAATAAAACATACCTAGATAATTCATCAGACAAACTTTCAAATCTTCATCCCCTAGACCATAGAATATATTAAAAATGCTCTAATGTATAGGTAGGAATTTTCATGCCCCCTACTTTCGCCTAGATGTGAAGTTTTTGTTTGTCCACTACCTCATATATTAAAGAAAAATTATTACAACCCTTACCTCGTTGGCCACAACTCAATTTATAGCCTCTGTTTGTTTAGATAAAAATCAATTTTTTAACCCTCGTTTGAGCCCCATTTTTTTATCAAAATATATTTTTTAACAATAATTTGACCACATTTTTTAATAAAATAATATTATATTATATACAAATTTAAAACTTTTCTTATCTTTTAACTACACATTCTCTATCCTAACACTATTTCAAAGGCATTTAAAAAAAAATGGGGCTTAAACAAATAGTAAATTTTATAGAAATTGATGGAATGCGTGGCTAAATGTTGTGGATCTCATAAAATGTATTGTTAAAATTAATTGTTAACTTAAACTTAGATTTTAATCCACTTTTGTAGATGAACCAATCAGGGCATAATGAAAATATGTAAAGTAATATTAAAGAAGTAGAATGAATTCTTACGTGATACTAACTCTAATTTGGGTTAAAATTTGCAGATACATTCAAGTTGACGGTGGATTTTGGCAAGACTTATTTGCTACGAATGGTTAACGCAGTTATGAACAACATTATGTTCTTCAAAATTGCAAACCACAATATCACTGTAGTCGGATCAGATGCCAGCTACACCAAGCCTTTCAAGAGTGATTATATTACCATCGCTCCTGGCCAAACCATTGATATGTTGTTGGAAGCTAACCAAAATCCTAGCCACTACTACATGGCTTCCAGGGTTTATGCTAGTGCAGGAAATTATGACAATACAACTACAACAGCAATTGTTGAGTATCGAGGAAATTATACTCCACCAGCATCACCATTACTCCCAAGTTTTCCTGATTTCAATGATACAAATGCTTCAGTTAATTTCACTGGACAACTCAAAAGTTTAGCAAATAAGAAATATCCTGTTGATGTCCCTTTAAATGTGACCACTAAATTATTCTTCACCCTTTCAATCAATTTAATCCCTTGTGCCAATAATTCATGCGGAACTTTCAACGGCCGTCTTTCAGCAAGTGTGAATAACATAACCTTTCAGCTACCTAGAGTCGACATTCTTCAAGCTTATTATAGGCGCATCAGAGGTGTTTATGGAAATGACTTTCCCAACAATCCACCATTTCAATTCAATTATACTCAGGACTTTGTCCCTCAAGACCTGTGGGCGCCTCAAAATGGAACAGAAGTAGTAGTTCTTGACTACAATTCCACGGTGGAGCTTGTCTTCCAGGGAACAAACACAGTTGCCGGGATAGATCATCCCATGCACTTACATGGATATAGCTTTTATGTGGTTGGGTGGGGATTTGGAAACTTCGACAGAGACAGAGATCCACTGAATTATAATCTCATAGACCCTCCTCTAATGGAAACAATTGCAGTTCCTAGAAATGGTTGGACAGCAATCAGATTCAAGGCAAATAATCCAGGAGTTTGGTTTATGCATTGCCATTTTGAGCGTCATATAAGTTGGGGAATGGGAATGGCATTCATTGTTCGAAATGGCAAGAGCCGACATGCTAAAATACTGCCTCCACCTCCAGACATGCCAAGGTGTTAATGCTGAACAAAATGGATATCTCTTGTGTATGTGATTTAATACTAGTGTGTGCTTTTGTTGCAGCTTTGTTAGTGTGCTTCCTTTTTTGTAATCTGAAATTATAATTCGTTTGAGAATAATTTGTAAACGATTTAATTTATAAATAAGTTAAAAATAAAATATTATCTAAATTTTGTTCAACGTGTTAGAATCATATTAAGGAATTGAACTATGGTTGACTTTTATAACATAGTTTATGATCGATATTTCAGTTAACGAGTTGAATAGATTTTGTTAGGTTTAGATGTTAGTCGTGCAATCTATAATTTGTTAAAATTATGTTCTTAGATTTTAAATTTTTATGTAATTGTGGAGGTAAGATTGTTGCCCCTTCCTTTGTGAATTTTTCTTTCATATTGTTCAAAATACGTGTAATTTGTCATGAGAGTTTTAATTAATAGCTTAAAAGCTATAGTCTAACTCGGGCTAGTCTTTAAAGGGGGAAAAATCTCAAGGTACTTCTCACGAAATACATCCACTTCATATTCAACTGATGTTTCAGATCATAAAGTAAGACTTTATGTCCACCTCTTAATTTATATTAAGTTTCATAGATTGATTAATAATCCATCAAATGTGGTAGTTTTTAAAATACATACTTTAATATATAAATTAAATTATCCATCGCAAGTCCACTGGGGATTGTTTTTGTAGTTGTTGTCTAGTTGTGTAAAATCAACATGGTTTACGAAGATTACTTTTTCGTCAAGTTGTCATAATATTTATGACAAATAAAGCATCAGTGATTTTATTTATTTATTATTTTATTTTATTTTTTTCCCTTTTTGTCACTCCGCAGCTAATACTTCTTGTTTCATCAGTGAAGGCATTATAATTGCTGATGGTTATTCCATAACAAATCTCGGTGCTGATCATATCTGTTAGGATCTTCCTCAAACTGTTCAAAGTGATTTCCGGGCTCAGTTAACCATTAAACATCGAATTCAATCACCAAACCGAGAGATGACCGACGCCGGAGTCCGCCCACTTCCTATGGTTGCTTTTCTCTTTTGCTTGTTGATTCTACCACACACTTAGGATGGATACCACACAGGTAAGAGTCAAAAAGCCTCAAGCAATTGGTAGGGAAGGTAACTTGGCAGGAAGCATGAAGGAGAAGAAGAAGAATAGCACCTCTCTCTCTCGGGTTCTCTTCAAGCACGGCTCCCTATCAACTAGTTCTTCGTAACTAGCGTATGCAAAATCCAATTCAGATTCATACCCGAACCTCCTAGGTTCTCTCGTTTGCCTTCTCTCTCTATCTCTAACTAAGTTATAGTTAGCTAATGGATTTTCTTCCTCAGGATGCTCTTCTATTACTACTTCATTTTCCTCTTCAGGTTCTTGGACCTGAATCTCCACCTCACTCGAAGTACTAGGTACTGATGTGTTAAATTTTCCTAACTCCACCTTAAACCGATTTCTTTCTTCACTTGATTCAGTTTCACTTACAGGTTCGGTTTCGTTCTTTAGACAATGCATCTCATTCTCATTAAATGTGACATCCCTACTCACGATGATCTTAACTCCTTTTTGGCTTCTATCCCATAGCCTATAGCCCTTAACCCGTTCGGGATATCCTAGAAAGACACACTTCCTGGCTCTAGGTTCTAACTTTCCCTCACTTTGATGAGAAAAGGCAGCACAGCCAAACACTTTAAGCATTGAGTAGTCACCCAATTTTTCAAACCATTTCTCATGTGGAGTATCACCATTTAATGCAGCCGATGGAGTCAAATTTATTAGATAACAGGCAGTGACAACGGCTTCACCCCAAAATGACTTAGGAACCCTAGAACTTAACATCATGCAGCGCACTTTGTCTAGTATGGTCCTATTCATTCTTTCTGCTACTCCGTTTTGCTGGGGAGTATAAGGAACCGTTTTGTACCTTGTTATTCCACTTTCTTTACACATCCTATCGAATTTAGCATTACAGAATTCTAGGCCGTTATCTGCCCTTAAAAATTTGATCCTCTTTCTAGTTTGATTTTCCATTTGTTTCTTCCAATTGTTAAAGTTATGGAAGGTTTCAGTTTTGTCTTTCAATAGATAGACTCACACTTTCCTAGTGTAGTCATCTATGATAGATAGGAAATACCTATTCCCACCCGATGTGGGATTACTAGCAGGACCCCACAGATCAGAATGCACATATTCAAGCATGCTTTTAGCCTTATGCGTACTGGTGGAAAACGACACTCTATGGTGCTTTCTTAGCACACAGTGATCACAAAACGATAGGTCAGACACACAGTCATTACCAAATGCACCTTTTTTGTTTTGGCGGAAGAAATAGAGGAGTTTAATCCTCTAATCACTTCCCCAGTAGTGATGTAAATGTCATTTTTCTTGATTCCCTTAATAGAGATTAACGCACCCTTCATCATTTTAAACATACCGTTTTCAATTTTACCGGTGAAGTTGTCTTTCTCAAGTCTTCCTACTGAAATCAAATTCCTAGATAATTTCGGAATGTATCTAACTTCCTTTAACATGTACACAAAGCCTGTGTTAAATTTTATCTTTATATCTCCAATTCCAGCAATTGTATAGGCAAAGTTATCACACAGAACTACTTGCCCATCATTAGATTCTTGCAAGTTTTCAAACCAGTTCTTTTCAGATGTCACATGAAAAGACGCACCAGAATCTAATATCCATTCATGCATGTGAGAATTAGTAGTTAGATTTAATTCAGTAGTGTATGCGACTGGACTAGTGATCACATAGACTTCACCGTTTTCTGTATCGAAGGTAGAGGATAACACATTTACCTCATCTCTTTCCTTAACCTTCTGTTTTCCCTTTTCTTTATGACAGTCTTTTATAAAATGTCTTGTGCCTCCACAGTCATAGCATTTTCTACCCTTAGTTCTAGACTTTGATCTAGGTCTACCATTCCCCTTCTTTTTCCAACTATTACTACTGGATTCGCCACTACTTTTGTATCCATCATGACTGGCTTGCCTAAATTGTGTTCTACCCTGCATCATATGCAACTCTCCACTCCTCCTATCCTGTTTGTCAGCCCTCATTTCCATCTCCTTACTCCTAAGAGAATCTATGACAATTTTAGGTGTTAACGTGTCCCTGCCATACTTAATGGCATTTTTAACTTCTTTATAAGAGTCCGGGATTGAATTGAATAAGATATTACCTTATCACGCTTCCCAATACTACTTCGTGTGGTTTAATTAGTGTGTTAACCAATGACAACACATAATTTTGATTTGGGAATTTTTAACGGTAAATGGGACTTCTCTATCTGGCAACAAAAGATGAGAGACATACTAGTCCAACAAAAGGTGTCAAAAGCCATCGAAAGCAATTTTGCACTTGATATCTCAAAAGAACAAAAAGAGGAAGCCGATGAGCTTGCCTATACCTCAATAATATTACACTTGTCTGACGCTGTCTTAAGAAAAGTGGGAAAACTAAAAACCACCAAAGAACTTTGGAAAAGACTAGAAGACTATTCATAGCCTCTTCAAAAGTTTCTGGCTCCCTATACGGTCTAAAGCAATCACCTAGACAGTGGTACAAGAGGTTTGATTCCTTTGTACTCACTATAGGATTTCAAAGAAGTAAATTCGATCACTGCCTGTACTTTCAACACAACGAGACTGATAACAATTATTTATTCTTGTTGCTCTATGTGGACAACATGCTTTTAGTTGGATCATCTCATAAGTGGATAAACAATATAAAAGCAGATCTTAGTGGAGAATTTGACATGAAAGACCTAGGAAAGGTTAAAAGGATTCTAGGCAGGGAAATAGAACGAAATAGGTCAAATTCCATCATATTCTTGCATCAGTCTCCATACATATCAAAGGTGTTGAAAAAGTTTAATATGAGTGACTGCAAACCTGTCACGTTGCCTCTTGCAAACCATTTTGTTCTATCTAAGGAACAAGCTCCCTGCAATGAACGTGAAGTGGAATACATGAGTAAAATTCCATACTCAAATGTGATTGGTTCCATAATGTATTTGATGGTTTGCACTAGACCGGACTTAGGATTCGCTGTTAGTACTCTCAGTAGGTACATGTCTAATCCAGGTCCTGAACATTGGGAAGCATTAAAGTGGCTTTTAAGATATTTGAAGAGTACAAGTGACATAGGTCTAAAATTTAGTGCTAATAAAGAAGGCGTGAAATTAAAGGGTTTTGTAGATGCTGACTATGCAGGAGATAGGGATGGTAGGAAATCAACTTCCTCTTACGTATTCACCTTATCAAATTCGTGTGTTAGTTGGAAATCACAGTTACAACACATAGTTGCACTATCCACTACAGAGTCAGAATATATTGCCACCACTGAAGCAATTAAAGAGGTTCTATGGCTTAGAGGTCTACTTCATGAACTGAGTGTCTTGAATGAGTATGTGGTTGTGTATTCTGATAGTCAGTCATCCATACATTTGTGTAAGAATCCTATTTTTCACGAACACACTAAACATATCGATGTTAGGTTACACTTCATTAGGGATATAATATCACAAGAAGTAGTAAGACTTGAAAAAATTCACACACAGTATAATCCTTCAGATATGGGCATGAAAGTGCTGCCACTGGTAAAGTTTAGAAGTTGCAAAGAGCTTCTAAACATCGGTACAGGTAAATGATTTCAATTTTATCAGTTTTTCTGTTAGAGGTGTCACTAATGGAAAAACGTTTTTCTTTGCAGGTCCTTTGACACCAAGGTGGAGGTTGTTAGACATCATGTTGTCAAACGACTTCCCGGGCGATGATGAAAACCAATTTTATCAGTCGACATGAATGACTGAACGATAAATCAACACCGAATTATGGATGAACGACCTAGCGTTGCTTTACCTATTGGATGGCTATTAATCTTTGTGGCTTGTTGATTTCTATTGGAACTTAACCCTAGTCGAGCCTACTTACCATATTGTAACTTACCTTAAGTTGGCCATTGAACTAATATATATTAGCAATTGACTCCTTCTCCCTTGTGGAGCCGTGCTTGAAGAGAACTTGAGAGAGAGAGGTGCTATTCTTCTTCTTCTCCTTCATGCTTCCTGCCAAGTTACCTTCCCTACCAATTGTTTGAGGCTTTGTGACTCTTACCTGTGTGGTATCCATCCTAAGTGTGTGGTAAAATCAACAAGCAAAAGAGAAAAGCAACCATATGAAGTGGGCGGACTCCGGCGTCGGTCATCTCTCGGTTTGGTGATTGAATTCGATGTTTAATGGTTAACTGAGCCCGGAAATCACTTTGAGCAGCTTGAGGAAGATCCTAACATCTGGTATCAGAGCTTGGGTAGCAAAAATTAGCTCAAAATCGGCTGATTTTCGAACTTGAACCTTAGAACCCGAATTTAAAAATTTTCAATTACTCACAAACCAAAGCTCGGTTGGACAAACGGAGGCCATACCCATCACCAGCAGGTCGAGGTGCTCCCGGAGAGGTGGCGCGTGGGCGGCTATCCGGCAACGCTGTCTTCAGGTAACTTGCTTGTTTTGATCTCCTGAACGCGCTGATATACTTTGTTTTGTGTTTCAGGTTACACAGAAAAAGTTGGACGATTTTGCCCTTTGGTACGACGCCGACTGAAATTCAACAGCAAGCTCGTTTTTCTCCACTCTACGGACTCAGATAGGTTCGCTCTGATACCAGATGTTAGGATCTTCCTCAAGCTGCTCAAAGTGATTTTCGGGCTCAGTTAACCATTAAACATCGAATTCAATCACCAAATCGAGAGATGACCGACGCCGGAGTCCGCCCACTTCCTATGGTTGCTTTTCTCTTTTGCTTGTTGATTCTACCACACACTTAGGATGGATACCACACAGGTAAGAGTCACAAAGCCTCAGGCAATTGGTAGGGAAGGTAACTTAGCAGGAAGCATGAAGGAGAAGAAGAAGAATAGCACATCTCTCTCTCTCGGGTTCTCTTCAAGCACGGCTCCACAAAGGAGAAGGAGTCAATTGCCAATATATATTAGTTCAATGGCCAACTTAAGGTAAGTTACAATATGGTAAGTAGGCCCGACTAGGGTTAAGTTCCAATAGAAATCAACAAGCCACAAAGATTAATAGCCATCCAATAGGTAAAGCAACGCTAGGTCGGTTCATCCATTATTCGGTGTTGATTTATCGTTCAGTCATTCATGTCAACTGATAAAATTGGTTTTCATCATCGCCCGGGAGGTCGTTTGACAACATGATGTCTAACAATATCCTCATTACAAATGCTCAAACTAAAAACTTGATGTTTCCAGTGACCAAATATGTTCGTTGCTGGAAGGTAATATGTGGTCACTAAACATCTTTAGCGACGGAAACTTGTGGTTCTTAGTGATCATAACTTTATCCTAGGTAAAACGTTGGTCGCTAAATCTTTAAATTATACTTCAATCTTTGATCTTGAATTGGTCGCTAAATCAATAACATTCAAAGACCAGTATACGCTTAGTAAAAGTTCACCATCAGCAATCGACAATATTGCATGAAGACGGTGCATCTTTAGCAACCAATTCTCTTCAAAGAATTTTTTTCTCTCAAAAAATCATCATTAATTTTATATATGTTCTCAATAAATTGTGCAGGATTGTCATAGTCAGGTTTTCCATCGTAAAATTTGTACCTGAGTTTATTTCCACATGTATTCTGTAGAAAAAAATTAATTATAGATTTTGTGAGGTACTACAAACGACATTATTTTCATTGCAAAGTCTTTCATTGGTTTTGTAAAGCAAACCTACCTCTAAATCCAACAAAAGAAACAATTAATGAAGGATTTGCAAAGATTAATTTCAAAAAAGTGAAAACCAAAAACTGAAAAATGAAGAACAATTTTCCCCTTTTTGATTCGGCTCAGAAACTCGATCCACACCACAAAGATATCTCCAATTTGAAGGCCATTATCACTCACAAAGACAATTTCACAAAAAAAGGCAGAGGAGGATTTATTTTGTACTAAGCAGGAGAAGAGTTTCTCTTGTTTTTGGTGTGTAAAAAATGAAGGGTGAAGGCTCCAATTTATAGGCTCAGTGGGGAGAACAGATTTTCCAGAAATCTTGCAAGATTAGGATAGAAAATCTGCAAGATTATGTTAACTAAAAATATAGACCTCATCCAAGACGAGATAAGGTAGATGAAGAAAGATATCGATTTTATTTATCTATCTTTTCTTGTAATAAATCAAATTACCTCCAAGTTGGGTATTGAGTATCTAGCCCAATGAACTGATTACCTCTAAATACCCAACATAATTGAGCTACTTCAATTGTGGTGTGATTTAATTCTTCAATCCTGGGCTTATAGCCTATGAAGTTAAAATGGGCCTCGATTTTTCATCATCACCTAGGGGATTTGGGCATCACTTACCAAACATGCCTAACAACCTCCACCTTGATGCCAAATCATCCTGTAAGTCAGATAAGATAACAAATAGATTAAGGGAAGAAACTTACAAGTTTGTACCAATGTTTAGAAGATCAAGACAGCTTCTAAACTTTACCAATGGGAGCACCTTAGTTCCCATATCTACAGGATTATATTCTGAAAGGACTTTCTCAAGTTTTACCAGTTCTTGAGAAACCATATCTCTAATGAAATGCAATCTAACATTATGTTTAGAACGTTCATGAAAGACAGGATTTTTGCATAGGTGAATAGCAGATTGACTATCAGAATATATTGTCACATTGTCCTTAAAAACACCAAGTTCATTTAATACACCTTTAAACCACAAAGATTCTTTAAATGCTTCAGTAACAGCAATATATTCTGATTCAGTAGTGGATAATGCAACAATATGTTGAAATTGTGATTTCCAACTAACACATGAATTACACAAAGTAAACATGTAGAAAGATGTAGATTTCCTATTATCTCTATCACCAGCATAATTAGCATCGGTAAAACCTTTCAATTTTATTCCGTCAGTACTAAACTTATATATTAAGCCAACATTGCATGTTCCTTTCAAATATCTAAATAAACATTTCAAAGTCTCCCAATGTTTGGGACCTAGGTTGGACATATACCTGATAAGTGTACTAACAGCAAATGCTAAGTCAGGTCTAGTACACACCATTGGAAACATCACAGAACCAATGGCATTTGTATATGGAATTCGTTTCATATATTCTTCTTCTTCTTCATTAGCAGCTATTTGTTCTTTAAATAATACAAAGTAATTAGCTAAAGTTAATGTAACTGGTTTATATTCATTCATGCCAAATTTCTTCAAAATTTTCATGATATATAGAGCCTGATGTAAAAATAAAATTGATTTAGACCAATCTCTTGGAGTTTCCATGCCTAAGATTCTTTTAACATTACCTAGGTCTTTCATACCAAATTCGTTACTTAAAGTAGTTTTTACATCATTTAACAACTTCAAGTTGGGACCAATCAAAAGCATATCGTCCAGTATAACAACAAAAACACACAGTCATTATTGTTTGCATTACCTTGATAGTACAAGTAATGATCAAATTCACTCCTTTTAAAACTAATTGTTTTAACAAACGAATCAGAATGTTTGTATCATTGTCTAGGAAATTGTTTTAAACCATACAAAGAGCGTTTAAAAAAACACACATGATCAAGTTTTTGTTTATTTTCAAAACCTTTATGTTGATCCATGAAAATCTTTTCATCAAGTTCTCCATGCAGAAAAGCAGTTTTAACATCAAATTGTTCAAGTTCCCAATTGAAATGTGCAACTAATGCAAGTATAGTCCTAATTGTGGTACACTTAACAACTGGAGGAAAAATTTTCATTATAATATAACCCTTCCTTTTGTGTGTAGCCTTTGGCCATAAGTCTAGCCTTAAACTTTAAACTCTCTCCTTTGGTAATTCCCTCCTTAATTCTAAAAAACCCATTTAGACCCAATTATTGACTTGTCTTTAGGTAATGGGACTAATTCTCATGTTTGATTCATATCGAAGGAACTTATCTCTTCTTTCATCGGTTTCACCCAATACTCAAATTGTTCACTCCTTAAGGCTTCTTCATACGTGTTTGGTTCCCTATCAACTAATTCTTCATAACTAGCATAAGCAAGTTCAAAATCAGATTCTAACCTTTGAGGCACCCTATGTGTTCTTCTAACTCTATCTCTAGCTAGCTAACTGGTAATCAGACAAATGATTTTGCTCTTCTTGATGTTCCTCTATAACTTCATTTCTCTCAATATTTTCACTCTGATTATCTTCTAGTTCAGGATTTTGATACTCCACCTCGATTGAGGTGATGGGGGTTTGAACACTTAAGGACTTTAAATTTACTTGAGATTCATCACTAATGTTTTCTTGTTATTTTTCTCTCAATGTGTCACTTTCTGATTTTAAACACGGCATTTCAGACTCATTAAATGTAACATCACGACTTATGATGATCTTAATTCCATTTTGACTTCTATCCCAAAGCCTATACCCTTTAACTCTTTCAGGATATCCTAAGAAAATACATTTCCTAGCTCTAAGTTCTAATTTTCCCTCATTTTGATGAGAGAAAGCAGCACAGGCAAAAGTTTTTAACATAGTACAGCCAGTACATTTACCATACCATTTTTCATGTGGAGTATCACCATTTAATGCAGTGGAAGATGTCAAATTAATCAGATAACACATAGTGATAATAGCTTCCCTCCAAAAAGATTTAGGAATTCCAGAACTCAACACATACATCTAACTTTGTCAAGTAAAGTATGATTCATATGTTCAGCCACCCTGTTTTGTTGAGATGTATAAGGAACAGTTTTATGTCTAGTAATTTCACATTTTTCAGACAAATCATCAAAATTGTTATTACAGAACTCTAGGCCGTTATCAGTTTTTCGATATTTTATCTTTTTGACAGTTTGAGTTTCAACTTGTAATTTCCATATTTTGGAAATTTTAAAAGTTTTAGCTTTATCCTTTAACAGATAAACCCATACCCTACAAGAGTAATCATCAATTATGGACATAAAATATCTATTATCATCCATTGTAGGATTAATTGCAGGCCCTCATAAATCAGTATGAATATATTCTAAGACTTTAGTAGTTTTATGCGTACCAGATGAAAAAAGATGACCTATGATATTTACCAAGTACACAGTGATCACAAAAAGGCATATTAGACACACAGTCTTTTCCAAATATACATTTATCTTTTAGCAATTTAACTCATTTAATACTCATGTGAGCTAATCTATTGTGCCACTTGTGTGTGTCATCAATGTTGGTCAAATTTATAGAGGAAGTTGAATTTTTAACAATTTCAGCAGTGGTCACATAAATGCCGTTTCTTTTAGTGTCTTTACATGTGACAAGAGCACCCCTAATAATTTAAACATGTTGTTTCCAATTTTACCAATAAAACCATCAATTTTTAATGCTTCTACTGAAATAAGATTTCTAGCCATTTCAGGAACATATCTAACTCCATGTAATTTAAGCACATAACCAATGTCAAATTTTAATGTGATATCACCAATGCCAGCAATTTTATATACATGATTATTGCACAAAATAGCATGACTACTTTCAAATTTTGCATATTTTCAAATCAGTCTTTATGTGATGAAACATGAAATGATGCACTAGAATCAAGTATCCATTTATTTAAATGTAATTTCACAGTCAAATTTACTTTAGTAGGTTCAGAGTTTAATAACACATATACTTCACAAAATTCATCAAAGGAAGTAATAACATTTGCCTCATCGTGAACCTTTTTCCTTTTGTTTGTTTTTCTCAACATAACAATCTTTAATGAAGTGTTTAGTTTTACTGCAACCATAGCATTTTCTACCTTTAGTTTTATTTCTTAACCTAGATAAGCTTCTACGTTTCTTTTTACTACCAGACGCGTATCCACTTTGGTTATCACGAGTTCTAGACTGAGACCTACCTCTCATTAGATGAACCTTACCACTTCTTCTCTCAACTCTCTCGACTCGCATTTTCATTTCTTTACTTCTTAACGAGTCTATGGTGTCAAAGTATCTCTCCCGTATTTAATAGCATTTTTAACTTCTCTATAAGTTTCAGGGATAGCATTTAACAAAATTATTGCCTTGTACTCTTTAGATACTTTTTCACCACAATTAGTGATATCTTGCACAGGAAATCACTTTTGCAGGTGCGGTTTTTGTGTAAAAAATTGGGCAGTTCGATTTTTCTATTTTCTGTCGGTTTCTGGTCGGTTTTTTGCCGAATTTTCACCACCACCAAGCTCTGATACCAATTGTGAAGCAAACCCACCTATAAATCCAACAAAAGAAACAATTAATGAAGGATTTGCAAAGATTAATTTCAAGAAAGTGAAAACAAAAAACTGAAAAATGAAGAACGATTTTCCCCTTATTGATTCGGCTCGAAAACTCTATCCACATCACAAAGTTATCTCCAATTTGAAAGCCATTATTAATCACAAAGACAATTTCACAAAGAAGGTAAAGGAGGATTTGTTTTACACTAAGTAGGAGGAGAGTTTCTCTTGTGTAAAAAATGAAGGGCGAAGGCTCCAATTTATAGGCTCAGTAGGGAGAACGGATTTCCCAGAAATCTTATAAGATTAGGATAGAAAATCTGCAAGATTATGTTAACTAAAAAGATAGACCTCATCCAAGACGAGATAAGGTAGATGAAGAAAGATACCGATTTTATTTATCTATATTTTCTTATGATAAATCAAATTACCTCCAAGATGGATATTGAGCATCTAGCCCAATGAACTTATTACCTCTAAATACCCAACATAATTGGGCTACTTCAATTGTGGTGTGGATTTAATTCTTCAATCATGGGCTTATAATCTATGAAGTCAAAATGGGCCTCGATTTTTTATCATCGCCTAGAGGATTCGGGCATCACTTACCAAACATTCCCAACAGGTTTATTTTGTAAGAAAATAAAGTGTGTGTGTGTGTGTGTGTGTATTCTAACAAAGAAAATTTTCAATTATTAGTAGTCTATCATTGTTGGCTTTTTTTGTTAGTATGTAGTTAATTTTTTCAATTCTTTGTCAATTTTTTTTCTTCCTTTTCAACAATTTGAATTTTCGTAGATGGCTAACACTATGACATTGAGTTATATAATTTTTGAAAAAGGATTGTTATATATATAGATATTCATTTGGGAGTTAAGGTACATAAGTCCCTTATTCTTCTTGTTTGTAATATTTTTAATCAATAAATGAATATTGCATTCTTGAATTTTCAAGTTGAGATATTTTTAAACAAAAAAATAAAGGGGAAAAATGATGGGGTAGACAAGAAAAAAGAGGATACCTTAAATTTGCAAAAAGTTTGTGAATAGTCACCTGGATAGAAAGACCCTATTCCTAGGATTGGGTTTTGGCCTTTCCTGCGCAACTTAGGTGGAAAGCGAAGAAGACTTCCTTCCAGAGCAATATTATTACTTCTTTGAACATGAATAGAGGCAAGGAAAAATAAGTATTTTACATCTTTGTTATTATTTCGAGGCAAAAGTACAAGCAGGATAAGGAAGGAAGGCACTTTGAGACGCACTCGTAGGAATTACTTTGAGACTTTAAGATCAAAGCATAATTTTTACTCATTATTAAATTTATATCTTTAACTTTTTTCAGTGTATTCTTATTATCAACACAACTGGACCATAATAGCATTCTGTCCAAACAAATCGTTAAAATAAATTAAAATTAAAAAAACTTTAATTGCCTCTCGTATTTTTAAATACGATATG
This sequence comes from Olea europaea var. sylvestris, assembly GCF_002742605.1. Classification (NCBI taxonomy): domain Eukaryota; kingdom Viridiplantae; phylum Streptophyta; class Magnoliopsida; order Lamiales; family Oleaceae; genus Olea; species Olea europaea. The sequence continues at coordinate 21,119,969 of NC_036243.1, read as the reverse complement.
AAATTAAGACTACACATTTTTTCTTTGTTTTAAAGCAAGTCAACGGTATCTTTTGATAAAAATTTTGATTAAGAACAAGATTTACTAGTAAAGTTGATTTAAAAAATTCCTTTTTTTTTTCTTTTTACCATCATTAAATTTTCTTTGTTATTGTTTCAATTTTCAAAGTCATTACGGAATGTCGAACAAAGTTGAAATATTGTATTTTTAACCCTTGTTTAAGTCTTATTTTTTCATCAAAATACATTATTCAACAATGATTTGACCTCACTTCAACCACACATTCTTTAGCAAAATAATATTACATGCAAATTCATGACTTTTCTTTATTTTTTAACCATATATTTTTCATCAATATTTAAAAATACATTTTTTAACAAGAATGAGGCTCAAAAAAGGGCTAATATCATTTCAAAATGCTTATGACCTAGTTTTCTACATCATTAATTGTACGCGAAACAGCCAACCATAACAAATGTTACGGTTTGTCAAAGTGAGTCATTCCAAATTAGTATTTCGAAAATCTGGATAACTTGCTAACTTTAAAAATTCTCCAACAAGCGTATGCTAGCTGAATCCACAAATCACCTACATCATCTCGAAGCTGATTTTGAGAACTATATCATAGACATATCGAACAAAACAAACGGATATCGAAAATAGTTAAAAATGCGTCAAACGTGCGTTTTAGAAAGAGGCATCTAACTAGTCTTTTCTTTATCATTTTTCAATTATTTCATTAACATTTATTATTTTTGCGCAACAAATTTTTCAATATAATATACATCATTTTATTTGAAAATTTTACATGGGATGTGATATCAAAAAAATTTAGAATTTTACATCCGAAAAAGTCATACACCATGTAAATTTTCAAATATAAAATTCGGATGTAAATTACATGGGATATGATTTTATTTTATTTTTATGTAAATTTTTGGATGTAAAATTCTTTGCAAATTTTTTACAAGTTTGATTGTACTCTCTAACTCAAAATATTTGCGTCTACCCAATTATTGATTTTAATACAAACTTTTAGTTGACAGACAACATTTCAATTGATTGGTTTTAATTATCCTACTAGTTCTAGACTCAAAATAACTAAAAGTGTTGTGATGGCAATAACTGTCCCTTGTGACCAATGGTGGATTCGCCAGAACCTTCGTCGGGTGCTGCACTGATTGTGATGGCAGTCAATGATTTGCAGACTTCACCCCTGCTAGCTCCGACTGTGGACTGTGATGGCAAATTCTGTTGGAGAATGGAGTGTTGGGCCTTTCTTTTTTAATTAGGTTGACCCAAATTAAAAAGCCCAAATGGTTAAAAAAACCAGATCACTTACCTATTTACCACAGAGGCAGAGGTCCATTTACATTTAACTCCACATTCCACTCCACTCTCCTATCTCTTCAGTAGTCCGTCCGTCCGCATAGCACAACGCCTCGCAGCCACAGTCGATTTCAAAATCAATTTCCCCTTTCCCCCAAATCCGATTCCTTCCCAACGTGGTGCGTGAGCATAAAGCATGCCTTCAAACTGCCAATTGGTACGAAATACGAATTGTGAATTTGTGATATGATTTCAATTTCAATTTTCAAGTATGACATTAAATTGGGGCACGTTTATTGTTTATGTTTAATTATTATTATTATTTTATTTTATTTTTGAGTAATTTGTTGTGCTCTCTCTCTCTCTCTCTCTCTCTCTCTCTGCATTGGTAATTTGGTATTGATTTTTAGTTAGGGTTTTGAATTTTGTATTGTTTCATCTTAGGCTTACAACCTACTTACTATTTGGGGATTTTGTTGAAATTGGTTTTATTGTAATGTTTTCAATTGAGCGGTTTAGAGATTTGCGGTATTTTTAAGTTTTATTTGTAAATAGTCTTGTCCTTTTGAGTTTTTATTTAAGTTTTTATGAATTGGATTTATTGTGATTTAAGTTTTTATAAATTGTTTATGGCTTTTAATAAATGGTGGAAACTGGAAAGTAAATAAGTAATGGGAGAAACTGGAAACGGGTTCGATAACGGAAGTTGGGGCATTTAATTTCTACATTTTAGTGCATTTACATATATATTGAATAATTTTTAATATTATTTAATCAAATTTTAATAAACGATCGGCTGCTGATCGAACCGGGCTTTTACGATCGTTAATTATCGATGATCAAAGTCAACCTTCGTCCTAAAGCAACGTTGATGCTAGATTCGCCCTTGCTTGTGACAGACACTCATCCCAATATGTTCAACCATATAAAAATACATAGAATGACAAAAACTCAATCAAAGTTGAAATCCTAAAGACCCCTAGACAAGTGTTGACCTCATTTTCTGTTGAGGTGATGCGAACAACTAATATTGGACCCACTTGCGTACACGTAAGCAAATTCTGATACAACATGGCCATGTTGCTAGTCGACAATACTCCGAATTTGCATGTGGGAGGAGCTTTATCACACGAGACAAATATGTTTGGGCTCCAACAATATATTTTGGGAACGATTGTGTAATAATAACCAATCTTAAACAACTAAGAGAAAGCCAAATAAACTAAACTCTAGCAAAGCAAATGTATAATCCGCAAGAGAGAATGCAAAGAGTAGCTTTAAGTGTATTGAATTGTATTACCCTTCAAATGATACCAGGGGGTTATTTATAGTACTATATATGAAATGTTATCCATTAGATAAATATATACATGGCTTCATCTCTAGAACTGAAGCGTCCAATCTTAGTTAATTCGAACTTAATAGTATGTAGCGCATTTAATATTTTTATAGATAGCAATCACGCTATAGCCTAAACTGACAAGACTTTAACATTTCATTCATTACAAAAGTCACATTAATCATTCAAAAATGATCATATATAAATTCAAGATCTTCATGTGTGGATTGTCACCTATTGTGGTTGAGCTTCGATTTTGACTTTTGTTGAGCTTCGTCACTTCGTCGGGCAAATGAAGCACGGCTTCTACGCTTCATATTTACAAGCTTCAATAATCCACGTGTCCACATTGCAAGGGCATCAGGGGTCAATCACATGGAACCTATGTGGCAAGGCGTAACAAAGTGAATGTAGCTCTTCACTATTGATCTGTCGATACTTTTTATTTTATTCATATTATGGCTTAATCCATAAGAAAACTTCTAAATTTTTAAATCTTTTATACGATTTGAGTTAAAATCGTATATATGGAAGGGTCATCGGTTCGAGTCCTTTCAAAGCCATGGAGGTGAATGCTTCAGCTGTAAACTTCAGGACTTGAGATTAGTCGAGGTGTGCGTAAGTTGACTTGAACACCTATGGTCATTAAAAAAATAAAAAATAAAATCGCATAAATGGAAGACTGAAACTCGTGAAAGTATCAAATATTTCTGAGTGATATAATTGTTTCCCACAAGTTTCATTGATCAGCCCATTAAAAGTGTTAAAGATTTCGCTAGAGAATTTTCGATTAAGTCGAGAAAGTTATGGTACCTTGCAGGTCCTGCCGTCTTGACCTCTCTTTGCCAATACTCACTTGGATCAATTACTCAAACATTTGCAGGACATGTGGGCACCATTCAGCTTGTAGCTGTTTCAATTGAAATGAATGTCTTTGCTGGTGTTGCTTTTGGAATCATGGTAATTCTACCGTATTGAGTCTGTGTCTGTTCTGATATCACGTTGAACCAATTTCATCTAAAACTTTATTTCTCGCGATTGTGATGGCAGTTGGGTATGGGAAGTGCCCTAGAAACACTTTGTGGTCAAGCTTATGGAGCTAGGCAACTGGATATGCTTGGGGTCTACGTGAAAGATCCTGGCTTATTCTCAACATTGCAGCAATCCTAATTTTATTTCTATACATTTTTGCAGAGCCGATTATGAAACTAATAGGTCAAACTCCTGAAATATCCAAATGGGTTGGGATTTTTTTCTCTGTGGATCATTGGATGATCCCGGAACTTTTTGCTTATGCATTCAGTTTTCCCATTCAAAAGTTCTTACAATCTCAGAGCAAGATAGTGGCCATGGCGGCGATATCAGGGGCGGTGGTGATTTTACATGCTTTTTTTTTAGCTGGCTTTTGATGCTGAAGTTGAAGTGGGGACTGGGCGCAGCAACCGGGATGCTCAACTTCTCATGGTGGCTCTTGGTGGTGGCGCAACTCTTGTATATTTTTAGTGGGACTTATGGCGAGGCTTGGTCGGGGTTTTCTTGGAAAACTTTTCAGAATCTATGGGGTTTTGTCAAATTATCTCTTGCATCAGCTGTAATAATTTGGTGTCTCTTACAATATGAAAAAAATGTAGTATTTTTATAAATATTTAAAGATTATAATTCTTCTATTAATTTTCAAAAATGTTGGCAGCTTGGAAGTGTGGTACTTTGTAGTATTAATTTTTTTTTTTTTTTTGCTGGATACCTAAAAAGGAAATTGCTATTTGTACCTTTTCCTCTACCTGGTGGATGACACAATGACATGGAAAGGTGTCTATTTTAAAATTTTTTAACACAAGAAAAACCTTGGCATATGAATTATTGGGCCGGGTTTTACAAATACAATAACGGGTCTAGCAACAAAATCTTTTATAAGAAGAGACGGGTTATTCAAAAATCATCAATATATTGCTCGCGAAGAAAATGCCCCCAAATTTGGAAACCTACCGCCCAGCTTAGACATAGTCGTTTTCGACTTGAAGGTTTTTTCGGTGAGAGAGAGCAGTTCCAACTTGCAGGTGGTGTCGTCGTCATCATTGTTTCCGGCTTGAATGTTTCGTCCATGAGAAACCTTGTTGTTCCAGGTTCAAGCTATTGCAGGCTTCATTGATTTGAATAGAAGACGGATAGAGGTAGAGAAAGTTTATTTCAGATTTTAATTGTATTCCTCGCTCTTTTGCCAAACAACTTAGGAAGTTCTTAAAGAAGTTTAAGTAATCTGTTAATTTTTTTTCTTTTACACATGATATAGTAGTGATTATTTTTTTATTTTTTTTTTGTTCTTTTTATTATTTTTGTAATCTGTTATTTGTCTTACTCTGTCACAAAACTTGGGGATAGCTTAAATGCTTTGAGATCACACATTTATTGTCTATTCTTTTAAGCTTGTTCACAAATATGGGGAAAGAGGGAATTAAACAAAAAAAAAGGAAAACCACACACATCTGAATTGAAAAAAGAAAAGAAGAATGCTGATTTCAATTCAATATTTGATTTGTGAATTAGTTGAAACCTTGTAATTAGTTTTTTTACTGCAGGCAACGAAAAATCAGAAGAGGTTGACAACATCATTCTATTAGAAGACGAAAATGACAACAATTGGGAGAGGTTGAACCGATCGTAGAAGCACATCATCAAGTGGTGAATGAACACATGCCGGCACCGATCTCATGTACACAACTTCTATTGGTTCGCTTAATTCAATTGTTCAATGCATTTGATTTTCATGTTTTAGTTACATTGTTATACTGTGCAAGGTGAGGGCAACAATGAGGTAGCACCGCAACAAGGAATGTCTCCAATGAGCTTCCCATCGGCTTCAATGAGTTTTATATTCAATGGTCAAGGTATGCATTTAAATATACGTAATTTATTTAAAGTCGTACCCTAGCTTGTGTAATAAATTTTCTATTTCACGGTGGGGAATGCAATGCCGTACTACTATCCAAATGTATCTCACCAACGTGACGCAAACATGTGATTTTGGTTAAACAAAATTGATGCAGTAATATTCTCATGGTAATAGTTTGCAGACATTAGTTGATAGTGCTTCATGTTTTACCATTAGTTGACTGCGACAATGGAAGCAACTTGTAGCTCTCTTTCCTTATATATGTGACAGGAGTATTCTATGTATCAATTTAGTTTATGAAATACATGCAGGTGTATTCAATTATTGGTGTATTCAGTTACTTGTAGCTCAACTTGTATAAATTACTGGTGTATTTAGTTACCATCAATACAGGCAGGTTGGGAAACTGGAAACAACAATATTTTTTCAATCACATTAACATTACTGAGAAAGTAGTGAATGACAATTACAGATTCTTCCCGACTACTAAAGTCAAGAACACAAATTAGCTAGACTAATTCCTCAGACCAACATCCTTAATAGGGTTTCTTTCATCAACAACAGCAGTAAGATCCATCATCAAACCAACATCCTCAGCATACACTACAGTCAGCCAAATGAACACCAACATTCTTCAACTCACCAACTGAACATAACACAACACACACTACACATCAAAAGTGATAGGGAACGAAACATAACAGAACACACACTAAACATAACTACTCATGCCGGTCCCTTCCCTTTGTTATCCACTTCCGCACTTTCGTTGGACTTGCTTATTGTCACGTTTGATGAAATCTCAATATTTTTTTCTTCTGCTACCCGACAAAAATATTGAAACAACTAAGAGAATTGTTGAACTTCTTCGACCGCCACATGATTACTTGACTCGACTGTCGTGAGATTCTGCCATAGGCGATGGGTGGCGTCGAAGATGGTGGGAAACCCAAGAAAAATGGGTGGCATCGAAGATGGTGGGAAACCCAAGCTTACATAATCGATGGAGCTACCGTCTTCCAGCCACAAACAACGAACAAGACAAATGCAATCACAAGAATAACCTCCGGTGGGAAACCAAAGGATGGAAACGATTGAACAATTTTAGCCATCGGCCTCTTATTCCGACTGAGATGGAGTGCTAGACGTCGAACACTTTTTCGCCTCCAAGGGTTTCCTCTGATTTGGGGATTCTGGGTATGAGAAAATGAAAACAAAGATGGAAATTGTCTTACTAATTGGGCCGATTTTATGTCTTGACCCACCTTCATTTTTAATACTTTAGTTTTCCTTTATTTCACTGACTGCCCATACAGTTGACACGTCACCGTGTCAACTATCGTGTAAGGCAACAGGTACGAGTAGCGCGATTGACCTAAAAAATGCAAAAGTTGCAGTGGATTCTCTGTCCATATGGTGATTTCTTCGATTTTTTAAATCTTTTTTCTTCGAAAAACCAAGTTTTGACATTCTTTAATCTTCCTATAAATGCAGCATAAACATATTAGGGTGGGCAATTATGCTAGCAATTGGATTGAATGCAGCCATAAGGATTGTTTATTTCCGTCTCAATTTTGTCCATTAACAAAGTTTGGTTTTTTTGTACATAATCTGCTTATTTTAAAGCGTAAGGTTGTCAAATGAACTTGGGGCTGGTCACTCAAGAGCTGCAAAGTTTGCAGTGGTGGTAGTGTCAATTGTTGCACTTTTATTTGGGATTTTTCTTGCACTCATTCTAATGGTTGGTCGGAGCTGCTACCCTGCCTTATTTTCAAACAATGAGGAAGTTCAGGGCCGGCCCTGGGGACAAGCCACCTAGGCAACTGCCTAGGGCCTCCAAAACATGTGGCTTGTTTAAGTGTTATGCCCTAGATCCAATCGATTTAGGTTGTAAACACTTTTAATATGTTTAATGCATTTAATATTGGCAAGATCTATTATTGATTTAAATTAATTTTGTGATAAATAATATTAAATAATAGAGTCCAAATATTCAAGTGTAAGTGATATGTTAATCACAAGGAGTTGTGATTGTGAGATACAAATTACATAGGATTGGATCTTGAATAAATCGTGGTCGTAAGTAATAACGAGATACGGATATCATTAATACAGATAGACCATCACGTGTGGCATTTTTTACTTGTGAAGTAAGTAGCTGATCTCACAAGCTAAAGTGTAGTGACACTTAAATGAACACGTGGATGTTTTGTTATAGAACAAAACATTGGAGACCCGCTAAGAGATTCCACATAGATAACTATCTGAGTGTGTCAGTGGTTAATCTCGAACGTTCGGTAGTGGAATTGGTCCTATGACTTGAGGTCATCATAGTGCCTTGTATGAGGACAGTCATGCTTTGACGGTGTTGGATGTTGCTCTGTCAAGGGCCGCTAATACGACATCGTTTGGGTATGTCGAGAACCATATGAAGGTTGTGAATGACCAATAGAGAATTCGTCACTCTTAGATAGTAAGAGATTGTGATCAGCATTTCGTTCAATTAAGTTAATAACGAAATCATTGGCCAAGGTATACATATAAGTCGAAAATGAGTTTTCGACTCATATTGACTTAATAGTAGAATGAAAGATATGATCGATAATCGAGATTGACACACTTCCATATCTCGTAGTTGATCGGATCATATTGATGAAGGGATTATAATTTCATGGTAAACGAACAGTTTTGGTTTTGTCATACCACGTGACATTTTTCGTCACATGTGTTGCCCTGATACTTTGTTAGATGTCAATCTGGGACGGCGAGAGTGAATTTGTGATAAATTAAATGGGTGTTTAATTTATCAATTTTGATTAGATCAAAAAATAATATTTCACGTCGTTAGGCATCGTGGTCGGGAACCTGATGGGTCGCACACAAAAAAGAATTGGAAGATTTAATTAATTAATTTAACAATCGTTGGATAAATTAATTAATTGGATTGGTTATTTATATCCCCGAATTAATTAATTTGATTAATTAATTCACGGACCGGATTTAATTAAATGGATTAATTAAATATTGGACCGGAACGGGTCGAGCCCGTCGGAGTTTATATAAATACATGGTTACGGTTTAAGATCCATATTGTTTTCATAATTCTTGCTGGCACAAGAAGAAAAATCCTAGCAGTTGCAGTCTATTCTCTGTGTGAATTTCACTGGAGCCTGGACAATTGAACAGTTGTGGGAGGCAGATTCAAGTTGCTGAAAAAGGATAACGCAAAGGAGTTTGCAAAATCAAGAAAAATGTATATTTCTCATCACAGTTCTTATCTAAATACAAATCTGAATCCTGGTGGGAATTGAAACTGTTTAATTCCGATGTTGATGTTTAAGTAAATTCCCAACAGTAGCATCAGAGCCAACTTTTTATTTGTTAGGAATTGAATTACATGTTGATTAAATTAAAAGTTGATTTAATCATGTTTATTCCTAAATTTAGCAATTATAGTGTTTAATTGTATTTTTCCAAAATCTGATTTTGAAAAAAAAAATAAAGTAAAATATGGATCGAGGCTGGGACGGCGACATCGCCCCTGTCGTCTATTGGGCGAGGCGGCGCAGTTTAAGGAAAAAAAATTTCATCTAGGGTTTGGTTGGAGACGGGGGCTTCCATTGCAATTAATGTAATTGCAAGCCCCCGCCTGCAATTTCTGAAAGGGTCAATCTGCAATTTTTAAATGGAGGGCATTTCTGCAATTTACGAATATGGAAGCCCCTATTATTAATTTTTCCAATTGGGTCAGATTTGCAATTTTCAAAAGTGTTTTGAATTTGATTTTAAAATTGTTTTTAAAATTATATTTCAAATGGGTTTGACCAATAGTTTTAATTTTGACCTAAATTTAATTTTTTTTTTTTAAAAATTGACGACTTTTATATTTTTGTTAAAATTAGATTTTAACTTAAATATTTAATTTTGACCATTAATTGAATTTTTTTATTTTATTTGGGAGTTTTGTCCTAAATTAAATATTAATTCAATTTTATTAGAGTTGGACTCTAATATTATATTAATTAAAATTTGATTTCAATTAATACCACTTTCCAATGCAAATTAAAATTTAGAGTATGACTCTAATTTAATAATTAATTAAAATTCGATTTTGATTAAATTACTTCGTCCAATAGTTATGGAATTAGAGTTGGACTCTAATTTGGGATTTAGTTAAAATTTGATTTTAATTAAATAGGCCCGCCAATTAAGTTAATTAATTAATATGATTAATTAATTATTTAATTATTTCGATCCAAAATTTTAAATTAATTTTGATGACTATAATTGCTAGATTTATGAGAGATTGCATATAATATTAGATATTATACATATGAAACATTTATGTGATGAATATTTATGGATGATTATGGACTCGAACACATGGATGTATTAAATGGTTGATTTACTTCTTGTTGTTTTATGGGCCTGCGAGCCCTTAATTGTTTTGGACCTGCGAGTCCGTTATTGTAATTGTTGTTATCGGCCTGCGAGCTCTTTGTTATATTGGACCTGCGAGTCCGTTGTTATTGTTATTATTATGGGCTTGCGAGTCCGATTTCTTTTAGGCCTACGTGCCAACTAGTATAGGATACATGTTGCAGCTTAACTAATTGAAGGCGCAAGAAGAGAAGGACACCATGGAGATGATACATTGATGTTGATCCAATGTTGTACCCCTTAGGAATTGACCAACTAGTCTTCCTTTTGGTTCGGGAAAACTAGATAGAACAAATTCATAATCATCCATACTATTATTTATATATATTTATTCGCATAGTTGATATATATATATAATTACTTGATGAGACCATTGCATGTTAAATCCCTCATTAAAATATTAAGTTAGTATTATTTGTCTTCCATCATTATAGTGATAACCGAGAATCCTAAATTGACCTTAGCTTGTTGAGTACACTCAAGGCTGGTCTATTAGGGATATGTTTGATACTATGAAATATTTGATATTTCTGAATGATGGGTTTGACTTAACTAAAATTTATCTTTTGTTGAGTACACTCAAGGAGTTAACTTTTAAAGGCATGTTAAGCTAACACATAAGATGTGTGAAGACAAAAGAGTTGTCAGCTTAATGATCTGGGAGTTGTGTGGAGATACAATTGATAACAATATCTACCCAAATGTTTTATTAAAATTTGTTGAGTACACTCAAGATCTTGATACAACGAATGGGATCCCAGCCCACTGGGAATCAAATGTGGATTCAAATAATTTATGTATGAGAGTCATGAATTTATTTTAAACAGTGGGAGCACGTTTAATTAAAGTCCATATTGAATTTGTGCATATGCATTATAATACATATTAATTCTATATTTTTCGTCATTTACAGTTTTTGAATCATGAGTAATTATATGAATTTGAGAGACATACTGAATGCCAACAAACAGACCGGACCAATTTTTTTCGATTGGCACCTCAATTTGAGAATCGTTCTCAAGCATGAAAAAATTGGGTATGTCCTTGAGCAGCCCTTTCCAGTGGTGCCTACTGAAAATTTCACTCAAGAAGAGGTGGCTCCTTACAACAAACACAGTGATGACGATAACACTGCAGCATGTGTGATGCTTGCAGCTATGTCACCTGAGTTGCAGAAGCAACATGAGGGTATGGATGCTTACACTATGATTTTTCATCTCAAGGAGTTGTATGATGAACAATCTCGTGTGGAGAGGTATGAGACCTCTAAACAACTATACCGGTGCAAAATGGCAGAGGGATCTTTAGTCAGTGCCCATGTGCTGAAAATGATTGGTTTCATTGAAAAATTGGCTTCATTGGGTTTTATCATGAATCAAGAACTAAGTATTGACTTGGTTCTGCAATCTCTGCCAGATAGTTATTCACAATTCATTATGAACTTCAATATGAATAAAATCGAATGCACACTCCCTGAGTTGCTTAATATGCTTAAAACTGTGGAGCCTAATGTCAAGGCTAGCACTGGGCATGTCTTAGCTATTCATTCCTCCAAGGGCACTAAGAGGAAAATCAAAGGAAGTTTTAAGAAAACATCCAAAAGAGCTAAGGGCAATAACAAAGCAGGCAAGGACAATACCGAATCTGATGACCCATGCTATCACTGTGGAGTGAAAGGTCATTGGAAGAGGAACTGCAAGGCTTACCTCGCTAGCTTGAAGGGAAAGAAGTCTTCTGAAACTTCTACTTCGGGTATTTTTGTTATCGAGGTTATTATGTCTACTTCATTAGTTTCTTAGGTATTAAATGTCAGATGTGGATCTCATATTTGTATAAATATGCAGGGACTAAAGAGAAGTAGACCACTGCAGAAAAGAGAAGTTGACCTGTGCGTGGGGAATGGAGCAAGAGTTGTTGCATTAGCTGTAGGGACATACTTCTTACCATTGCCTTCGGGCTTAGTATTAGAATTAGAAAATTGCTATTTTGTTCCCGCCATTACTAAAAACATTATTTCTATTTCTTGTTTGGACATGAATGATTTTTCAATTAATGTTAAGAACAATTGTTGTTTATTTTATGAAGATGAGATCTTTTATGGTTGTGGTGTGTTGCAAAATGAAATTTATATTCTTGATACTGAGTCGTCTATTATGAGTATAGAAAATAAAAGGCATAAAAATGATAATCTAAATAATACATACCTCTGGCATTACAGACTGGGTCATATTAACGACAAACGCATTTTCAAGTTACATAAAGATGGATACTTGAGATCAGTTGATTTTGAATCATTTGACAAATGCGAGTCGTATCTGTTAGGCAAAATGATCAAGTTCCCTTTTACTGGAAAAGGAGAAAGAACCACAGAACTGCTGGGACTAATACATAATGATGTATGTGGACCCATGTCAATCAACGCCAGAGGTGGTTTCTCTTACTTCATCACATTCACTGATGATCATTCTAGATATGGTTATGTGTATCGGATAAAATTCAAACATGAAGCACTTGAAATGTTCAAGAAATTCAAACTTAAAGTAGAGAAACAAATTCGTAAAAATATTCTCACGCTGAGATCAGATTGAGGTGGAGAATATTTAAAGGGAGAATTTTTAAATTATCTAAAAGAGAATGGAATTCTCTCGCAGTGGACTCCACCATATACACCGCAACATAATGGTGTATCTGAACGGAAGAATCGCACTTTGTTAGACATGGTGCGATCTATGATGAGCAATGCAAATATCCCAAAATCATTTTGGGGTCATGCACTAATTGTTGCGTGCTACACACTTAATCATATCCCATCTAAATTGGTCGACAAAACTCCATACGAGCTATGAAGAGGAAGAAGACTAAACTTATCTCACATAAAAGTTTGGGCTATGACGCTTATGTAAAGCGAAATGAATCAGATAAGCTTGAGGCTAAATCTGATAAATGCGTATTTGTGGGATATCCAAAAGAGACAATTGGATATCAGTTTTATAATCCTGTTGAGAAGAAGGTGTTCATCTCAAGACATGTCATATTCCTGGAGAAAGAGTTTATTCTAGGAGAGGGTAGTGAGAGTAAACTAGAACTTGAAGAAGTTCAAGAATCCACAGATATTGTTGACCAATTAGATGAACCTGAGTCTAATCCCACACCTGTTGACGGATAAACTCTTGATCAGGATGTAGAGAACCCTGAGGACACTCCAGCTCAGCGTAAATCAAGTAGGATCATTCGACCTCCCAGAAGGTACGAATTCACGATTATTAATCAACTATTATTAGTCTAGAATGATGAACCTATAAATTACGCAGAAGAGAAGTCAAGTGTTGACTCGAAGAGATGGCAAGAAGCCATGGAATCCGAAATGAACTCAATATATGAGAACAATGTTTGGACCTTGGTCGACCTTCCAAGTGGGATAAAACTGATAGGTTGTAAATGGGTTTATAAGAAAAAGGTCAATGTGGATGGAAATGTCTATACATACAAAGTAAGGCTAGTAGCAAAGAATTACACACAAAGACAAGGCGTTGACTTTGATGAAACTTTTTCGCCTGTAGCCATGCTGAAGTCGATTCGGATTTTGCTTGCAATAGCTACATACCATGATTATGAGATATGGCAAATGGATGTCAAAACTGCTTTTCTTAATGGAAATTTACAAGAGGAGGTGTACATGACACAGTCTAAAGGTTTTGAATCCAAAGGAGCCAACAAAGTATGTAAGCTAAATCGATCCATTTATGGATTAAAGCAAGCCTTTAGGAGCTGGAATCTTCGTTTTGATGAGACAATCAAAAAGTTTGATTTATCAAAAATGAAGATGAACTGTGTGTTTACAAGAAGACAAGTGGGAGCGCGGTCGTATTCCTAATATTATATGTCGATGACATATTATTAACGGGAAACGACATCCCAATGCTTTAATCGGTAAAATTATGGTTGTCAAACAAATTCTCCATGAAAGATATGGGAGAGACAGCGTATATCTTGGGAATCAAGATCTATAGAGATAGATCTAAAAGATTACTAGGCTTATCCCAATTTTCGTACATGGATAAAATCTTGAAAAAATTTAATATGGAAGAGTCCAAAAGAGGTTTATGTCCCATGTCACATGGGATTTACCTCTCAAAAGATATGTGTCCTAAAACACATGATGAAAGGAGTAGCATGGATAAGATTCCTTATGCTTCAGCGATAGGATCTATCATGTATGCGATGCTATGTACGAGACCAGATGTTTCATGCTCTAAGTGTTACGAGCAGGTTTCAAGCAAACCCTAGTGAGAAACACTGGATAGCGGTTAAGAACATTCTTAAGTACTTGAGAATGACTAAAGATGTGCTCTTGATCTATAGAGGAAATGAACTGAAAATTCATGGGTATACTTGTTGACCCCAAAAAGTACGCCAACAGATGCCGATCCCACCCGCGCTTGCGTGGGCGAATGTCCAACACGCTAAGACACGTGAACGGTCTAAAACGAGCGGTTCAAAGGGGCGTGGGAGTAGCCCAACGACGCGGGACGGTGACGTTCGGAATTCGGTGGGTTGTTTGTAATCCGATTGTACAATAATTACCAACCGGTGTTCGTAAATGTATATGTAAAAGTGTATAAACTCGATTTGTGTATTGCAAGTAAATGAGAGAGAGTTGAGTAAATGTAGTCTTTAGTATTGATTCTTGCATTAGCCTTTGACATTATACAATGGGAATATTTATAGTGATACATATGAAATGGGAGCCCTTGGATGAAGTGGCACGTGGCCTCATCTCTTTAGTTCAAACATCTTTTCCTAGGTATGGGGCTTGACTTGCTAGCTTGCGGCGTATTTATTGCTTGTGCAGGGCCTCCATGCTAGTGACAAGACTTGACCTTTATGCTTATGACAAACATTTCATCAATCATTCGAATAAGATCTGTGCAGGCGATCTCTTGGGAGAAGTGACCATGGAGGATGTTTCCTCGTGGTTAAGAGGCTCGTACATCAACTTCGGGGCTTCATCCATTTGACAAATACTTCCATTTGAGGACCTCAGCTACATCCAACAGCTTCCATGCCTTGGGTCATGGGCCTCGGCTTGAAGCACTTCGGATATAACCCACCTCGGCAATGTGTGCCACCTCGGCAGGAATGCCACGTGGATCAGGATGAGTGGGCCATTGGCCCAGGTGGTTAGGACAGGTGTGACAACACGCAACAATACTGATGCCAGCTTTCAAACTGACAAAGATAATAGCAAGTCTCAATCAGGATATATGTTTACTCT
The DNA here is from genome assembly GCF_002742605.1 of Olea europaea var. sylvestris. Lineage (NCBI taxonomy): Eukaryota > Viridiplantae > Streptophyta > Magnoliopsida > Lamiales > Oleaceae > Olea > Olea europaea. The sequence goes on along the minus strand of NC_036243.1, from coordinate 21,104,696 downwards.
CAACAATGGAGCGGTTAGTTGGAAAAGTTCCAAATAGGAGACAACCGCTGATTCAACGACGGAAGCCAAGTACATTGCTGCTTTTGAAGCAGCGAAGGAAGCTGTTTGGATCAAGAAGTTCATTAATGAACTTGGAGTCGTTCCTAGCATTGTTGATCTCATACCTTTGTATTGTGATAACAATGGAGCCATCGCACAAGCGAAGGAACCGAGTTCTCATCAACGATCCAAATATGTGCTAAGGCAATATCATCTCATCAGGGAGATTATACAAAGAAATGACGTAACGATAGAGCGAGTTCCCACAGATGACAATATTGCAGATCCACTGACAAAGCCATTGTCACAACAGAAACATAATCGTCATGTGGACGCTTATGGTATTAGATACATGAATGATTGGATCTAGTGCAAGTGGGAGTTTGTAAGTGTTATACCCTAGATCCAATCGATTTAGGTTGTAAAGACTTTTAATATGTTTAATGCATTTAATTTGGCAAGATCTATTATTTATTTAAATTAATTTTGTGATAAATAATATTAAATAATAGAGTCCGAATATCCAAGTCTAAGTGATTTGTTAATCACAAGGAGTTGTGATTGTGAGATACAAATTACATATGATTGGATCTTGAATAAACTGTGATCGTAAGTAATAACGAGATACGGATATCGTTAATACAAATAGACCATCACGTGCGACATTTCTTACCTGTGAAGTAAGTAGCTGATCTCACGAGCTAAAGTGTGGTGACACTTAAATAAACACGTGGATGTTTTATTATATAACAAAATATTGGAAACCCGCTAAGAGATTTCATATGGATAACTATCTGAGTGTCAGTGGTTAATCTCTAACGTTCGGTAGTAGAATTGGTCCTATGACTTGAGATCATCATAGTGCCTTGTATGAGGACAGTCATGCTTTGGCGGTGTTGGATGTTACTCTACCAAGGGCCGCTAATACGACATCATTCGGGTGTATCAAGAACCATATGAATGTTGTGAATATCCAATAGAGGATTCGTCACTCTTAGATAGTAAGAGATTGTGATCAGCATTTCGTTCAATTAAGTCAATAACGAAATCATTGACCAATGTATACATATAAGTCGAAAAGGAGTTTTCGACTCATATTGACTTAATAGTAGAATGAAAGATATGATCGATAATCGAGATTGACACACTTCCATATCTCATAGTTGATCGGATCATATTGACGAAGGGATTATAGTTTCATAGTAAACGAACAGTTTTGATTTTGTCATACCACGTGACATTTTCCATCACATGTGTTACCCTAATACATTGCTAGATGTCAATCTGGGACGGCGAGTGTGAATTTGTGATAAATTAAAAGGGTGTTTAATTTATCAGTTTTGATTAGATCAAAAAATAATATTTCACGTCGTTAGGCATCGTGGTCGAGAACCTGATGGGTCGCACATAAAAGAGAATTGAAAGATTGCAAATTGTCAATTAATTAATTTAACAATCGTTGGATAAATTATTTAATTGGATTGGTTATTTATATCCCCGAATTAATTAATTCACGGATCGGGATTTAATTAAATGGATTAATTAAATATTGGACCGGACCGGGCCGAACCCGTTTGAGTTTATATAAATACATGGCTAGGGTTTAAGATCCATATTGTTTTCATAATTCTTACTGGCACAAGAAGAAAAATCCTAGCAGTTGCATTCTATTCTCTGTATGGATTTCATTGAAGGCTGGACAATTGGACAGGTGTGGGAGGCAGATTCAAGTCGCTGAAAAAGGATAACGCAAAGGAGTTTGCAAAATCAAGAAAAATGTATATTTCTCATCACAGTTCTTATTTAAATACAAAACTGAATCCTGATGGGAATTGAAACTGTTTAATTCCGCTGTGCATGTTTCAGTAAATTCCCAACAGCTTGTGCCTGGGGCCTTAAAACTTATAGTAATACCAGCAATTTTGTGTGCATCTATCCATGTTCGAGCCCAGAAGTCCATCAGAAACTTAAGCCCTTCAGCCTTCAGGAAACTGAACGGATACTGCACAAAGGAAATTGAAGGGATGATTCGACCAAATGGTAAGTCGTCTTCTTCAATTCAGAGAATCGGATTTCAGAATTCCTAATTCTTTATTTTGCTTTTGAATTTGTGACAGTCATGGGCGAGTGAGTTCATTGATTCAAAACGTGTTTGGGTTGAATATGCATTGAAAAGGCAAGAAGTCTAGGAACAAAATAAGCGTTTAACTCTAGAAAATTTGGAAGTAAGTTTCACAGCAAATCCAATTTTTGTTTTATTCCCCATTGTATCTTTTTTTCATTCCTTGGGATTCTTTTTTTTTTTTTCTCCCCCGTTTTTTGTTTTTATCCAATATCGAGATGTTATAATGAGGTTAAACTAAGGAAATGGCATTAGATAATGGCACATATTTTGCTGAGACCTAAATAAACTTCGATTCACATGAAGCCTAGATGCAAAATGCCGTTGAAATTTTGGAATTTTAGGAGGGAGTTTTTGCTTCATATGCAATTTCTTATTTTATTCTCATGATTTTATCCTTTTATGTTCTCTAGAATTCTTTTTTCTTTGTTCTTTTTTTATATCAAATAAGTGAAGTTTACTTTAATTGAGGATAAATAATGGGAAGACCATCTTAGATAGCCAGAGCATGCCTTTGCGTAAAACTAAATAAATTCCCTTTCACAAAAACAAACAATCCCAATACTTCAGGTTAGAACTAACAATAGTATAAAATTATTAACATTACTTGATGTGGTTGCAAAATATTTGGTAATCCTTGAACCGTTTGATACATATATCACTCCTTCTACTTGAAAGAATAGAGTGAATAAAAGGTACTCATAGTATAGTTGACCCCAATTGCAAAGAAGACTTTAGTTGTTCTCATGCTCTTTTTCTTTTTCTTTGGCTTGTTGGGGTGGGTTTTTTTCCCCTTTTACCTTTCCCAATGTTTAAGGGAGATGGTGGGTTTGCTACATTGGTTGGTTAATTTTATTTTTTGATGCTTTCTAATCAGTAATTTCTTTGTGTCCTTGAACATTATCTTACTTTCCCAATGTCGTGTTTGATTTTATTGCTCAAGTTCATCATTTATGAAAAAACATGTTGGAAAAACTTGATTTAAGTTGTTTGATTACTAATTTTGCATCTCAAAACGTGAGAAGACTAAATATGATGCTAGCCTAATCTCTCGAGTTGTAAATGATATTTTATTTTGTAATTCTATCTCTTAGATTGTACGAAGTTTTCATTTGAATATAGATTTTTTTATTTAAATATTGTTACGTGTAAAAAAAAAAAAAATATATATATATATATATATAGTGCCTCAAAATAATTTTTCGCTTAGGGCCTCTAAATTCTCAGGATCAGCACTGAGGAAGTTCAGAAGGTTGTGTATGATCTAACTCCCTGGGAGTTAGCGTCATTATTAACACGGTTCAACCTACCCTCTTCGGTATGTATAATCTTCATCTTTAAAACTATGTCGTCCATATTGGTCATGCGCAAGGATGGAGCCCAGGGGGTCGAAAAGAAAAATTCTACTGGGCTGATAAATATTGCCTGAGATTTTTAATGGGCTCGGGGGATTGGCCTGCGAGCATAGACACGTTGTTCAAGGGAATGATTGGGGCATGTAAAGAACCTTGAGTGACATTATCTCACTAAAAATGACTAGTTTGTTAATAATTGCCACTTTTAGTCGTGTCAACAAAACATGAACAAGGTGGAGATTGTTGTCATTAATGACGCATGTTTGGCTCATATTTATAAGAATCAGGCTACACTGTCAGGTCACACACCTTACAGATGTTCACAGGCTCCTCACAATGGATGGATCAACCTTATTTTTTCCAATTTTTTATTACATGTGGGACCGAGGTGGGGCCCACCTCAGTGTGAGGAGCCTATAGTGAACCTAATAGTTTCACCCTGGCAGACTAGTATTATTCCATTTATAAACTGTTTATAAACATTCAATTCACATTTTATCTAAACATTTTGAGAGATTCATAATTACTATTTACTTATCAATTACTCATTTTTATCTGTTTATAATTTTAATGATTTATGAACTCTTTCCAAACATCCTCGCCGACCTACCAAGCTCGATTTGGAGGTATCTCGAGATAGCCTTTTTAGCGATAGTACAACACAACTAAAATCTGAAAAAGTTTGCAGGTCTAAGATGATCTAAAGTAGCTTGGCATACCTAAAATTATCTAGCTCCTGAGGCCGTTTTAAGGACATTTTTGTAACATAATTTACACATCTCGTGTTATCCGAGTCCAAACTGTTCGAAACATGTTGAGTCAAACTTCTCATAGGTCATTATGGATGCAAGAATTGGTTATGGTAAGTTCACCTTGATATGTACCGTTGGAGCAGGCTGGCAAACCCATGTAGCATGCGTGAACATTGCTTGCTACTATTTATTTGGAATTCCATTGGGCATTACACTGGCATACATTCTTCACGTGGGAGTAAGGGTACTTACACATCTATATTTTCCTTTTTCCCATTCTTTTTTAAGTAATTTGCACCAGGGATCAGATCTCAGGTTTCACTGGAAAACCAGAGATTGTCTAATTTCCCGCAATCAGCTGACAGTTTTCCGGATGAAAACCGTTCAAGGGATCTCGCTGTATATTAATTTACAAAGCTCGGTGCCATCAATGAAAGATTTAGTACACGCCACACTTTTTTGAAAGGTTTACTTTGATTTCAGGGCATTTGGCATGGAATGCTGTCATTTGGATTATTTACGGGACTAATAATTGCATATCGTTAACAGATTTATTTATATTACACCCAAATAACAAATTTGTTTCTAAATGCAGGCTTCAATTGCCAATGATAGAATAAGAAAATGGGGAGGTGATTATGTGAACACACAGACTGAAATTGAAGGAAGTTCCTAATTATTTACATTTTTATGGTACAATAGCGGGTGAAAGCATCAGAACAGGGCCCCTAAAAAAAACAGTAGATTGCCAGAAAAAAGAATTGATATGAAATTGCTTGTGCAATTCAAACCTCTAAATAAACAATTTGAAAAGGTTCAATTTTTTTTTTTTTTTTTTTTTTTTTTTTTTTTTTTTTTTTTTTTTTTTTTTTTTTTTTTTTTTTTTTTTTTTTTTTTTTTTTTTTTTTTTTTTTTTTTTTTTTTTTTTATCCTCCCTTGCTAATTTTCCGTAGTTTCAGGTAATGCACAGAAGCAAAAATTCCCATTTACATATTCATGAAGATAAGTATCAATTCGAAACAGTTACATAAGTTCCAATCAGCACCCACACGATAGCGCACATTACTCCAAGTAAAGATAAACATAAAAAACCACTCCTATATTTGCCTGAAGATCTTGAAGTTGCAGAGTTATTACCTGCAGCAAGATTCATGTTTCTGGCATTTATTCTTACCCTACCGAAGCTAGACATACGCTCAAAAGCTCTATTTACCAAAGCACTTTCTGAAGCTGAAGCAGGAGTTGTGGGTATAGACTCCACAAAATCCCAAACAGCAGAGGAGAACCACGAGCGTGTAACATTATCAGGCTCACCACTTGGATTTTGATTTGCTCCAGTAGAATGATTGACCAAATCACTTTGATTTTGATATTGTTCTACCATACCTAAACAAACCAAAACTAACATTAAAAAACAGTCTATGACTACTACATTAGAAGTAGAGCTCTTGAAGGCGACTAAAACACCCCCATTTCCCACTTGGGCACGAGAGATTTTGCCATCCGTCAGACCAAGAGCTCTTTGAGGTTTATCAAAGAAGAGAATATACGTAGCACAGCTCAAGAATAATTATAATGGGGAGATCACAGATACATTTGTGGCTGCTCGAAAAAGCATCCTTGAATTTTCAATTATTTAGTACCTGAAGCTGGTGAAGGAATCATCCCCCCATTTGCGTCTGTATCAGATAAAAGACAGGATATTTGTTCATCCGTCCACAGCTGAGAACTGATATCATTTGCATCATTTAAATGTGGCTGCAGCTGGTAATTCGCAGCACTATTCTCAAGATTGTTCAGATAAAAACTTGAGATGGAATTCACAACTCCATTATCAAAATCGTTCGTAAATGTTTGGGAAATCTGCCCAGGTTCAACAGGCCCCATCTCATGAAGGAACATCGGTGCATCTTGGTAGAGATCAAGTTCACTCAAGCCATCGAAACCATCAAACAGCAGATTATCCAAATCGTCCAGAGGATTATCAGGAGTTGGTTCTGGACCAATAAGGTCATTCATTTCAAGAAAATCTTCGAGGAAATCCTCTTCACTCACCGGAGGCTGTCCGTGGTTACCATTTGTAGCAGAAGTGACCTCAGGAACCTCGTAAAACTGTAACTCTGTTGTTCCTGACTGTGCCAGGTCTAAACTGGCTTGCACATTGTGCTGTTCGCTGCATGGTTGGAGCACTGTACTTCTTGCAGGTAAATGCCATACAGAGTCCTCAAGTAAGGTACTTTGAGTTCCCTCCTCACCTGCATATTGGTCCAGAGCATAGTCAATATCAACACTAAGTGGCTCAACAAATATGGAATCTTGTGCTATTCGGTTCATGGACTCCTCAAGGTCATTTAGTGAAGGCGGCACTTGACGATTAACATGGGTATTATTTACAGGCAAGATTTCGTTAGCCTGCTTAACAGGGTTCTCCTGGTCGACCACTCCATTGGCATCTAGTTCATCATCAGCCCAGTCCTCCTCCCTAAAGGGTGCACCATATTGCTCACCATTTTTGGGACCTGGCCCACTCTTCTTGTAAGCTTTGTACAGTGCATAATAATCCTGGGCGGTTTGGCATCTTTTCAGCTCCTTCTCATCCAGGGTATACTCATGCATCACCCAGTCTGTTCGTTCTCCACTAGGGGCACGACCTTTATAGAAGACTAGAGTCTTCTTTAACCCAACAGCACGTGAACCACATGTGATTATACGATCCTTCCCAGTTACTTTCCAGTATCCATGCCTTGTTGCTCGATTGGACCTTGCTCCATTCGGATACTTCCTATCTCGGGGGCTAAAGAAGAACCATTGCCTGTCCCCAGTTTTCAACTTAGATATCCCTGCATTTAAGATAAGCGAAAACTTGGTAAATTAATTGCTCAAGGGAAACCAAAAAAATCAACAAGACAGATCATAGAATTAGTTCTACAGTAAAACAAAAATGAAGCATCCATCAGGTGTTAGCTGATATTCATCTGTGCGACCTATTTCATTTATAATGCACCAGCACAGGTCAACATAGGAACAAAATTATGTGAATCAGTAACTTTTTTCAATATTATGTCCAAAGTTTTTATTTTTTTCTCATTTCCCCTTAACACTAGTCACAATAACCGTTTACCTCCTGATACAATTCAAAATGCTAATTGATTTCCAACATAACAAAATCAGAAGAAAAGACAATTCTTGAAAATAACCCCAAATAAATCGAGCCAATAATTATTTTCTAAATCAAATCAGGAGATCCACATTTGAATAAATCGAGTAGTGAAACTAAACATGATTCAAAAAACTGAAATATGTCGATAATTAGTTATAACACACGCCCAAAGTAATCATACAAAGCGTCTACTACAAATATAGTCAACAATAATTTTGAATCTAATTGATCTTCTGTACAAAAAACGAGCTGAAACGTATAAGTCAGTCAACAAAAACCAATTGAACATGATCACGATCCGAAAGAAAGAATCAAATAAAAATGGACCAAAACAAAATTAATTGATGCAGATTAAAAAATAAAGTCAACAATCACAAATTCATCTACAAAACCAATCAAAACCATATAATTAGCAACTCAGTAACTGAACTGAGCATTTAAAAAAAAAAAAGAATAAGTGGGTAGTGAAAATTTACCAGGCAAATCTTCTGGGTCCCACTTGTAAACATCGGTTTCTCCAATGACATCAAGACGGAGTCGTCTCCTGCAGATCTTCCTCTTCAAATAGTAGAGCACGAGCTCTTCATCCGTTGGGTGGAATCTGAATCCCGGAGGAAAAACCCCGCCTCCGAAACACCCAGAACCAGATTCCGGCGTCACCTTCATCTTTTTCAGAAATAAAAAATAAAAAAAGAATAATAAAATTATCTGGTTTGGAGTAATGGGGGAGGATTCTGGTTTGGCTAAAGGATAATAGGAAAAACAGAGTAGATGAAATGGGAATTGGGGTGTCTGGTCAAAGGAGAACATATGATACTTTGAGGGCAAGAAACTTCTTGGAATGTGGGGTTTAGTGGAATGCGGGAGCGTTCGGCTGTGTGCGAAGTTCACTGAGCTTCCAGTAGGGTGGTTTTAGGGTTGTCATTTTTTTGTGTGAATTAATTGATGAACAATGCGGGTGTACTTCCCGGCAAAATAATCGCGAGCTCCAGAGGCCTATCTAATTAAGCCCCGTTTGAACCTTCTTATTTCTCATTAAATTAAATTAAATTTTTCACTCTTCTATTTTTAATTACACAATTTTTAATAAAATAATATTACACGTAAATAAAAAACTTTTCAATCACTAATTTTTCAAAAAAATACTATCTATCTCATTACGCTCCTGCAGATCTTCCTCTTCAAATAGTAGAGCACGAGCTCTTCATCCGTTGGGTGGAATCTGAATCCCGGAGGAAAAACCCCGTCTCCGAAACACCCAGAAACAGATTCCGGCGTCACCTTCATCTTTTTCAGAAATAAAAAATAAAAAAAGAATAATAAAATTATCTGGTTTGGAGTAATGGGGGAGGATCCTGGTTGTGGCTAAAGGATAATAGGAAAAACAGCGTAGATGAAATGGGAATTGGGGTGTCTGGTCAAAGGAGAACATATGATACTTTGAGGGCAAGAAACTTCTTGGAATGTGGGGTTTAGTGGAATGCGGGAGCGTTCGGGTGTGTGCGAAGTTCACTGAGCTTCCAGTAGGGTGGTTTTAGGGTTGACAATTTTTTGTGTGAATTAATTGATGAACAATGCGGGTGTACATCCCGGCAAAATACAATTAATCTACTTGTACAAAGTAGGTTAACAAAGTTTGTTGACAAAATTAATGTTGGCAAGATCTAGGCCGTTAATCTGTTTTGAATTCAAAAATTGTTTTTGAAATGAGTGATAAAGATATTGTCAATTCATACTTTGTCAACCAACTTTGTCATCCTCCTTTGTAGGTGTAGCATCACTCGGCAAAATAATCGCGGGCTCCACCCATTATTGGAGGCCTATCTAATTAAGCCCCGTTTGAACCTTCTTATTTCTCGTTACATTAAATTAAATTTTTCTCTCTACTAATTTTAATTACACAATTTTCAATAAAATAATATTATACGTAAATCAAAAACTTTTCAATGACTAATTTTTCAAAAAAATACTATTTATCTCATTATAATCTACAAATAATGGGCTCAAACGGGGGCTAATTGATTGAAAGTGCCAAACTGGTAGCTCTAAAGGGAAAATTGCAACAATGGTCAAAGACCTTTGATTTTTTTGCAAATTTTACCATAATCTTCCGTTTCAGTTAGAGAAGGTTTCAAACTTTTGAAAAATTAGCAGCTGTTGTTCAAATGGATGGAATTGACTGCTAGTTGACTCAAAAAATTGACTTTGGCCAAGTTAGATAGGGACATTTACATGAATCACATATTTCCCTTTTAAAAATCAAATTAAGCTAAAAACAATACACAAAAAAATCGACTCCCTCCACCCTCAATGAAAACCCCACCTTAAATCTTCATCTCCTTCACCCCTCACTATCCCTCTTCATCATCTTCTCTAGCAAGCACAATTGGTAGTGATTATGGATCCGAAGTTAAGCCTAACTTTGTCAATAACCACATAGACCCGACAATAGTAAAATGCAAATCTCTACCCTCAGCTAACAATTTCCCAGTTCCATCCGAGAGAAAAGGACCACGTGACTAAAAGTAACAACAGAAAGAATTGGGGACGACACCTAACAACCTATTCTCGACGTCAATGACAATGAGGAACTCGTGCATGTTTAACCCGGTGTCTCCGTCCTCCTCGACAACGGCCTCACTAAATTCCCTGGCACTCCCTACATCTCCACCAATTACATAATTATAGCGTATTTTTCCTTTCCCTTCATATGTGTTTATGGCGTTATTTTCTTAATTGGATTTTTAATTAGTGTATTTTCTATTAAGGCAAGTTGTGTAATTGAGTGAACGGACACGACGAAAGTTTATGCAATAAATTTCTTATCGATGTCACTTCACACAGTGTCGAGAGACCCTTGAAGAAAAATTTACCTCCTTTCTACAGGTTGGTGGTGTATTGATCTTCCTTTTTGGTTTGAGGTTTAGGGTTTTGATATTCAATTGATTTGGGAATTTAGACGAAGAAGAGGGGTGGGTGAAGGAGATGAAGATTTATGTGTGTGTGGGTTATCTCCCCCTTTTTTTTTTTTGTTTTTGGGTGGGGGGGGGGGGGGGGGGGGGGGGGGGGGATTTTTGTGTGTTTGTGTGTTGTTTTTAGTTTAATTTGATTTTTAGGCCCCGTTTGATTCACATTATTTGGAAAAAAATACATTCTTAAATAATGATTTGATATATTTATATCACACGTTTTTTAATAAAATAATATTTCATACAAATTCAAAACTTTTATTATTTTTTAACTGCACATTTGTCATCAATATACTATTGAAAAATACATTTTTTTCCAAAATAATATGGTTCAAACAAGAGCTTAATAGGGAAGATATGTGATTAACTTAAATGCCTCTGTTTAAACTGGTCAATGTCTATTTTTTGAGTTAAGTAAATGGTTTTTCATTTGGACCCCAACTGCTAATTTCCCAAAGATTCAGAATCTTCACCAGTACAAATTGAATGTTAGGGTAAAGTTAGCAAAAAATTAAAGGTTACGGACTAATGCTATTAATTTTCCTTTTCTAAAATATTAGAATAAATTATTATTTTTTTAAGTTCAAGTAAAAAAGGGTTAGATTAAAAAAATATTAAAAAAAAATTAAAAGAGAATAACCTATTTAAATATGTTCGTAAATAAATATTTACTTAAAAATCAAATTTCACTCATTTCTTTAAAAAAAATATATAAATGCCCATTGAATTTCACTAAATTTTACTACTAATTGACTGAACTTTTAAGATGTTACTTGTTGATAACTCATCTTTACAGTAATTACACATTCATCATAAAGATGGATTCTATCTCTTTGCTTGGACGAAACTTGCACGTGGCTAACAGATGTTCAACGTGACAGTCAATCACCAGTTAGATATGTCATGTGAACAAATATGTGTTCAATTCTCACACCAAAAAAATGCTTTTCAAAAATATATAACGCAATTTTTATTTTATTTTTAATTTCCCAACCAAAAGGTGATTTGAACTCTACAAGAACTTTCATTATGCACCCAATTACAATTTCTGAATTCTCGATTTCACAAACCCAAAATCCATAGTTCTCCCCCTTGATTTCAAATAAGGCGTCACACACCCCAATTAGATGATCTACCCACTCGAATTAATCACACTCACTATTGCAAATATAAAATAGACGTCCTCTGAACCTTTTTCTTAAGTTTGATTCTTTCTATGAAGTCTTCATTATCGAAAGTTGATCAAGATGACACAATGTGCCATTCGAATTGTGTGATGAGACAAGTGATAGCATTTTTTGAGCGACAAATTGGTTTAGCGTTTGTGCAATGGGTGTTGTCCGATTCGAAATTGGGGGAGAGGAATTGGGAGTTTGGGAAAGATGGTTTGAAATTTGGGGACAAAGGAATTCGAGAAATCGGGTTGGGAATTAAAATCAAATTTTTATTACATTTTGATAGAAGTCGATGAAATCTGTTATTGAAAAGCTATGAAATCTATAAAATATGTGGTTGAAATTAATTATTAACTTTAACTTAAATTAAAATCTAGATTTTAATTGGTACCAAAGTCTTTTACATAGTAAAATCAATGGGACAATTATAAAAATATTAGTGTATTTTTATTTTTATTTTTTCATTTATTTTAGGCCTTTGTTGTTTTTTTTTACTTTTCCGGTGTTGAACTCGATAACCACATGGTACAATTTATTTCAAATATATATAAAGAATTTGGGGGAGTAATTTATCAATAAAGTCGTTCTCTTTTTTTAAGAAGAAATTATGATAATTTAATAGCGTAACTTTCATGAGCCACAAGTTTAGTCCAGGAATGCCCTCTTCTCCTTTTTCTTAGATCAAAAAATTCGAAATAGTTAGTACATACCCATTCCTATTGATTGGATGCTAAATAATATCAGTATATGATGATATATTTAATGCACAATATGTCTAGCCATTAACGATCTTATCGTGCCATATGAAGGGAAAAATGTCATATGATGATATATTTAATTCGCTATACGTCTAGCTGTTAACAATCTTATCCTGTCAAATAATGATTTTGGTGCGCGACAGACAAGTTGATAAAGGTAAGAAAGATACAAAAATGTGATCTTGACCAATTCCCTCGTTCAAAACCGGTGGCGTGAAAGAAAAGTCTAGAAAATGAGTTTTGACTTTTGAGACATTAGTGGTACCTTATATTTTAAAAAAAAAAATTTGCTCTACTTTTTGAATTTGACTAAACTATATTTAATTTGTTAATGTTTTGAACTGATGTACTTTCACTTTTAATAAAACTCGATTTTATGTGTTGAAATTGTTAAGAGTAAAATTTAACATCTTTTAAAAACAAAAATATAGATGAAAACATAAAAATTTAGATAATTATTCTTAATAAGATTTGTATTTTAAGATAAATTCAATGTCTTCATAATATTTTGCATTTTTGCTCTTGTTGGCTTAAATTTATACAAAAATCCTTGTGCAGATTTCAGGATTACTTATGAAAAATTGGTCAAGGTGTCATTAGTGCCCTATCACAATCATCGAACATTCAAAGAATGTAAATATACGTGTTGTCTAGATAATATCTACTTGTCTTGAAAGCCTGTTTGTTTTATATAGGTTTTCAATCACAGAGCAAGGACCATTCTTCATATTACTTGAGAATATGGCCTTTAAAATGGTGATATTTTATCAAAACTCGAGAATTTTGTCCTCCTAAATCATGAATCGTGACTGCATTATCCTCCTAAATGAAAGATACCCAAAAATAACAATCGGTGTGAAGTCAGAACAAACAAGTTGGACATCCTGTGACTAAAGGAAAGTTAACTAAGACATTGCAACCATATCAGTAGATTGAACGATGACAAAATCGTGCAAATTTTCTCCAAATCTATTACTAAGCCCATGTTTGATTCAACTAAAAAAGATTATTAAAATTTAATTTAACGTCAATAATGAATTTTAATTAAATATTTCATGAGACCATAATTTTTCTCAAAGTTTATTTAAAAACTCATTTTTACCTAAACCAAACAAACGCAAAAGAACTCTACTATTCCTTGAGTTAGTGCCTAATGGACTGGTAACGGGTAACTTGGTTGGGCTACCCTAAGATCCTGGGCTTCGGTCTATGAAAGGAGTGTGGGCCCTTAAGTTGGGCTGCACTTCTAAACCGTTGTACTTGACCCGTCACATCATCAGTACAGTCCAACATAAACATTTCCCTAAAGGCACTGGACGAGAAAAGGACAAGATTTTTAGAGAGTATTTGATAGACATTTTTGAGCCTATTTGGGAGCAATTTTTTCATCCAAAAAATTAATTTTTTGACCGTTATTTCACTGTTTCAGCCGTCATATTTGACTTCTTCTCTCACAGGTGAATCCCACTTTTCTCCTAACGGTCAAAAAATCAATTCTCAAAATCATTCCCAAACAGGCTCTTTATGTAAAAATACATTTTAAAATAGTAAATTAATGTGAAATGTGTGATTGAGAAATAAGGAAATTTTTTTTATTTTCGTGTAATATTATTTTAATAAACAATATGTGGTTGAAAAGAAAATAGCGAAAAATGCATTTTAAAAAAAAATTGCTACTAAATAGGGCCTTAAAAAGGAAAAAAAATATTTTCAAATATTTGGATAGCCCTTGAGAGGTCCTAGAGGCACCATTAAACTTAATATATTCATTTAGATGTGTTAGTGCCCTATCACAATCATCGAACATTCAAAGAATGTAAATATACGTGTTGTCTAGATAATATCTACTTGTCTTGAAAGCCTCTTTGTTTTATATAGGTTTTCAATCACAGAGCAAGGACCATTCTTCATATTACTTGAGAATATGGCCTTTAAAATGGTGATATTTTATCAAAACTCGAGAATTTTGTCCTCTTAAATCATGACTCGTGACTGCATTATCCTCCTAAATGAAAGATACCCAAAAATAACAACCGACGTGAAGTCAAAACAAACAAGTTGGAGATCGTGTGACTAAAGGAAAGTTAACTAAGACATTGCAACCATATCGGTAGATAGAACGAAGACAAAATCGTGCAAATTTTCTCCAAATCTATTACTAAGCCCATGTTTGATTCAACCAAGAAAGATGATTAAAATTTAAGTTAACGCCAATGATAAATTTTAATTAAATATTTCATGAGATCCATAATTTTTCTCAAAGTTTATTTAAAAACTCATTTTTACCTAAACCAAACATACGCAAAAGAACTCTACTATTCCTTGAGTTAGTGCCTAATGGACTGGTAACGGGTAACTTGGTTGGGCTACCCTAAGATCCTGGGCTTCGGTCTATGAAAGGAGTGTGGGCCCTTAAGTTGGGCTGCACTTCTAAACCGTTGTATTTGACCCGTCACATCATCACTACAGTCCAACATAAACATTTCCCTAAAGACACTGGACGAGAAAAGGACAAGATTTTTAGAGCGTGTTTGATAGACATTTTTATGTAAAAATACATTTTAGAATAATAAATTGATGTGAAATGTGTGATTGGAAAATAAGAAAAAAAATTTATTTACGTGTAATATTATTTTAATAAAAAATGTGTGATTGAATAGAAAAGAACGAAGAAAAATGCATTTTAAAAATAAAATTGATACTAAACGGGGTTTTAAAGAGGAAAAAAATGTTTTCAAATATTTGGATAGCCCTTGAGAGGTCCTGGAGGCATCGTTAAACTTAAAATATTCATTTAGATGTAGACATTGAACTACATTGCTATTAATTTTATGAATGAAATCAAATTGGCGTTCCAACTTTTTTCGTATTAGTCAACTTAATTCCTGCATAAACCATAGTAGTCAAAAGGTTAGTTTCCAATGACATTTTTTCACCTTATTTTAAAATAAAGAAGAAAAAAAGATTGCCCAATTCAAGTATTTTTCGAGAACAGCACAAGATACGATAAGAGACTTTTTTTCACCTTATTTTAAAATAAAGAAAAATAAACAAAAAAAAAATTGCCCAATTTAAGTATTTTTCGAGAACAAGATAAGATAAGAAATAGAGAACAGGGATATTTGTGCAATGATAATAATCACGAATAATCAGTTTTGGAGTCTTAAAAGAATAACTTCATCAAAATCAGTAAAACAAATTTTTATTGTCAATCGTTAATTATATACTTAAGCAATGTCGAAATTTACTCTTTAAACACTCCCCTAAGATTATAGTTTGTTTGATGTTAGATGAATCTATATGTTGGTTTAAGATTTTAAGATATGTGTTCTTGTCTGAGCCCCATTCTTCGGGGGGAAAAATGCATTTTTAAACAGTGTTTTAATATCATTTCAATTACACATTTTTTCAGTAAAATAGTACTGCACGCAAATTCAAAATTTTCCTTATTTTTAATCACATATTTCTCATCAATACACTATTCAAAAATACATTTTTCCCTCCACAATGGAGCTCAAACAAGGGCATAATATCGTATCGAATCTTATGAATTTACCTTCAAATATCAATTTGGTTTAAGAATGGTAGTCAAACTTAAACATGTTATATTACCAATCGTGACTACATGAAAACTGGATATTCGTAATTAATTTATTAAAACGGTTACTAAAAGGAACGTTACCTGTTGATCCATTTATAGCTTGAATAGGTTCGTAACTATTAATAGTTAGCCATTCAAATTACAGGGCCAGATGCATTAACTCATGTGTTGTGCATTAAAGGGAAAATATTTCAACCAAGATATTGGCCCAACCTAACATTTACACTGTACGGATCATGCTTACTAGTTGAGTCTTGTTCAATATATTCTCTTAAAAATATTATTCAAAACCTTTTTTTTTTTTTTTTTTGAAATAATAAGCAGCCAAACGAGGGCTTACATGCCGTTGCTCTTACGAAATGTGTAATAAGTTGTGAATTTTATAAAAGTCTACAGATAAAAAGTATCTTTGACAATTTAAATTATTATAATTCATTTTTATAACTCTTATCAACTATTCTATTAAAATAATAATATTACACGTAAATCTAATTTTATTTTTTTTTAATTGTATATTCTCCAAAAAGTACTGGAATAATTTTGGCCAAACAAGCGCTAGAGACGTAAAAATGAAGAATTATTTGCTCTTTCTTTCAATCGAATCTTCTTGGATCATTTAATCCATAATTTTCCCAGAAGAATCTCACAACCGTCACCACTATCACAATTGCCAGATTCACCTCTCGTATTCATACTCACATATAATTTATGTATAGATTATTCTCACAGATCTGTGCCACAAAATTCACTTACACCACCTGTACTGTCATCTTTACGTAAGTCTCATTTACATCTATCGGAGCTTGAATTGTCAACGATTTGTTAAATTCCATCTGTGTTTTCGTTATCTTTTATTTTATTTTTTTGGTGCTTTGGATAAATATGTTTGCATTGTTTGTATCTGTTGAATCCTGACTTATATTTCGTCATGTATAAAGAATTCTTTGAATTACCTTGGCTTTATCATATCTCATCTGGGCATTCCTTTCTTTTAATATTCCTTTCTTGTAATGTGACGTCACATTACATGTGTATGTTAGCTCAATTTTCGACTTAAAGTATATTATTTAACGTTATGATATTCAATTTGTGTTTTTGTTATTTTTTTGTGTATTGTGCTATATGTTTATGTGCACTCTGTATATGGTACTCAGCACAGGTTTATTAGCCCAAACGTATCAGTTGATATAATAATAATTTTGTGACATCGTCTGGAAATTCACTATTTTATGCTTTTCATTTTTTCAGGGTGTATGCGACACAGAGAATGTGCTTATATAGATCTTGAGCAGAACATTAGAAATTTTGGGTTGGAGAAAAGAACGAAATAAATTTCGAAGAATGTTGTTGTGGGATGGGTATGTGAGTGATGAATTGATGGGGACATTTGCCCCAATTGTGGTATACTGGATGTACGCAGGGTTTTATCAGTTGTTGCCGCCTCTAGATAACTACAGGCTGCACACAAGAAAGGAGGAAAGCAAGAAAAATTTGGTTCCGTTGGGGGTTGTGATCAAAGGCGTTCTCCTTCAACAGCTTGTTCAGGCCGTTGTCGCTCATTTGCTCTTTTTGGTAAATAAATTACATTTGAGCTTTTGGATTAGTGTAATGTCTTTGAATTCCTTATTTTGGATTTTCAATTGCTATGGAAATGAATGATATGACCATAATACTAGAATGGGTAATAAATGAGAATATACACAATCAAGTGAAATTAGCAACAATCAAGGACAACGTAGGGGAAAGATAGTTTTGGTAGTTGGGACACTTGACAGGGCTCAGCTAAGTACTTTTAACAAGACTGATGTATGTTATAGGAGGTGAAAGTAGATCAAAATTTCATTGTCTAATGTGGTTGAAAAATATTTGATTTGATTAGATAGATGATTAAATGAAGCTTATAAATGAATTACGTAGCCAACCCAAATTTAAAGATATGAACTTAGGTTGTCAACGTTTTTGTTGTTGAATTTTTGCTAGCTTGTGAATACTTATTGACCCCGTGAGCTTGGGCAGAGTTGGATACTTATGTTTGTTGATTATATGCATTCGATGACAATACCAAGTGTATAAATCTGCACTGGAAATGTTTAGATTCTAAATGATCTTGAGGTGGTCATTGTGTGCTAAGTCTGGAGGTATTTTTGCTAATGAAAAAAAGGAGCTCTTCTTTTAAGTTCTTTTACTTTCAAATAATTAGGACGACTCTTCCTCATATTTTAATATTTTAAATGACTATATCTTCAACTGTTGTCTAAAACATTTAAGTTATAGATTAAATATACTGCTTCTTGTTTTTGACAAGCAATAGATAGCACATTTTATGTTTTTATAATTCACTGAGTTTATTAGCTTTCTTGGCCTGAATTGTCTTTACTTTTGATCTAGCTGGCTGGCTGGAGAGTTTAAGACATTGATGGACCAACTGATATTTTAATTAGTATTTTCCGGTTAGAAAATTTGCTCGCTTGAATAATTTTCAGTAGTACTCTTTTGTATATCATTTCTTTCTTTTGAGGTGTTAGAACCCTTTGCTACGCTCTATAACCAATTCATTTATGCCAACACACGTACACACACACACACACAAACACACATACATATATAATGTAAGATTATATCTGGCCCTCAACCTTGTCTCTGAGATGGAAATGGACTTCAGCATCATGAAGAGGGCGATAAATAAGTAATATGCATGTCCTTCCTATTTAATGTTACGCAGAGACATGTTTTAGAAGGCTATTTCGGTTTGAGCATCAGCAAGGAGGGACACACTAGGAGTTCTTAGTAAAACGATATTAGTGTGAAACTCTGGCACTATTCCATTTAACTAATTCATGGCTTCCAACGATGTTCAATTTCAGTCAAGAGGCAGCATTCAATGCTCTTCTTATCAAGGATAGAAGAAGGATACGGAGAGGCAAAGAATTTATAATAGCTGATTATGTGACCAGAAACCTAATTGGTCATGGAGGATTTGTCTGATTGTGTATTGGAGTGGTCTGTGCATCTTTTGCTTTGCTCTTCCTTACTACAGTGGAGGAGTGGGTGGAAGACTTGGCAAGCTTCTGCTTTCAGCTTAATTACTGCCATTTAGGTTAGATATCGATAAAAGGAATATTGAAGATGTACTCACTCTCGTTAATAAGAGTGATGCGATTTTGGTGGAGCAAGTTAGAAGACGGGGTGGGAGACCAAAATTGACTTGTGTGTTGCGGTTGTTTAGAATCTAGTTGCTTTAGTCTTAGTTTGTAGTTGTGTATATTACAAACTTTTCTCGGTCATTTCTAATGTCAATTGAAAAAGTACACTCCAATGATACTACTTAACTTCACTCTTCCAATTGACGATTGTTTTAAGACAGGTTTTGGTTATTGAATACTCATGAATTGGTTCTCTATCAGAATAGTCAGGCTTCATGTTTTAGTTTCTTCTGTTCTTTCAATTGTATCCTCAGCAAAATATAGCCCTTTCTGTTCCAGTTGAGCTTAACTGGCCTTGTTGGCCTGTTTAGTAGATGTTTACTTGGAAAAGAAAGTTTTGTCCATTTCTTTGGAAACAAAACAAGAAAATAGTAAAAAGTCAATATTTTACATGTGAACTAAGAGAGTGTTTGGTACCCATTTTTATGGAAAAATGAATTTTGGAATAGCAGATTGATGGAGAATGTGTTGATAAAAAATAAGGAAAAGTTTTTTATTTACATGTCATATTATTTTAATGAAAAATGTGGTTAAAAAGGAGAGAGAAAAATATATTATGATGAAAATGGGAATCAAATGGGGCCTGAATATACTGATAGGTTTATCATCTAGTGTTTGTCCAACTTAGATTTCTCCAAACATAAGCTTTATTTTTCATTCTGTTGTTTTGATTGATTTCATAAGATTCATGTAATGTATTGGCACATGCTGTTGACAAGCAAATGATATTCCTTAGTTAAAGTTGCTCTGTGCTTATTTCATCTTCACATTGGGACTGAACTCCACCAAAAATTGGTGTGCAGCTCTTCAAGCACGCAGTGTTCTATAGTAAAAGGCCAAATAATAGTGAAATCCAATTCCTTTCCATGCATACTGAAGTATCTTTTGATAGCTAGGTATTTAGCTACTGTATCATCCCACACTAATCTCATTCCAATATGAATAGGCTGAATAGCGTGGCATAATTCTAATGTCAAATAAGTTGTGCTTTTGTGCCTATATTTCACTTGTTTCATGTGGCCTTCAGCTTTCATCGGGAACTTAACCTGTATGATAGGGACATTTAAGCAGGTGTCTGAGTTTCTCTCATCTCTTCAAATGAATATACTGCACATTCCACATTAGAAAACTTTGAGCTAGTTATTCCCCTCTCTATTCCTCTAAAAAATAACCAGAAAATGTTCTTGTTTTCGCCCTTATTAATCTTATTGTTTTGACTTCTCATAGCTTGATTCAGTAAATGTTTTATATTGTTCTTACTATATATCTTACGCTATAAGATCTAAGTCATTGATTTGGAATTATGCTGTAAGGTTCTAATTCATATGAACGATGAAAGATTAACTTAAAAATGGATTCAGATTTGTATTACCATTGCCTGTGTTTATAGATAGTTAGTTCTACATGGAATAAATAAATTGTCTCGAGAAAGTTTAAGTCCTTCAGCTTGTCTATAATTTAAATTTTAGTTCGTTTCTCCTTCCTCTACGTTATCTGGGATGCCTCAAACCTGGGAATTACAGGAAGATATTTTGGTATTGTATTTTTTAATCAATTTTGGTGAAGCAAATTGCCTTCATTAATTTTCTTTTCCTTGCCTTTTATTGTTTGTCCTATCTGGGGACAGGCATTCCAATTTATGTAGTCTAGAGCAGAGACCGGCAGGCAAAGACTATGGCAATAAGTTTTAAAACATAATATTATTTTGCTTAAAGAAGGAACCAATAATATAAATCATTAATTATTTTTTGTAAAATACAACTGAACTTTTGCACTTACTGGTGTAGGTAACATCTAATGCAAGTTCTTCCGGGGTTACAGTTCAGCCGTCTCTTTCTATTCAGGCTGTGCAATTTGCTATTGCTATGCTGGTCATGGACGCATGGCAGTACTTTGTGCATCGTTACATGCACCAAAACAAGTTTTTGTACCGTCAAATACACTCTCAGCATCATAGGTTGGTGGTCCCTTATGCCATTGGGGCCCTTTACAATCACCCACTGGAAGGTCTCCTACTTGACACAGTTGGTGGTGCTATCTCTTTCCTTGTTTCAGGAATGACTGCACGTACTGCTGTTTTCTTCTTCTGTTTCGCTGTGGTCAAAACTGTTGATGATCATTGTGGACTTTGGCTGCCGGGTAATATCTTCCATCTATTTTTCCAAAACAATACTGCGTACCATGACATTCATCATCAACTCCAAGGTACAAAATTCAACTATTCTCAGCCATTCTTTTCAATCTGGGACAAATTGCTCGGAACTTATGTGCCCTACAGACTTGTGAAGCGACCTGAAGGGGGTTTTGAGGCAAGGCTGATAAAAGACTAAGTACAGTGACCTTAAAAGCATGTTTGGCAGAAAATATTGGACAAGACTAGCTGGTTTATTTTTCTTTCTTGATTGTATTCTCCAGCATAACAATCATGCAGTAAGTCTTAGTGTTATTTAATTTGTCATGTAGGATTTCTTGCATAACAAACATGCAGTTGTACCACTCTTGCTGAGCATGCAACATGTTTGTCCTTGAAAGCTCTACATCTTTGAGGGAGTTGAAATTTGCCGCTGATATTTTAAAATTTTCATTATTTCCTGTTAATCTCCAATATTTTCCCATTTGATTTGTCATGTTGACTTCATCATTAACATACCAATGAATTGTAAGTTCATTATCTCTGGGCTATATGCTGCACAGTAGCATTATTTTTCGTTCATAGACTTCTGGGATGACATTCTTGAATCCAAAATTCAGCCTGTACTTTGTATATTCAAGCTCACTTGTTTGGGCTTTTCAAAAGCCACAGACTACTTGTAGACTAAGAAGTTGTTTTGGACATATTTGAATACTTTTTTTGGTAGTGCTCTATCGGACTAAAAGAGTTTTTAGAAGAAGTTGGCTTTCTCAAGAAGTTCTTCTACAAGAAATAGGAACACCAACACTGTCAAACTGACCCTTTAGGCTTTAACTATGATAATTGATGCTTCAAGATTGTAATAACGTTGATTACATACTCCGAGCCATATTATTGGTAACATAGTTGGAATAGTAGATTTTTTAATTATAAGTTGAATGACTCTACACACTGTATGAAAGAAGGAAATACATCTTCACCAATAATCTTTACAAGAGCAAAACCCATCCCTGAATCTGTGGAATCGAGTTCGATCCCTCACAATAATTTCCCGATCATACAATTTCGAAATAAGTTTAATTACTACATGACAATCCCCACATATTCTAAGATTCTTGTTTACACTTATGAGGCTCCCATCGTCAGTACTAATCAAACCGAAAGCCACAGCCAACTTCTCACTGTGATAACATAATGCATTCTCCTTTTCCTCATGTCCTATATCGTGCAACACATAGTTTGTTTCAGGCACATACCCGAATTCCCTAATCCTATACCTAATCTCCTCAAGCTTCGTATATATTTCTTTCCAATCCGGGTGACTTTGATCACCGTTATAAAACTTGAATATCGTGCCATTGAGCTCGATATAACTAAATCCCGGCAACTTCTTTACATCCCTATTCTTCATTGCCTCTCTTACCCTCCCTACATCATTCCACCTCTTGTGTGCAGCATAAACATTTGACAACAATACAAAATCCCCACAATGACTTGATCCCATTTCCACAAGTTTCCTTGATGCCTTCTCTGCCATTTCTACATTCCCATATATCTTAGAAGCCCCTAGCAATGTTTGCCAAAGAACTGCATCTGGGAACATCGGCATAGACTCTATAATCTCATATGCTGCTTCTAATCTTCCTGCTCGACCCAACAAATCCACGACAGTGCCATAGTGCTTCACATTTTTACTTACTCCACGTTCCTCCATCAACTCAAACAAACTCACCCCCTCATCCACCATACCAGCATGGTTACACGCGCACAATGCTGCTAAATAACTTACACTATCCGGCTCTGGCTCAACACCAGCTCTGGCCATGAAGTTGAACAGCTCTAGCGCTTTCACTCCGTCGCCATGGATTGCAAAAGCCATGATCATAGTGTTCCACGTTACAAGATTTCTTGAACACTTCATATCCTCGAATACTTGATATGCCTTCTCCAAGAACCCACATTTTGCATACATGTCAATAACAGCATTGCACACGATCACGTTTTTGTCCAAGCTTTGCATCCTAATATAATCACAAACTTTGTCACCCTCTTTGATTGCGCCCAGCTGTGAACACGCGGAGAGCGCACCTAGAACAGTGACCTCATTCGCCTGCATGTCACATTGATAATTCTTCCCTTCTATCATTTCCTTGAACAATTCCAAAGCTTCATGAGGCTTATTCCCCTGCGCCAAACCCAAAATCAATGCGTTCCAACTAGCAATATCTCTCCTCGACATTTCATCAAACATGTTGTGCGAATTGTCCAAATCACCACATTTTGCATACGCGTCGAGTAAAGTGGTCTGCAGCAAAACATCAGCATCGAATCCAAATTTAACCACTTGAGCATGCATTTGAAGGGTCTCCAACCGGGCCAACGCTCGCGCACAAGCTTTGAGGAAAAAAGAGCAGGTGAGAGCGTCGGGCTTGCACGGGGCACGTGACATGGAGAGGTACCACGTGACGGCATCTATCGGGCGATGACTCTGGGCATAACCGCGGATGATGGCGTTCCAGTCGTTGGTAAAAGGGTGGGGGACACCACGGAAGATGGCGGCGGCATAAGAGAGGCTACCGGCGGCGGAAGAGGTGGCGCAGAAATCAAGGAATTTTGCGCGGGAAGGGTATAATTTTAAAAGGCCAGTGGTTAGGAGATGCGCAAGGAGCTGTTTGCTGCGTGGAAAAGAGGTGCATTTGGGTAAGAGCGACTCAACATAGGCCATGCGATGACAACAATGTGACCTCGACGGTTTTGTTGCATTTCATAGTATATGTCATTATTGGGAGAATTTTACTGAGGTCAGCGAATTTACGAGTTTGTTTCATTTTAGGCATCTAACTTCAGTTTATTGTAACTCGATCTTCTAACATATATTTTTTAGTTCAATTTAATCATTCCATCTACAAGTTTTACCCATTGGTGATGAAATGTGCGAATTGGTGATATTTTTGTTGTTTTTGGTTAGGATATGTCGAGTAATGATAATGACAACACGTGTCTTACTAACCAATTTTCGTTAATTCAAATGAAATTAAGTAGGCTATTGTAACGACGACAGTGAACATTTTGATAAAAATGTAATAAATGATAGCACAAAATGTTATCCGTGTGAAATAGTGATATTTTAATAATAATAAAAAAGAAAAAATGTAACCTACAATAATATATGTTACTTCAAAATATTATGTTTAATGAAAACCTAATAATAATACCCTACGTGTATTATAGTAACATGTAGGTTACTTAGATCATTCCTAACGAAATTTGATTTTTAATGAAAAATTATAAATATTGAATAAATGATGAGGTGTTTTTAAAATATTATAAAATGAGTTTAATGTAAAATAGTGATTTTCATTAAAAAAAAAAAAAAAAAAGTTGTAGAATAAGATATTTTTTAAGCGAGAGATAGTTTTGATAACAGAGCTGGCCCTAGAACATAGCAACTAAGGTAACGGCCTAGGGCCTCCAAAGTTGGGGGAAATCCTACTTATATAGTAATTATTTAAATATTTAATGTTATTATGAGTGTAGAAAATTATGTATAAGGCCCTCATAATAAATGTCTACAACTTCAAAATTATCAAGACCAGCCCTGTTTTATAGAATAATGTTATTTACAGTGAAAACTATCAATAATCATTTTACGTGACATATACATGATAATTTGTTATTTGATTCATGAAATAATAAAAAATTATTATATTATTGTATTAAATAATAAACTGTCATTTGTATACCATATAAGATGATACTGATAATCTTCACTACTAATGACATTACTTGTTTTGATATGGGAAAAATTCATAATCCAAATGTATTATTTACACTAATTCAAAAATCAATTAAATAGTTTAAAAATTCAAAACTTAGGTATATACTTAATTAATTAAAAATATTTATTTAATAAATATAATAAAGTCACAATTATACGATTAATGATCACAAATTCATAATTATAGGTCACAAATTTATTTGCTGGTCATATATCATTGAATTAATTGATCACAGATTATTTCGCGATCACAAATTAAAAATTTTGTAGATCATAGATTATTCGAGGTCACAGGTCATACATTTTCAAATTTATTAGTCGCGGATTTTTTTTTAATCACAAATTATCAAAGTTTAAGGTCGAAGATTAATAATTAGTCCAAATAGTTGGTCACATGCACCAAACACCCCACCACTGATCCTGATTCAGCATCAATCTTGTTCACAAATCACCGCCACACAACCTACTTACACTACACCACTGCTGCAGCCCAAAATTGGCACCACAATCACCGCTGCAATCACAACGCCAAAGCCAGCACCACTACCATCGCAAGATACGTTGACAACCAACACCACCACTAAATATCACCATGATGGTTGTGTCAACACCATCGTTTGAATCATCATGACCACCACAAACACTAATTGCATCATAACTGCCATCAACATAGCCAATTACGACCATCGGAAAAAAAAAAAAAAAACTGACCAAGGATGAACCATCATCATCCCAACACCACTATTGCCTGTATTACCTACCACACCAGAACCAACAGCATCTCCGTACACCTCACACACATCACACATAGATCACCATTGCAATCGTAAACTACTGCAACCACCATATGCACATATCACCACCGCCATTACCAGCACCACCTCGACCCCCAAAACTAGATCCAAAACTACCCCATGCTCAAATCCGCTACTACAGCGGCATCAACAATAAATAAGGTTTTGTACCTTAGGGCTAAAGCTAAGGCTGTTCGTTCTCCCTTAGATATGGGCCTTTCAAGAATCGGACCTTCAGCAGGAGATTTGAAGCTGGGATGGGGCGATAAATAGGCAGCATAGGTTTTGGAATCAGATTCTTGTTTAGTAAATCAAATTCGGCTCTTTTAATCAATAGAACTGGCGCCAACAAAAGATGCTCTGTCGTTGTTGATGGAGAGAGAAGAAAGAGAGAAGGGAGGTAGAGAGAGAGAGAGGGGAAAGTGATATGGTTTGGAAGTGAATAGCAGGGTTAGGAGCCGGCGTGGGGTTGGTGGGTAAGTGAATTAATTTAATTTCATAATATTATTATTAATATTAAAAATTTAAATTATAATCTGATTTTTGAATAAAAAACTTTTAAATCTTATTTTTGAATTGATAAGTTAAAAGGTGTGAGTGTAATTTCCACTTTTGATATCAGCCCTTTCAAAACCAGTGTGCGCTATGTTATTTGTGGGTTCTCTTTTGGGCCTAAAGCTTAGTTTTGGGCTCTCACTGTCTTCTTGGGCTGAAAGAGCAAGCAGTCTACTCAGATTCATGGTCATGTTTTCTCTCTCCCCTCACACTATCCTATCTTGCTCCGTGAACGAGGGAAAATGGCTGCTAATTCTTTAGCGAGGAGTCTCGTAATCTGCTGCAGTCAAAGATCATTCCTTTACCACTTCCCCATTCTTCTTCATTCCCGTGCCACCCAGCGCCGCCACCCTTATCTATGGCCGCTTTCATTACGCTATTCTTCGACTCAATTTGTCCAAGAATCGACTGAAGGGGACGCCGCAGATGTAAGGAGTAGGCTCAACGTGGTGAACATTCTCGAAGAGAGAGGGCTTCTGGAGTCCCTCACCAGCGATTCTCTCAGGTCGGCCTGTTCTGATACCAGCCTCCCTCCCCTTAGGGTGTACTGTGGATTCGACCCTACTGCGGAGAGTCTCCATTTGGGTAACCTCCTTGGTATAATAGTCCTTTCTTGGTTCCTCCGATGTGGGCATAAGGTTGTTGCTCTAGTAGGTGGTGCCACAGGTCGCGTAGGAGATCCCTCTGGCAAGAGCCTTGAGCGGCCAGAGCTTGACCATCTCGCCTTGGACAGGAATGTTTCCGGGATTTCGACCATTATTAGCGGAATTCTTGGTCGGTGTCATGGAGCTAAGTGTTTTTCTATTTTGAATAATTACGACTGGTGGAAGGATGTTAAGCTGTTGGATTTTCTCAAGGATGTTGGGAGATTTGCGAGGATGGGGGTAATGATGTCGAAAGAGAGCGTGCGGAAGAGGCTCGAATCGGAGCAGGGAATGAGTTACACTGAGTTCACATACCAGTTACTGCAGGGCTACGATTTCCTTCGACTTTTTCGAGATGAAGGTGTTAGTGTTCAGATTGGGGGGAGCGATCAGTGGGGTAATATTACTGCAGGAACGGATCTTATTCGTCGAATTCTTCAGGCAGAAGGAGCCTATGGACTCACATTCCCTCTTCTCCTCAAGAGTGATGGCACCAAATTTGGCAAATCAGAGGATGGTGCCATTTGGCTCTCCCCCTCTCTCTTGTCCCCTTACCAGTTCTATCAGTATTTATTCTCCGTCCCTGATTCGGACGTTGTGAGGTTTCTTAAGATTCTTACTTTTTTGAGCATGGCGGAGATTGCCCAGATTGAAAAAGAAATGCAGGGGCCAGGCTATGTCCCCAACAATGCTCAGCGCAGGCTCGCGGAGGAGGTCACTCTTTTTGTCCATGGTGAAGAAGGTCTTGAAGAGGCGCGCAAGGCTACTGAGGCCTTAAGACCGGGGGCAGAAACCAAATTGGATTGGAAAATCATCGAGGCTATTGCTGAGGATGTTCCGTCCTGCTCCTTGCCTTATGATAAAGTCTTGAATATTTCTCTCTTGGACCTCACGGTCTCTACCGGTTTGCTCGAGAGTAAGTCGGCTGCACGGCGTTTGCTCAAGCAAGGGGGACTTTACTTGAATAATTGTAGAGTTGATAGTGAAGCAAAGAAGATTGAGGCTGATGAAATTGTTGATGGCAAAGTAATCCTTTTATCGGCTGGGAAGAAGAACAAAATGATAGTGAGAATATCTTAATTGATTTTTTTTGTGTTTAATTTCTCACAGTAGCAAGTCCAAGAAAACATTTATAGTTTTTCTTTTAAACCACGAAGTCAGTCTTCATATACCGTAAATATTCATATGGCTACGGTACCATTGCTTATAAGTTAATCATCACTTATCTGCCATATACTTCTTATATCCATTTTTTTTTTTTTTTTTTTTTTTTTTTTTTTTTTTTTTCTATATTGCTTGCTCTGCCAAACATATTGAAGTAATAATGCACGTTTTGTTCCAAGTTGTTCCTCAATAAGCTCGTGCATGTTTGCTCTGAATCTCATGTGAATGCTTTGAAACTTATTATCACATTTAGAGAAGGATGCCGTGCTAGTCTTGCTGAGTTATTAGTGCCCATCTGATAAACAAACAATTAGGAACCTTAAAGAATTGAGTACTAAATGCTTGTTTCACATCCTTCAACATTCTTAAAAACATGGTTGCTTTACTTAAATACTATTGACCTTTTTCTTCTATTATAACAAAATGAAATATGAATTATGACTTCTTGACCGACAATAAGATTTAGTGAAGATATCTAAGAGCTGTAGCATGGATTTTTAAAATTAAGATGCTTACAGCCCATCTATATGGGCTCTCAAGTGTTGGAAAATTTATAGCCCTGCAGTTCTGTGAAGTATTTCTTTCACCAGTATAATTTATTCAACGCTTATTTGTGGAACTTCTAACCTCTCAACAAGAACTGCTTGCTATAGTCAGTTCAATGCACATAACCCTCCGTATTGAATTTTTGAGCTGTGGATACCTTCCAAGCTAGGGATGGCAAAAAGCCCCGCCCCGAATGGGGCAAAAAAACCCACCCCGTGAAGAAAAAAAAAATAAAAAATAAAAGAATAAAAATAAATTTATTTCTAGATAATTTAGCTGCGTAGTACCTATTTTAAATTTGTATTTTATTCTCTAATTATAACATAACTCGAAAATTTGAAAATGTAAAAAAAAAAAATAATAATAAATTAAACGGTGCAAAAAATTGCCCCGAACTTAGACGGGGCGGGGTGGAATTTTGGCTCGCACCCCCGCTCGAGCCCCATTGCCATCACTATTCCAGGCCAGTGGTTGGGGTTAGTCTGATGTAGTTCTTTACCATTAAAATTTGTGTAGGTCTTGTATTTGTTAAGTTTAGAAGTTACTTGATTGGCCTTGGAGCTTAAACAAACAACATACTGAAACTTGGTGTTCGCAGTACGATCAATTACTGCCATGGACTTTCATCTATCAGCTATATTCAGATATGAGAAAATGAAAGATACAAGTAACTGTTTCTCTAGAAAAGAATGCAAATGTTTGGCACAGTTCCTAAATTTTGCCCTGGCCACTGTTTACAATTACCTTACTTCGAAGCATCCGGACTCGCTTCCTCCTCCTGTCTCTCCACCTCCTCCATTTGGGGTTGCTTTCCCACACGCAACCTCAGATTGGCTGCACCACCATGGTCTCTCTTTCTCTCTCAAAATTGAAGTTATATAACCAAGGAAATAATCACTTCGCGAGACAAATGAAAGAAAATCTCATGTTTAATATATACTTAAAATTGTTCCTCATCCAATAAAATGGTGCCCGGTTGATCTGATTCTAATA
>NC_036243.1:21028548-21074300 GCF_002742605.1 Olea europaea var. sylvestris | reverse complement strand
TGTACTTTATTGCTACTTGGGTATTATGTACACCAGGACGTAAACCTTGATTTACACATATAATATATTATTGTTGATGTTTTTGGAAAATTGATTTGAGTGATTTTCTTTTAACAAATTTGAACTTGCCAATGTTACCCAAATTGGACAGAATAACATCAAGAAATGAGTAATAAAACAACAAAGAAATGCCAATGAAGGACAAAGTAACACCAAGTAAAATGGATGCAAAGTCGAGGCAAGAGTTGAACTTTTTGTTCTTAGGTCGATTTTGTCCCACAACAGTGTCTACAGATAATAGCGATCAACTCCAAGATACAACGACTACCTTCTTGTGTTTATAGCACTCTAATACCACAAGAACAACTAACCAAAAGATGGTTTTTGTACTCCTTTCCTTTGAAATGAAAGACGAATTTTATATAGAATTTTGGCTAGGATAATATGAATATTTTTTTTTTTTAAAGTCCCCCGCTCCTGGAGCAGCGTGAGTGAGGTAAATTGCAGGATGTACCCTAGCAGACCAGGGAAGAAAAGTTTGCCCGTACACTAGTGTCAACAAAGTGTCCAATTCCATATCTCAGGAATCGAACCCTCATACTGCGGTTGCCAACAAGACTGTGACTACCTCACTCCTATTCTTAGCACTACTGGGTTATGCCCCGAAGGGCAGGATAATATGAATTTTATATTATGCTATGATTGCATATGATTGGAATGTTGTAATGGACGTCCCAAGGATCTTATTTATAGAAGATGAGAGAATGTAAGTGAAGAGATACGTTCCAAAACTCACCAGCCTTCATGATGGGTGGCAATCCATTCTATTGCTGCCTTACTGCTGGAGCGTCGCTTGAGCACCAGCTGTGTTATTTTATGCAGAGACTTGTCTCTCGCTCTTATTACTAGTTCATGCTAGGCAAGTGGTGGAGTTAGGCAAATTCTTGTCCAGTTTTTCGTCTTTTCTTTCCCACTTTGGACCATAATTTCTCATTCATTCGTACTTGGTTTTGAGATTTCAAATATATCACGATCATTTACTCGACGAGTAGAATAAATTAGTACACGAAAGTCTTGTTTTTTATGGTTTTATACTTAACCACATTTTATCTCTTTTCAACCAAATTCCAACTATATATAGGCATAACTAACTAATTAAGTAGTTATCCATCAATTAAATTATATTTATAATTAATCTATTAATGACAATAGTTAACTAAAACAAAATTTAAATAAACAACAACATTACAATTAGAGACCCACTTAAATACATGGTTATCTTCAATTCTTCTTCTTATCTTCTGTAGTTCATTTCAAAGACATAACAGTATTCTTCTTCTCCAATACTATCACCATTTTTCATAAAATTCAAGCTCCCTCTCATATTTCCCATCGGTAAGTTTAATTCAATGCAAGATGGAAATAAGAAAACCAGATAACTAAGTATGTTTGGATGACATTTATCCTTGGTTCCTTCATGAAAACGAAAGCAGTAGAAACTCTGGAGGGAAGTTCTTTTTGATTGCACTTGTATGTGGTTTTAGCACATCATTTAGCACGGTGCTTAAAACAGATAAAAATTGGTTAAGTCATGTTTTCACATTTAAGTCTCTCTGACTTCTACTGAGACTTCTACTGATCTGTCCTGTACTTTTATCTAATTCTTAAGAAAAAGAGTGATACTTTAGAAGTCCAATTTGATACAAGTATTTGAAGGATTTATTGACTTAGGGTTTGCACTTCTAAAATTTTAATATGCTTCGGGACTGGTTTCTTATCATTTTTGGCTTGATTGTGGAAATGGAATAGTCAAAGAGCTGCTTTAAATCTTACATTTGTATTTGATAGAATGATAATGATTATTTTGAAATATTGCATCATTTTGTTCTTTGCTCATGCTCGATTGGACTCGTGGTCACTCGAGTTTACAGGGAAAGGAGTCAGAATTCAAACACGGTCTTTACATCTGATCAGGGAAGTTTCTGGTGAATTTAACATATTTATGCTGTGATTTGTTTTCGACCAGACAACTCTTTGTATCTGATTTGTTAAGGTGTTAGCTTCTTGGAGATTCTAGCACAACAAAATTAGCATACCTTATCTTTTCCTTGCAAGTCCAGGTTTTTGAATTCAAGACAATTCATATTATGACTTTTATGCAACCTTACACGATTATTTTTCAGTTTAATAAGTTCAGAGTAAATAAAGAATAGACTGATTTTCTTGTCTTCATATCCAGAATATACATCAAGGTTTCCAATTGCAATTGGGTGAGCTTTCCCCAAGCCAGAGAGGAGAATGTCTTGACACCCATAAATTGGTTTGTTGATTCTATTTCTAACAAATTCCAAGCAATTTTTTGCTGGAATAAGTTGGATGTATTTTCATGGTTTCTTACCAGTTGTAACCCCATTTTCTTCGGCTTGTTGACTGCTTGACCTGGAAATTACAAAATGATATTGACAATATATTGGAGGTTAGTTTTTTGGGATCTGAGTTCTATTTATCATATTAAGGTTTTGTTATAGATCGTGGGGGAGCCACATTTCAATAGCTAGCTGTTAAAGTTAGAGAATTCAAGTCTATATAAACTTCACACGAAAGCCCACATTTTCGATGGGAGATCCAAATCCCGTACCTTGTAATGGGAACCATGACAATCAACCATGCTCTTTAGTCTTGATGCCTACAACAACAGGCTTAGCACTAGCCACTTCTAGTCCCAGACAAACACTTCATGCCGGCCTCACCTTCAATGCCGCATGATTGCAACTAGGAGACGTGTTGACTTGCTCTAATACAATTGTTATTGATCTTGGCATAGCCATACCTCAAAAGCTAGTTGTTGAGTTGAAGATTCAGGTTTGTGTAAACCTCAAACGGAAAGCCCATACTCTCGATGTGGTATCCGATTCCATACCTTGCAATGGAACCATGAAGCTTTCTATTTTTATTTTCATATTTATGGTACATATGATATTTGAGCAGACTGAGTGATCCTTTCTATAGCATTATCCAAAATGGCTTAGCTTTTAGCCAATGCTGTTGTTGGATTTCTGAAGGAAGCAATTCTTCTTCCTGATCTTATCATGAAAATCCATGGATTTGTAAAATCTCTATCATCTACTTGCTTCCAAGAATATCCAAAAAAACAATACATGGTTCAACCATATCATGAACCTTGGTTCCGTAACTGTTCTTCTTGCAACATTTATGCCCCATGTATAAACATGTAGAGCAAAAATATGATGCGTTCCAACATGAATTGACACCAGTATACGGCAAATTTGTTGCTCGATGTTTATGAGTTTTCCCAATCTCTCTTTCTTTTTGTTACTGGTGTCTGAAACTGAAGCAGTCTGTATTGCATCAAGAGAGAACAAAATCATCTCCAGAATTATTAACATGTTCTTGAAAAGCTTCCTAGTGATGCTCGATGTCAAGCCAGAAAATATTTGGTTTAACCATTCCCGTAGAATGTCAAGCAAAATTCCCTGGAAAAAGACAGAAACACATTCGAATGATTATTTAATGTGATAAATGTTCATGTTCGTAAGGACAGCAGGAAACATACCAATCTCACAGATACTCTTCGGCTCTCAGTCAATCTTCAATCTGTACCAGGAACAGAAGACAATGCCTTTGACGCACAGAATGGTAGAAAATCCCAAGGGAATACAATGCAAAAGAAACTGAAACATTCAAGATTGTAGGTATTTTACATTCCCAAAGCCGACAAGCAACAACAGAAAATTGAAAGAACGCCAAGATTTTTTGTCCGTAGGCCCGGATGTTAATCCACAAAGGGCTAATCACCGTGTTGAGCATCCACTTTAAGTGGTCCAGAAGTTGGTCCAGACAGACAGTACAGACAGACCGTACAGGGTTGCAGCTGGCACAATGGTGCAATTAGACAGATTACTGTGATTTATGAGATTAAGAACACTATCTACACTAAACACCGGAGAGAATTAAATTAATATTATTTGTTCTAATACGGTGGGCCAAATGCACACTCAATAATGTATTTGGCATGGATATAATAGTTAATCTTGATTAGCTTTGGTGTTATGACGTTTGAATTTGTTACATTTCCATTATTCAAATTTTGTAGAATCAAACAGTTCTCTATGAGCGGTGTCAAAATTTATCAAATATTTGGGAAGCTCTATAAAGAACTACACATAATATTCTCCAATCGTGTTGAGTCGACCAGTTGTGCTCTTGAGTGGACTTCTTCGACTTGATTTGCAAAACATTTATTTTTGAAGCCAATAACTATATAAACACCCAGAATTGGATAAGGGAATTCTTTTATTTAGTTTAATTGAGGGATTTGTTATTACTAGTAAAAGTTGAATAGGCTTATCTTAATCAAAGAAGCCCCCAAAACCCCAATCAAAATATTTTTTTTATTATTGCATGGGATGTGATCCACCCAACCTCCCACACGAATTCCATACTTTTCACCAATTGAGTACTTCATCTAAATTGGTTGTTCATTTTACATATTATATTTATGATATAAATATCCAAGATAAACTCACTAATATCACTATATGCCAAACATGCACGCCTATTATGATCTACTTGGTTTCAACTAATATCGCAGGACTTGAAGAACCAGGAGGCAACAGTGACTGGTTTTGTTTATCCCAAAAAGGTGGTGAAGGCTGCTAAAGCAACTGGGAAAAAGTCTTAGCCATGGCCATAGTTGCCGTACACAATGATAGCTAACTATTAGTACAAGAAATCAAAAATAACCCAAAGTTCATACAAGTATCTCAAAGATTTACAACCAAAAGACTCATTAGCATCAGGATATCATCGATATTGGGCTCAGTCACATTGTGCCCTTCTGTACAAATCAAAAGAACCAACCCAAACCCTCAATGGCAAATCGAAGCTACTTCAACGAACTAGAAGTCCCCAAATCGAGACTCAAAATCACACAAAAAAACAGCAACCAAAAGTTGAAGATCGACACAGAGAAGACAAAGGGAAAGGGAAAAAACTCAGAGAGAAGATTCTAGAATCCACACAAAGAAATCAATCAGAAAAAGTGATTAAGACTATAGCCGCATCAATTTAATTTAAATTTTTCTCTCTCTTATTTTCAACCTCACAATCTTCAATAAAATAATAATTTACGTAAATCGAAAACTTTTCATTCTTTTACAATCATTCATTTTTCAAAAAAAATTATTCTCCCATTATAAATCCAAATAATGGGGGCGAAACGAGGGCTATACCCAACCATCACTGTAGATCTCAGATGAAATCAACAGTACAGAACAACAGATGATTTCTCACCATTTGAGGCAACTAAAGTCACTCATTCAAAGTGCGAGTTTGGCCAAATATTTGGGCTTGGGGAGTGGGCTTCTTCATTGAATTGTCGGGCAATGGAAATATAAATCGACAAGTGGGCTTAGCCCAGTTTTCATCATATCCCAATTTTTTGGACAGGGTTTTGGCATCACAACTCAAACAGTCACCCTTGTGTTGCTGGAGTTTATGACGAAATGGCACCTCCTAATTATGTCAGAGGCACTGATGATTCAGCTATTGCAACTCTAAATCCAGTTGAAGAACAGTACATTCTCTTGTTTAGTGATGATAATCCAAATACATGCCCTATCATGTAATTGAGATTAACCATGGAATTTATGTTTTTAATCATTCTTTTGCTTGTGTCTTCATCTCCATCCTATTACCATGTTCGGTAACTTGATCGGACTATACAAGACAACTTATAAGTTTTATTACATCTTTCTTCATCGATTATGTTCAATTTGATCTATTTTAACTTACTAATATCTCTTACCGTTTAGTTTTCACTTATAAGAAAAAAATTAATTTTAATTGAAAAAATTCACCTAATGTAAAGATTCATTCATAAGTTAAATCACAAATAAATTTACTTATTACAGTAAAAATATTCAACTTATAAGTAAATTTACCTACAAGTAAAAAAAATATCATCGATTAAAATTTCTTTTCAGCACTTTTATGTTCTCTATTATGGTATACTAGAATAATCTACATTAATCATATCCCCCTTAATTCCATCCCTGTTAAGATAACAAACATTCCCTTATTCAATATTGTATACCGAACGCAACCTAAATTATTTACATAATACTAGGTTCGTATGCTACTAAATTTATTTATTTATTTATTTATTGTTTTGCACAAGGTTGTTGGAGACAAAATTAACACCAAAGGCCATCCCCATTGTAATTAAGCAATTACACGACATTTACGAGATGAAAACATTCTGGTCTGGTCACAATAGGGAGTTAAAGATTAGAAATGGAAATACAAGCTCCACTTTTCAAGTATAAATACAGTAGAATTGGTGTTGGCCTCAAGAACGGCATACAGAAAAACAAGAAACGTTGCAACGTATTAACCAAGATTCAATACGTATGCAGACAAATTTTCTGCCGTACCATTATTAATAACAAGACTTTATTATGTCTTCGATACTCTTCAATCTGTCAGTAGCACGATATCTCCTTTAAATCGTATGAGGAGATCACTGAAGGTCGAAAGAAAAGAAATAAAGTTCGAAGAAAATTTTAGTCTCAGATGAAGTTTCGGATGTCTAATGACTTCACGTTGGGCATTTCTTCATCTTTGAACTCCTCCCTAGCAAAATAATATAAACCTCAACAATAAAATTCGTGTTTAGGGAAATTTATGCTGTGACCGCTAAACTTGTATGTGGAATTAAGAAGATATACCGCTTCTTCTGAGTGTCCATTGCTTCAAGAGCATCCTTCTTCAGCTCCTCCAGCTGAGCTTTTGCTATTTTGAATTCCAACTGTTCTTCGTATTTGGGCAGATCTTCTCTACGTATGCCAAGTCTACACAAGTAGAATGGTAAAACTGTAAAATACAGTAAGAAACACCCAGACTTTTACCCACATAGCATTTTCACCATGCTAGGCAGACTACAAAACTTGTAAATAAAACGACGACCCACAACATAGACCAAATGACACACACTGCAAATTCCAAGCTTGTTCATGGAGCTTACTTTTGGTTGATCTTATCAAATTCTGTCATTAGGAGGGCCATTCCCTTCTTATCATTCCTCATAAGTGGTTTCTTTAGTTCTTGCTCAACTTTTTCCAATGCATCCATCATCATAGCCTCTGCACCCTGTTCATCAGTAAGGCCCCTCCTGCCAAAACATTATGAAATGAATATGAATGAAGGAGAAGAGGACTGGATAAAGAGCATATGCCTAGCTCCAACATCAAGGTGCTCCAAGAAGAAGGTTTCATCGTAATACTGTCAACATAATGGCGGAGAATAAAAGGGCCACAGAACTATTTAAGCATATAAAAGAGTTCGTAGAATAGCAGGAAAATCCCATGACACAGGCGTCCAAAGATAATTCACGGAGTATCTGAGAATAATGGTATACAAGCCTAACTTTAAGAAACTACTGCAAAGATAATCACTTCATGTTTTAGACTTGGAAATTCAACGATTATAAAATCCCCCAAATTTCAAATGTACATTTTCGGAGGAAGTTGTCATACAAAAAATTCATCCATAAATTAGAAGAAAGGAAAACTTTATATCGATATCAATACATCCAATAGAGAAAAAGTACATACTTGATCCTAATCTCCTTCAATGCCAGTAAATAAGATCGAGCATCCGGAATACCCTGTGTTCGTGACTCGATAGTGTATTTGATCCTCTGTGACTCTGAAAACAGATCAGCTCTGCACATATAAAACAAATCATTAAACAAATAAACAGAATATAATCAAATTAAGACCCAACAATAGTAAGCTTAATATAATTGACAAAGAAGGATAAAACAACAAAAACAGAAAACCAGGGTTGGACTCCCAAACCTTTCGCGTGGTGTGGTTATGGTCTTGAACCTTCAAAAGTGAGGTTTTGGGTGCCCTAACCAATTTGAATATGTGAAATTAGATCCACATGTGACGAAAATCATCAATTTGGACATTAAAATTGCACGCAACTATCAGTTGGAGATGAATGTAAGTGGTTAAACAGTTTTGCCATCTAACTGTGATCATGTGAAAGCCATATGCGATTTGAACTTCTAAATTAATAGTTTCAGTCACGTGGGGACTCGTATTCATTTATTTAAATAGATTGGACACTCAAAACCTCACTTTTGAAGGTTGAGGACTATAATCACACTATGTTAAAGCTCAGGAAGCTCAGCCCTTATTTCACCCCATGAAAATGATCTAGCAATTATATAACAGGTGAGGTAAGGAGAAAAGTCAACATTAACAGAAGCATAGAGTGCAAAATAAACGTGATCACATGAAACTTGGGCAGAAATTATAACAGCTACAATTAATGCATAGAAAAGGAAACAACAATAAAGCAAATAATATAAAGGCCCTTAGGAAGCAAAAAGATACAATTATAAGTCAAACATGTCAATAATACATTTTAATAAAAAAATAAAAAATAAAAAATAAAAGATAATCAAAATTCTAGAACCATGTCAATGACAAGTGATCAAAGAGTCACTCAAATTGCGCATGGCGATGAAATGACATGACGAGTTAATAAATTGTCTCATGCTCGATGTGCACAGCGCTATATGCTTTATGTGAGTGAGAATGAACACTAACTACAATACCATGTTTCTCAAACTGCTGGCGACCTTCAAGAACAACTGTCAGATATTTGTCTGGGATATCTTTAACCTAGTCCACATGCATAGTAATTTAACCAAGATATAGTTCCAACAGGCGAGCAGTGAATAAAATGAACTTCACACCGAGATGCTCAAGCCAATAGTCAGTTAAAACTGAAGGTGCAAAATTATTTAAAATTAACCTATCTACATCTCTCACTTTCAATATAAAATTTTACTATTACGAGACGCGGAGTAGCTC
Organism: Olea europaea var. sylvestris; assembly: GCF_002742605.1. NCBI lineage: Eukaryota > Viridiplantae > Streptophyta > Magnoliopsida > Lamiales > Oleaceae > Olea > Olea europaea. Next base: position 21,065,391 of record NC_036243.1, on the reverse strand, counting down.
TTAAACCAATGAGCTTACGGCTTTAGCGAAGGTCTCCTTATTTATGACGAAATTTAGATCAGGTTGCGTGAAAGGAAAGCGAGTTAGCGAGTTAAAGAATGAGAATCCAAGTTTTTCATTCTGGGTAGAGGAGCGTTTTGTAAACAAGATTAGATATGGAAAACTTGGACAGGCCCACTAAACCAAGACTTTCTACTAAAACAGCTAAAAGATCTTACTTCTGTCTTACAGTCTTCATGACTCTGGCATATTCAGACACAGCAGCAGGATCATCAGGATCTATGGTGATCTTCTCTTTTTGGAGAATCCCAAGGGCTGTCTCAAATTTCTTTTTCACCTCCAGAAAAATTCCCTTCAACATCTCTTCAGATGTACGTGCAAGTCAGAAGCTCAAAACTTACAATATTATACACAGGCACACAGCATAACATATTTCTTTAATCATACGTATATTGGAAGTGTTGGAAACGTAAATCATTTAGAACCATTGACGTCATAGCTCAACGCCCTAAATATAAAGGATATAGCGTGTAATATCTGAAGTTTTTATTTTCATTTCGGGTTCAAATACCAGTGTGTTGTAACATCATTGACATAGAAAAAATTGGAGAACCCACAACAGATCTATTTTTTCAAATTAAAAAGAAAAAGAAAAAGAAATGAGTAACGTCAATGAAATAAAAAAAATTGGAAGTCGAGTCCTTTCATAAACATGAATTGTTAACCATCAGTGCTGCCATCTTTCCTATGAAAAAGAAATCGACCACATAGCAAACTAGCATCGCATCATCCTCTAAACAGGGATTTCACCAATCACGTCACCATCAGTGATTATTATTAGAAAATCTTTCCCAAAGTTGCTATGATGCTATCTAAATATCATTTACGCATCTAGCTCAACCAACCCTGGTTCCTCTGGTAATGCTTCTTGGTGGTTCTCTCACAAATTCATTTATAATTTAATTCTTCAACTTGTGTTATACACGTTAAACAGGTGTAAACTGCTCAAAACATATTTTTCGGATAGTTCGTTCTATTTTCCTAAATTCAGTTCCACGCCTTTAGACTGCTAATTTTGTAGTGTTAAGATTAACTAAAACAAGGGCTTAGATGTTCTTAGCCATTATCAAGAAAGAATCCATTTTAATCCCACCACCAACACCAGACTTAAATAATCACAACACTCCAATAATTGTTGTGAGGCTTAACAAAAACGACTCACCATCACCCTTCAGAGCAGAGGGAGCAGAACCAGTGGCTTTGGCAAATGAACGAGCAGAACTCGCCTGCTCCGGTTGCAGGATCATATGCCCAGTATACACCTACAAAAATAAAAAAATAAAAAATAAAAAGATTTCAGACGAATCATCCACATTTTATCGAATTCAAAAATATTAATAATAACAACAAAAACAGTAATAATTAGAGACGCAAATGTAAAATATTTTTGAAATACAAATTTAAATTTCTCCTTCACAAAAAAATAAACTAAAACCCTACCCGTTAATTTATACAAAAGTAAAAACATTTTGGATATTTTGAGGCTAGATCTATTTATTAGAAGGAATTAAAAGAAAAAAATAATCCAAAATACAATAAAGAGATCAATGAAACCTGGCGAGTGGATCTATAGAGAAAGCGAGAGGCCAAAGGCATTTTGGGTTGGAAAAGCAACTTTCTGAGTCTCACTCTTACGAGTTATGGTGTTTCCTTTCTGGTTTTCAGCTGACTAGTTAATTTTCTTCTTCGTTTGGGGGATAGAAAAAAGAAAACTGAAAATAATACAAAAAGGCCAATAGCGTAGTATTGGTCCTACTGGTGGTCTAGTTTTATTTTCGGGCCTGTGTCCCTTGGACCGGTGGGCTTTTGTAAGCAATATCTTTCATACAGTTGTGGATCCGTGTGTTTTTAAAAGGGAGAAATTCATAATCAAGGTATATTACTTACACCAATTAAAAAATCAAGTACATAGTTCGAAAATTCAAAATTCATGTATATATTTAATTAATTAAAAATATTTATTAAATAAATATAATAAAGTTACAGTTTACGATTAATGATCACAAATTTATAATTATATGTCACAAAATTATTTACTCGATTAATGATCACAAATTCATAATTTTAGGTCACAGATTTATTTGTTAGTAACATATCATCAAATCAATTGATCATAAATTATTTCGTGGTCACAAATCAAAAATTTTATAGGTCATGGATTATTTCGAGGTCACAGATCATTCAAATTACAGGTCATATTTTATCTATGGGTCACATATTTTCAAGTTTATTGGTCACAGATTAATAATTAGTCCAATTAGTTGGTCACATGCACTAAACACCCCCACGACCTATTTTGATCCAGTACTAATCTTGATCACAATTTACCACCACATAACCACAGCTTGCACCACACCACCGTAACCTTACCACCACTGCTATAACCCAAATTGGCACCACAATCACTACCCAACCTCACTACCAAAGCCAGCACCACTACCACTAGCAAAACACACAACCAAATAGTTTGTTCACATGCATCAAACATTCCACCCCCAATTCGATCATTCAGCAATACCTAGTCTCAAATCAACCAAATAGTCGATCACAAACATTATCCCACCCCCACCTCCACCACATTATCCCCGTAACCACCACCAACAAAAAAATCAACACAAACACGCAACCATCACCACCACCATCACTGCCCCTTACCACCGGCCAAATTCAACAAAACCCCAAACGGCTAGATCCACCAACACCGCCACATTACCATGACCCGCATCACCATAGAAATCCTAGCCAACTTTCACCACCACCGCACACCACCACCACCGCTACCAACAAATATCGCAGTAAATTTAATTGGCAAATCACCAACAAAAAAAAAAAAAAACTCCCACAGTAGATCGGTTAAAAAAAAACTCCTAAAAAAGCATTGAAGCTTCGTTGTGCAGTAGCGTCGCCTTATTGTGCGTCGCGGCGTTGTCCGCAGTGAGGCACTGCCAAGTTTTTCTTAGCGATGCAACTGCTTCGCCGCTTTGAGCAGTAAGCATCGTTGCCTGCTGGTGCTGCTGTTATTTGAAGCCGCCGAAATTAAGGAAGAGAGAGGTTGAGAAGATGGTGCCACGCTGGATGATAGTGGGTGCAACGCCAGAATAGTGAGGGAAGAGGTAGGTCGAGATAGAGAGGAGAGAAATAGGGACAGAAAGAAGGAAAGGGAGAGAGAGAGATGAGTGTTTTGGAGAAAAATGATTTAGGGTTTGTGTGGGATATTAACTCAATACCTATATTTTGATTAAAAATTCTTTTCACCTAATTTTTGCACTTTGAAATTAAAATGCTCTTGTCTGTGTAATTACCACTTTTTAAAATTAAAATTTGATCAATTAAAAAATAGGAAAAAATTCATAACGTTTAGATATCACCTATTTCAAAATTAAGAATAAAAATTTCAATTTTTAAAAATCAAATATTTATTAAATTTTTTTATGATTAAATTTATTTATTAAATATATTAAGCTCATATATCTATTTATATAATTTGGTCGCAAATTAACGATTTAATTATTTACATATTATTTTTCGATTACAAATCAGAATTTTAATATGTCACAAATTATTTTATGATCACAACTAAAAAACTTTATAGGTCACAATTTATTTATCGGTCACAAGTCAAAAATTTGTAATTTACTAATTATTTATCGGTTACAAATCACAAATGTTATAAGTCACAAATTATTATATAATCACAAATTATCAAATTATAGGTCACAAATTAATAATTTAGGTCATACATTATTTTTTGATCACAATTTATCTTTTTTATTAATCACATATTATTTATTGATCACAGCTTAAACAATTTAATGGTCACGGTCAACTAAATCATTTGTGGCCATCACCAGCACTTGTGACCACCACCTCAACACTATTACAAACCGCATCACCACCAAAATTGTCGTCGCCAAAGCCACTACCACCCAATCCCTACCTCCATCCCGACCACAATCACAACCACTGCTAGAGCACCACCAATGCCATTACGACGATCACCACCACCACCATCGGATGCACCCCCCAAATCCATCCTACCAACTCTAAATTTACCATCAGAAGTGCCCAATCTATCACCACCACAGCCAATAAAACCACCCCAACATCACCACATCATGGAAACCACCACCACTAACAAATAAAAATCAATCAAATATTCATGCCCAAAAACCATTCAAAAGATAATTTCAAAACCATGGTGAATCCAAAACAACAGATCTGAAACCACAACCACCGTCGTCATCACCAACACCGCCAATATTCTTCACCTAGCTGGAAGCCATTCCACGGATGTATCACGCCACCTTCATCCTCTTCAACAATCTCATAGCACATCGTTAGAACGGCTCTGCACTTCTGCACAGCGATACCATAGTCCCATTGAATTAGGACGCAAAGAGGCTTTGGTGTGCATCTTCGAATAGCAAATCCATTTACAGTGGAGAATTTGGGCAGTTTACAAATATTGACTTCAATTAATTTGGACACAGAGAGAGGATGAGAAAGTGGAGAGAGACTGAGGGGAAATGGATATATAATTAATTTATAACGATAATATATTTATCTAATAATAATATATTAATTAACAAAATATCTGATTTTTGAAATAGTAAATATAGCATATGATTTATGAAATGGGATCTTTAAAAGTAGGATCTATGTAGTTTTCACTAAAAAAATATATGGAAATTATAGCTACTCTTTAAAATGCCAAATTCAAAAATCAGATTTTAAAAATTTTTTGTTCAAAAATCAGATAATCTCTTAAATATCAATAAAAATATTATAAAATTAAATTTAATCTGCATATTCACTCTTTCATTTTCAAACCCTAATCATTTTTCCATTTCTTCTCTCTCTACCCTCTTCTTTCTCTCTGTACATTCTCTCCCTTCTCTCTATTGCAATCATCATCAGAGATGCCCTCTCCACCGTAACAGCATTGGTTTGAAGTAACCAACATTGTTGGAAGACACATCATTTTGATGCATCCAACGTTGCTGCGAACTGGCATTGTAACCGACGCAATTTCCACTATGTAGTGGAGTCTCTATTTTCACCACTGTACAGCCTCCCTAACAGCGACGTGAGTGATGCTCAAGTAGTCTTTGACGCTGCAGTGGAGAAATATGGTGATGCTGCTTGTAGTGGTGTTGGTGTTGATGTTGTGTTGGATTGGTGGTGTTGTGGATGCTGTGGTGGTGATTTTCGATTTCCATGGTGTGTGGTAGTGGTGGTTTTTCGTTGCTGTGGTGGTCGTGGTGCGAGGAATGGGATTGTATGTTTGTGACTAATTATTTGACTATGTGTGACCAATAAATTAGGGCCAATTGGCACAAAATGTTCCTACCTTTCAAGTTTATTGTGAAAAACGTGCTTACCTTTCATTTTTTGACATTTTTGCCTCTATTTCCACTTTTCTTTACGCTGAACATCCTTTTTACCAATTTTTTTTTACGCAAAATGACCAAAATACCCTCATATTTAAATACTAGTCTTCATCTCATGGGTTGCACAAATATTGTATTTATTATGTTATTATTAGTGTAGAATGTGTAGAATTTAGAAAAAGTTTTTGAAGTTTTTGAAAATGAGAAATATTTGTGTCCTTGTTGTTTTTATAGTCATTTTTATAAGTTATTTTAATTTCTAAACCATTTGTTTAATGTAGATGAATTTTTTTTTTTCTACATTTTAGCATAAGAAGGCGTTCACATTTTCGTTTGTTTCCCCGGTATTTGAGAAAAAACTACACCATTTTGTTTAATTAGTACAGTGATATTTCCCCTTTCTCACCCGAAATTCTTTACTTTTTCACATAAATTACACCTTATTTCTTCTTCTCTTATCCCTTCTTTAAAGTTTAATGTGTACTTCTTATTTCTATTTTGTTTTTATTATTTGTGTATTAATAAATTTGTTTTTCAGATTTTTCCAGTGTCCAATCTTAGATTTGATTTTTTTATAGTGGTAAGTTACTTTCCTTTTTTTCCCTTCTTTTCTCCTTCTTTGGTTATTTGCTTTATATTTTTTCACTTTTTTTCCTCTTTTTTTCAATTGGCTTCTATTAATTTTTTTTTTTTTTTGAAAAATATATACTATTGGATCTTTTTATTTTTTTAGTTAGTTGACTCAAAATTTTGAGAATTTTGGGTTAGAATGTGTTATTTAGTTGTCTGTAATTTTGTATTGTCTTTGCTAAAATTCACTTTTGAAATTCCTTTGGTCTTTTGTATTTGTGTTATTTCCATGAAGATTTGTAATGTTATGAGAAGTGGAAATGTTTGATTAATTGAGGGAATGGTTTTAAGGGAATGAATTGGTTGAGGTTTGGAAGTTCCAAACTTCGAAATTAATGGAATTGGTTTCATTTAAAGGTATTATATTAATGGTGATACATGTAGATATATACAATGATTTATCAACTTTGATTGAAAAGAGCATACCTTCGAACCCGAAAATTAATTTTCCACTACGGAGTCCAACACTTTCCTTTACAGCATTTATAAGATTTTTCATCCCAATGTACACCATTTCAGGTAGACCACCTTTAATCTGCTTTCACCAATCAAACAAAGGACCAAACTTAATTGCCAGTGAGTAAGTGAATATGATCTTATTCAGCTACCGTTTACAGATTATCATTATTTTGTAATTATTATATAGTAAGCTTGGCCTCGAATAAATGAAGAAAGCACAGAAACTATTTTGTAAAATACTTTGCATTTATGTTTTCTTGACTATTATTCGAAAACACCTTAAGTTTTCTCCCTTTCGTTAGCCCTTGCTGCCTTCCTTAACTGGATCATGAACTCGTCTCGACTGATGAACAAATTTGTGAATTATAATTTTTCGAAGGGCATGTGGACTAACTATATACGTGGTCCAAAAAATTAAAAATAGGATATCCATTCCAATGTATGGTTTGGGAATAGCATGGCGATCCATTTCCAGGGGCGAACCCAAGGTGGGTCATGGGGTCACGTGACCCCCCAACTTTTGAGTTTTTTTTTTTTTTTTTTTTTTTTTTTTGTATAAGTCATTTTTTATATCGATTGAAATTTAAATCAAAATTAACAATTAATTTTAATAACATATTTCATGGAATCCTTAACTTTTATCAAATTTTATTGAAAATATGATTTTAACCTCCACCAAACAAGGGTAAAATCACAATAAATTAGATTTTTTTCTTTTCTCTCACACCTTTTACCAAAACCTTAATCCTTCTAATTTTTTTACAAATTATCACATCTAGTACACATTTTCAATTTTCAATCAAATTCTCAATTAATTAGAACCTAAATTTTCATTTTCTCCCATCCTATTTGTGTATATAGAATGTGTCTAAACTGATTATATCAAATTTAACATAAACAAATAGTATTTATTTGATTGAATATTGGCTATATTTTTTCCTTTTGATCACTAGAATTAACTGTTCGAAATCAAACTGATGATAATGATTAGCAAAATATTAATGAAGAAATTTTTTTAAATGTAAATCTACATTTTCTTGGGTCAAATATAAATCATTCAAAAATCAATAACAAGTATTCGAATTGTTCAAAGTTTAATTGTGTCGTCTAACTAAAAATTTCTGCTTGCACACCCCCTTTCATTTTTTATTTTGGTATTTTTACAACAATCCTCGTGCACATGGAGAATGCGACAATAATGAAACAAGTTTTTTGATCATGTGGTTTGATGCGTTTCTCAAATATGATTACAATCTAAAAGCACCATGTGAGAAGCAGAGAATCATTTTCGTTTTTGTATTGTGCATGCTTCATGCGTTTTCACTGTTTTTATTTATTTCCTATTTGATGGACGTTGGTAGAATGTATGTTTTAATTTGCCTCTCACTTCAAGTTCGCGGACTGGAGTTTTTAATGTTCTTTCTCCAAACCTCCTTGCTTTTTGAGGCTGACGAAGGTGAAATATATATATGTGGGATGTTGCAAAACCATCAGAACCAAGTCATTTTCCTTCTCTAAAGGTATGAAACAATGAACCTAGTCATCACACTTCCAGTACTAAAGCTCTCCGTGCACTGAGAGCTTTAGTACTGTATTCTTTTTATTTTTTCTGTTTAATGTCATTTTGATTCTTTGAGGTTTAACTTTTAATTGAAGTTATATTGACGAAGTCAGAAGAATCACAATTTTATTCCAGCATCTGCTCCTCTAAATGTTGTACTTTCTGTTAATGTATATACAATATAAATGTTAGTTAGTTCCACATTGGTTAGAAAGGAACACATTACTCTCAAATTATGCTATAAATATGATACATCTCTTGTAAACAAAACACACTATTCAATACAATTCTCTTCTCTTTGTATTGTCTTATTTTCTCTCTTAAATTCAACTTGGTATTAGAGCTACTATTCTTAGTGTTCTTGATATATCAAGAGTTGAGTATGCTCTGTGATTGCCACTGTTAGTGAATCCTTCATATCAGAAAAACCTCTTGTATATCCTTTTCATACATGTTAGGTCGTCGCTATAGTCAGAGTCTTATTCTCCATCGACATCATCTCAGCCACCACTCCATCAGTCATTTCCTGACCAGTTCAGTTCGATTCCTGTTATTTTTATCTCTATCTCCTTCTAATTTCGTGCACATTATGGAGCATCTTGAGGCCTCACAACCTATTGTCATTGTCATGTAAGGACTCAACTACATTATATGGGCTCAGGCTATGTCAAGCTTTCTTAAGGGCAGAAAGCTCTGGCATTATGTTATTGGTGATATCACCAAACCAGAGAAAATCGCTGGAGAAGACAACACAAAATACATAGATCGTCTCGAAGAATGGGATAGCAAAAATCACCAAATTATCACTTGGATTCACAACACATGCGTACGCTCCATCAATCTCCAGTTTGGTAGATTCAAGACTGCAAAATCACTATGAGATTTTCTACAGAAACGCTACACCACCGCAGATCTGTCTCATCAATACCAACTTCTAGGTACTCTACATCGTATGCAACAACAGCCTGGGCAATCCATTAATAATTTCTTATCTGAGATGCACTATGTTTGGGATCAACTTGCTTCCTCAGAACCAGAGTTTACAGACAGATGCCCACGATGCTAAAAAAAATTTAACTATCGAGATCAGCAACACTTGGTTCTCTTTCTCATGGCCCTCACTAATGAGTTTGAGCATGTTCGTGCATCTCTCCTTCACTGCAGTCCCTTACCTACTTTAGATCAAACTGTTACTGAACTTCTTTCGAAGGAAACTCGTCTTGCCCCTCGCAAGACTATCTCTACAGATGCTGTCTTCGCCACTCCTAGAGGACCTCAACCCAGTAACAAAATACATCCATCTGGATCTTTTCAACCCAACAACAAAGGGCATCCATCTGGATCTTCAAGATTCTGCAATTACTGCAAGAAACCAGGACACATTCTCTTGGAATGCCCGGTTCGAGTTTGCCAATTTTGTCAGAAGCAAGCCCCTGGTCATCTTCAGTGTGATTGTTTTCAAAACCCCAACAGACACTCCCAACAACACATGTCTCGCGGTACTCCTTTTAGATCTGTCACCATTACCGCTGAAGGTTCATCATCCACTACTACCAGTGAGACGTTTTCTGCTTCTGACATAGAGGAAATTGTCAAACATGTCCTTGCTCATTCTAGTAATTTACCCTCTACTGCTATGTCAGTCACCTCAGGTAATTCATCTTGGTTCTTTGACTCTGCATGTTGTAATCACATGACACCTGATTCCACTATATTTACCACCAAACGTCTTGCTAATCATACTCCGACTATTCAAACTGCTGATGGTTATTCTATGACCGTGAGTCATATCGGAAAAATCTTAACATTAAACACTTCACTTCCTGATACTTATTGTATTCCCCAACTCAATCCCAATCTTATATCTGTTGGTCAATTATGTGACTTCGGTCTAACTGTCATCTTTTCTGCTTCTGGTTGTTGTGTGCAGGATCCAAAGACAGGACAAACTCTTGGGATAGGCCGTAAGATTGGACAACTCTTTGAGCCCATCAATCTTCACCTTCCATCCCGTTTCTCCTCATCAGTTCAGACAGCAGCCCCAGTCTCATCTACCCCATCCATCAGTCTCTGGCATTATCGTCTGGGTCATGCTTCTATTAGTCATCTTCAATTTTTAGCATCTAGTGGTTATTTAGGGCTTGTTAATAAAGAACAATTTGATTGTCTTCCTTGTCAACTTGCAAAACAATCGACATTACCATTTCACAAAAGTGATTCCTTTTCTTCTGCACCATTTGATTTGATTCACTCTGATGTTTGGGGCCCATCTCCCACTGCTACTATGGGAGGCTCTAGATATTTTATAATTTTTATTGATGATTACTCTCGTTACACTTGGATATTTTTTATGCGTAATCGATCTGAATTACCTCAGTTGTACCTTGATTTTGCTACCATGGTCAAAACTCAATTTCTCTTGCAATATCAAAGTGTTTCGTGCTGACAATGCTGCTGAATACATAGATTCTAGAGTCATTACCTTTCTTCGCCAACATGACACTCTTCCTCATCGTTCATGTCCAGGCACTTCTCTACAAAATGGGCGTGCTGAGCGCAAACACCGAGACATTCTCAATACCGTCCGCGCTCTTCTCATATCTGCTTCGTGTCCTGAACGCTTTTTGGGTAAAGCTGCTCTTACAACTATTTACACCAAGAACCGCGTGCCTTCTCCCATTATTGGGAATCAATCGCCATTTGAGCGTCTTTATGGTCACCCTCTTGACTATAACACTCTTAAGGTATTCGGTTGTACTTGTTTTGTTCTTCTTCAGCCTCATAAGCACACCAAATTGGAATCTAGATCTCGACTATGTTGCTTCTTGGGATATGGTATTGAACATAAAGGTTACAGATGTTAGGATCCTTACTCCAAACGTCTCCGAGTATCTCGTCATGTCGTTTTCTGGTTCGCCTCCATATCCAAGTTTCACCTGTCACATGACAATACCTTTGTCCTATTCACTGACCTCTCCACAGATCTTTTTCCTGACACTCCTGAGACAAACTCTTCTTCTGAGTCAACATCTCCACCAACACATCCTATCTCTTTCTCAGATATGTCATTACCAACTAACATGTCTATAGATACCTCAATTGAGTTATCCACCTTGCCATCTTCTGAGGAACTTGTCTCTTCTGATGGATCCGCTCCAACGACTTCTGATCTCCCTACTCGACGAAATGACCAAGTAAAAACTCTTTCTGTTAATTTTCGTGACTTTGTTGTATTTTCTACTATTCTTTCTCACCATGAACCTCAGTCTTATCGTGAAGCTAGTTCTGATCCTCTTTGGCAGAAAGCAATAAATGATGAACTACAGGCACTCGAAAACACTCACACTTGGGATCTAGTGGACCTACCAAAAGGCAAACATGCCATGGGATGCAAGTGGATTTACAAGATCAAAACTCACTATGATGGGTCCATTGATCGATACAAAGCTCGCTTGGTAGCTAAAGGGTTTACCCAGGAGTATGGGATTGACTATGAGGAGACCTTTGCCCCGGTTGCCCGCCTCACTTCAGTTCGCAGCTTAATTACAGTTGCCGCCGTCCGTCATTGGGAATTATTTCAGATGGATGTGAAAAATGCTTTTCTTAATGGTGAACTTACTGAAGAAGTTTATATGTGCCCTCCTCCTAGTTCTCATCATCTTCTGCATCAAGTCTGCAAACTTCGTTAGGCTCTTTATGGTCTCAAGCAAGCTCCTAGAGCTTGGTTTGCCAAGTTTAGCACCATTGTTGGAGATTTTGGGTTCACTTCCCGCTCACATAATTCTACTCTTTTCATTCGCAAAACAGACCAGGGTACTATCCTTCTTCTCCTCTATGTTGATGATATGATCATCACTGGTGATGACACATCCAGAATTTTGGATCTCAAGACTTATCTCAGCCAACATGTCAAAATGAAAGATCTTGGAAAGCTTAGTTACTTTTTGGGACTTGAGATCACTTCTAACTCTGAGAGATATTATCTTTTGCAAGCAAAATATGCTTCTGATCTTCTTACTCGAAGGGGACTCACAGATATTAAGACATGTACCACTCCTCTAGAGCTCAACTCTAAACTCACTCCCATGGATGGTACACCTTTGGATGACCCACCTTGTTTCGCCAGTTGGTTGGTAGTCTTGTTTATCTTACAGTTACTCGCCCTGACATCTCTTATGCTGTCCATATTGTCAGTCAATTTCTCTTTGCTCCTCGCATATCCCATTATGCTGCAGTGCTTCGCATTCTCAGGTACATCAAAGGGACCCTATTTCATGGTCTCCACTTCTCATCTCACTCTTCACTCGAGCTTCGTGCCTACTCAGATGCAGATTGGGCAGGTAACCCCACTGATCGTAGATCTACCACTGGGTATTGCTTCTTCCTTGGTGATTCTCTTATTTCTTGGCGCAGCAAGAAACAAACAGTAGTCGCTCGATCCAGTACAAAAGCTGAGTATCGAGCCCTTGATGATACAACTCAGGAACTTCTTTGGCTTCGCTCATTACTTGAAGACATGGGCGTCACCCATTCTACCGCCACTATCATAAACTGCGATAATCAAAGTGCTATCCAAATTGCTCACAATGATGTATTCCATGAACGCACAAAACACATTGAAATTGATTGTCACTTTATACGTCATCATCTCACCCGTGGGACTATTGGACTATTATCAGTTTTTTCAGCCGATCAAACTACTGATATCTTCACTAAAACGCACCCTCCTAGACGCCTTGAGGATTTAGTTTCCAAACTCAATTTGCTCTCCATTTTACCACCTTGAGTTTAAGGGGGGCTGTTAATATATATACAATGTAAATGTTAGTTAGTCCCACATTGGTTAGAAAGGAAAACATTCCTCTCAAATTAGGCTATAAATAGGATACGTCTCTTTAAATAAAACACAATATTCAATACAATTCTTTTCTCTTTGTATTGTCTTATTTTCTCTCTTAAATTCAACTCTTTCTTTGATGTCAACTTCTCTATCTTCTCTTATTTGTTGCTCTTGGATTCATGTCTTAATAACATAACCATCATCTTGTTGTTTTTCAGGAAATCAAATTCTTTGAACCAGAAGTTGTAAATTGATTGTCTTGCAAAAATTTAAGGAGTTGGATTTTTTTTCTCTATTAAGGAGCTCAAATCTCCAGCTAAACAAACTGGAAGTGTGTCACAAATAATAAAAACAAAATAGAAATAAGTACACATTAAACTTTAGAGAAGAGAGAAGAAAAGAAGAAATAAGGTGTGATTTTTGTGAAAAAGTAAAGAATTCCAGGTGAAAAGGGGGAAATGTCACTGTACCAATTAGACAAAACGGTGTCGTTTTTGCTCAAATACTGGGGAAACAAACGGAATGGCCACAATGAGATAAAATGGAACAATTTATTGTTCGTTTCCACAAAACCTCACATTCTCCTTTTTATATAGTAGGGAAAACAAAAAGAAAAAAAGAAAGAACAAAGGCAACTATAGGCCCAAACTTTTTAAAAAGTGCAAATAATCCACCATAATAACTCCTCCTTCTTCCCACGCCTTACCCCCAACCCATTGTCCCCTACCAGCCATTTTCAGCCAATTGATGGGTTTCATTCTCCTTCTTGTCCTAACATTGCCTGCAGGTCTTGTTTGCTGATGACAAGCTTAATCCTCACAACTCCGATTGCTTTTCCAGCTTCTTCGACTAAATTTGCAAAACGAATGGTCTTCTTCTTCTTAATTCGTTGTGGAGCCACTGGTAGGGGCAAAAGGTAATATAACTTACGCCCTTTCATTTTAGCATTTGGATTCACGTACTGTACTATTGGAAGTTTACCTGATATTACATGGTGAGAAAATTCTGATAAAACGTGGTGAACTTCTAATGGGACTTTGTATTCAAGGATTTCCCCTTCTATTTTTATGACTTTGATGACCTTTTTCTTAAAGAACTAAGCAATTTCCCATGGCTCTGTGGAACTGAAGGAAGAATGTTTCAATTTCCCAAGACTATTCGTTTTGCAGATTCAGTCGAAGAAGCTGGAGAAGCAATCGGAGTTGCGAGGATTAAGCTTGTCATTAGCAAACAAGACCTGCAGGCAATGTTATGAAAAGGAGGATAATGAAACCCACCAATTGACTGAAAATGGCTGGCAAGCGGCACTGTGTTGGAGTTGAGGTAAGGGAAGAAAGCAAAGTTATTTTGGTGGGTTACTTGCACTTTTGAAATAGTTTGGGCCTATAGCAGCTTTGTTCTTTATTTTTTTTCCTTCTCTTTTTTTGGTTTTTTAAATAAAATGGTTTTTTAAATTAATAGCTTGTGTGTGTTCTCTTTTTTTGGTTTTTTAAATTAAAAATTGTTAAAGATGACGTTCAACGCAAAAAAAAAGATGGAAGATGGGAGCAAAAATGCTAAAAAAATAAAAGATATAGACGTTTTCCACAATAAACTTAAAAGGTAGGGACGTTTCGCACCAATTACCCATAAAATAGTTATTTGTGATCAATAAATAATATGTGATATAAAAAAAATGATTACAACTCACAATCTATTAAGTTGTGATCGAGAAATTACCTATGACCAATTAATTTCATATTTTGTGACTATTAAATAATCTTGATTTATAAAATTTGTGATTTTTATGACTAATGAATAAATTACGACTTATAAAATTTTTGATTTGTGATCGAGAAATCATTTATAAGCAAATTACATAGATTTATGAATTTATTATGTTTAATTAATAAAATAATTTTAATTAATTACCTCAAATAAAATATAAATAATATCTAAACGTTTACGTTTTAAACCTTGTATTTTAATTTTGAAATTGGTCATACTTGATCTATTAGATATGTAATTTTTCCTTAAAAATTTGATAAATCACCTAAGAGTTTTGCCAGAAATAATTATTTCAACCTCATCGTGTACGTGTTATCATCTTCTTTCTCATTCCACTCTCTTTTCTCGTACTACTATGTCCAACTTTTGCGATCCCACTTTCTTTTTTCTGTATACTCATCGTCCACGCTAATTTGTCATCTCCTCCTACATCCTTCCACTGCCTGAGTGATTTTGAGCTTGTCTCAAGCATATAAGAAAAAAAGTCTAACACGCATAGAATGGAGAGGAGATGAAGAATGGGGGGGAGAGAAACACAGTGACATCAATACGACGAGAATCAATTGGATCACTGAATTTCGACTGAATGTGACTTCAACATGTCAAATGCAACCCGACCCAGTGCAGTGCCTGGTTCACTCAGTTTCCAGCTCCGACCAGCCAGGCCTATAAGGTCCAAACAGTATTTAGCAGACTCACAGTACTTCTTACCGTGCCTAATATTGAGCATTCCATTTTACCAAACATACAAGCTATTAATGTACAGAACACACACAATAAGTTCATTTGTATACATAAAGGTGTGACAATCCATTCGACGCATGTTTAATTTATTGCCAAAAGCTGTGAAGAAAAGAATCTAAATTTCATTGGAAACAACATAAAAGATGCCATTGAAAAGTTTACCAAATATATAAAGTATTCCCTTGAGTGATGGATTTACAGTATAAAGGCAAGTTTGTCTATTGAATGCAAATCAAATTTTCTTGAGAAATTCTCACTTGGTTAATCCAAAGTGAAGTTGTCTCTCTGTAATGTTCCTTCATATCCATTTTCTGACCTACCATAAACAACAATAAATCTGTCAAATTCTCCTGCACAGTGAATAGGCAGACCTCAAAAAGCACACTTAAGAAAGGAGGCAACAACTGAACTCTCTAATGCCTTGAACTTTAGAGAAGACAGCGCCCGAGGTTCCTGAACCTATCATTTAATTAGCAGTTATGTCCCCTTTAACATACGCCGTCCAAAAATATGTTAAATAGTCATGTGATTTACTATTTTAGGGGTGTAATCGTCATCACATGCAAAACAAATGACCTTTTAATAGATTTTTGGACGGCGCAGATGCCAAGTAAATATGGTTGAGGGCCCAAGTCCTCATTTATGGAAGCTCGGGGTCCTCGGAAGTTATACTCTCAAGTTTAAATATAAAGGAATTATTCAGATATAAAAACTATGGTACACTTGCCTGCTGCGGCTACTGAAAAGAACAAGGAAGACAGGATCTTCAGATGATAGATGGAAAAGCTGTAATACGATGTAGGCACAAGTGCTAATGCTGAACAAAAAAATCGAACAGAATGAGATGCCAAATAATACTTGGATTATGTAAATTCGAAAGTAGGGCAAATTGAGCAGTTAAAAAGAAAAAATCTAAAGGGAAAAAAAGTGGCAGCCAAAGGAAATCAACTAATTGATGGTGCAATATACATCGAAAGAAAAATTACCTTCCAAAACAAATCAACAAAATGATCCAAAATACTGCATTCATCCAATTTGATTCTTTGTATGCCACCCAAACCTGATAGCACATACAAGAACCAGTTAAATCTTTTTTTCCATTTCAGTTGCTGTTAACGAGTTATAATTACCGAATTAAACCTTGTAACATAATTTGCCCGGGAAGCGACGTGCCATTCTCTCTTGCAAAGTTATATAAACAACACCAAGGCTAAAAGATCTATTACTGAACTTACACTACCTCATTTTTAAGAGTATCACAAGCATAATTGCATAAAATGCATGTTCAGGTAAAAATGGATATGATAATGGGTTGCACTTCATTGATTATCGGATCAACTCACCACATCCATCAGTCAGTTTTTGAGGATTAAAGGATTAAAATTACAAATAGATATCATGCAGAATGAACTAATAGCATGTTCCTTTTATTTGAATCAATATATAATAATATCTGATTACATTAAAAAACATTTCCGCTTCTACAGCTTCTAAAACTACTTTTACACTCTGATCATGAGAGAGCCACCCTTATTTTACCATGTTAGCCACCCTTATTTTACCATGTTCTACACAGCATAGGGAATTGTGTGACAGTCCCATCTGAAAATCTTACCGTTCCTTCAACCAGGTAACATTGAGTTCCCAAATCAAACATACTCTATTGTGAAGGTATTTTTGTGTTCTTTCAAAAGTGCATTTACTCTAGTTGTCATTAAAAAGGAAGCAGTGAAATTGTAGTATTTGGGAATTTGAGAAATACCGATAGAGCAACAACATTAATGTAGAAATCAACTAGTGTTGCTGACAACCACCTGCAAGCATAGTGATAGACAAATTAAACAGAGATGAGTACCAGTACAAATATAAATTAAAGGAAGATTCAAAAGCCATGCAAATCTGAAACTGGAGTTGCTAAAATGAAGCTAAATGCAGATAACTTCTCCGAAATTGTATTTTATCAATGGCAAGACACCAGTAGGAAGTTTATGGACAGCAATACTTTTTTTGTAAAGAGATTGGAGAATGATCTGATATATCTCCCCAAGAGAAATGAATAGGACATTTTTGTTGAACCACCTAGTTTAAAAAAGCTTAAGATGTTAGGAAAAAGAAATTTATTTATTAAATGTTGATTCCAACCATCACAATTCTATATAGTAGAATTCATTTTCTCATTAGAAGCCTTAGATGTGCGCAATTTTTATAAATGGGTGGAAACGAAACTTGAATTTAGGATATTTGTCAAGTTTTGATACCATGTTGAACAAACTCATTTATGCAAATTGTGCATGTGCTAGGTCTTTGAAAAAAATGAGACAGGCCTATAGAGCATTCAAGGTAAGAATGACAGGGTAGTGATAATACACGACCACATTCATCTGAAAATCCGACTTCCCTATCTAAAATTATCAGGAAAACAACTTACGGAGTCAAAAGGTCTTTGCGAAATGGAGATCCATCCGTAGCAATAGTGTAAATCAATGTTCCCAGCATCAGACAACCCAAAACAGTGAAAAGAACCCTAGTACTTGCAACAGATAGTTTGCTCTTTGATTCCATTCCAGAACTGAGATAAAAATAATAATCAACTAAAAGTAATAGGAGGAAAAGCAAATTTTTAGAATAACATCTGAAATATTAGACCTAAAAAACTTATTAATCGCACCATTTTGTTGCCCCATTTCTGGACGAGAATAGAAAGCTTCATGGAGGATTAGATCCAGTAAATAGGGGTCTATGGCTGATCGATATTGAACATTGCAATTCTATTCCTGATAGCGGGTCACATATATAGGACTAACTGGGACATTGGCCATGGCCTAAAAGATATTTTAGAAGCTCATAGAGGTCCATTCACAGGTCAAAGCCATAAAGGCCTATATGAGATCCTAACATCGTCATGGCATGTTCAATCTAAGTACAAAAGGCAGGGACCAGCAGCAAGGCATACATGCAAAATCCTAGAGCTTGAGAACTATTCAACTGCTACAATATTAAATATATGTATGTACATTACCACTTACATTGATTACTTACTTCTTCCTCTTGCTTAGCAAAACAAAGTAAATAGGATCTTGTAATGATTCTTGATGAGATAGTTTGAGGAACTGCAAAACAATGTATCCACATGTAGTAATGCTGCAAAGTGAAAAAAATTTATAAGCATACACCATCTAACATAAAAGCCCCAAATATAACTGCCACTGGGAAAAATTTACCAGGAAAATTATCCCAAGTTGGCATGATTTGATGATAATTGATCTCAAATCAATACATAAACAAACCAAAAGGAGAGGAGATTATTCAATTAAGGGATTTTCCAGTCCAACCAGCACTGTTTACCACATTTTTTACCCATTGACAAACGAACTGCAAATAATTGATATTAAAATGTAGGTAAAATAAGTTGTAAATCATTAATCAATTCAACAACCAGATTGCAGAAGGTAGCAAGAAATTATAGGAAATGTCAATGATTAAGTATACTTCTTTTGATGGTGAGCAACAAAAAAAATTAGAACCCATGTAATCCTTTCAATATACAAGTACATTTAGTAGATCTAATAGGAATCAAGAAGACGAGAGAGGTCACTTGATAACATGTAAAAGTGGAAAGTAAATGAACAGTCCAGGCAAAGAAAATACCATATAAAACAAAATTCTTTAAAAGTTCAAAACTCTATATGAAAAATCGGAGCCAGCTTCTGCAGAATCTGCACAACTATTATTTGTATTTATTTGCAAAATCTCAACATAATCTAATTGTCAGGCAGTTAAAGAAATTCCATAGATTTTGCAAGCAACAGAGCAGCCATACCTTCCCAAACATACTAGCAAAGCTATCCAAATTATTGCACTGATCCAGTTTGATTCCTTGTACAAAATCCACGCCTGACATGTTGAGACGGATAGAAATATACGTGAAAACATATATTTTGGGAATAAGGTAATACATAGTTATGAGTTCTCGAAGAGCAATAAACGGTGTTTATTGAAACAATCAGTTGGTGACCGGCTACTCATTGGGAGCAAACAATAACACAAAAAATGAATTCGGCCAGACATTTTGAACAAACAATTATACACAAAGCAGCTATATACCAAACTACTGTTTCATTAACTGAACAGACATTGAATTTCATGCATTCCAAGAGCCTAAATAGTAAATAATATAATCCACTTAACGACACCATAAAGAGAATTTTGCATACCCCTATTGCTAGGATATTGATATAGAAATCTATCAGGGTCGCTGCCATCCACCTGCATCAAAATCCACAGTTTTTCAGAAGATGATTACAAACTAATTCAGACATTTTCTTAAGTCAAAATTATAAAGCAGCATACAAGATGCCATTGAAACAAAACTTCAGATTTACATCAACAAAATTATTAGTATAACTCGAAAAGTTGAATGCAAATGATGATTACACAACAACAGAAAGTATTTTTCACTCCAGAAATTTGATAAGGTCCCTGATAAGAGTTGCTATCTAGACAAGGAATACGTACGGGGTGAGGAGTTCTTTTCGGAAGGGGAGGCCATCAGTGACAATGATGTAGATTACAGTGGCAGTGATTACACATCCCAACACCATGAACAGGGTTCTCAGCCCAATCGCAAGCCCTAGTGCCATAGCTTTGCCCTGATTCTTCGAGGGGAGAGAGCTGAAATACGATTACGATATGAACAGAAGAAAGAAAGAGCAAAAGGAAAGGGGAGAAAATGGGGTAACATGAAAATATGCCAAAATATGGGATGGCCATGAGTCCACGTCTCCAGTAATTGACCTTGTTTTTCCCACGAGAGTAACGTCGCAGACGCACTGGAGAGGTGAGCCACGTTAGCCGACGCAGAGTGTAGAAATGTTATTCTGTTCTCAGGCTTGAATTTTGCCACGTACACTGATTTATATAAGTGATGCATCATCATCGTCGTCGTCATCATCATCATCATCATATTCCATTGCATTAAAATCAGATTTTTAATAAATTTTAATAAAAGTTGATCGAATGTGTGATTAAAAAATAATAGGTCCTTTTGAAATATGTGATTAAAATTAATATTAACAACTATCAACAATCATCTCATGTAATAACTTGTTATTTAAAACATTAAAATGACTTAAAATCTCAGAAGAGCTTTTCTGGAAGATTTTTCTTTGTTTTTAAGTCACCATCGATTCAATCTGTTGTGCATGTGGCTCATATAAAGTGAAACACAAGTCTTGGATCAAATAGACCGATACCAGCGTGGAGCAAAGTGGAGTGAAAGGAGCGAAACATATCGAACGAATTAAAGATATGTTGTAACTCTATTTTTTACTACTGAATAAAGATATCTCTGCTTTGCTTTCGTAGACGTAGGCACACCGCCGAACCACATACATTTTTGTGTTGATTTTTTTTTTCATCTCTTTAATATTGATCATAAAATCCAACACAATAAAAAAACAATTATCTGAAAAAGAAACCCTCTTTTGAAAAGTCTTTTGGCTCGCAATAAAGTGAGGATCTTTATCGAACAACTAGTAGACTTTCCATCCACCTCTTTAAACACAATATCTTGAATACCCTTGTGCTGCCTATCTTTAAAACGTATAAATTGCAAAACGAGGAAAAAGAATCAACAAATAACTATACCCTTAAATACATTTCTAGGCCAAAATCTCACAGAAAATTTCATTTTCAAAGCAATATTTATGCTCCAAAACCATCAGTACGAACACATGAAAGACAAAATGAAAAGAGGAAAGGTGCCTGTGTTAACAAATTTGCTCAAATGCTTGATAGCCAAAGTATAATCAAGATCCACAATGCTTTTGTAATGCTCCAGATTTCTGAAGAATAAAGTTCAGAGCTTTCGCTGCCCACATGTCACAAAATCACAGTGAAATGGAAATTAGAGTCGATCTACAATCTCGATCTTGACTATTGAAAGTACAGTTGTTGACGCCTCTCAAATAAAGAAGGAAAATAAAGCAATCCTGTCTTACTCTTGAGCGATTAGCATACAACGATACAAAAAACGAAAGTCAACCAATAACGACCTAAAGAAAGTTACACGAACAATAGTTATAGATGTCTTTCAAATCACTTGCACACTCCAGATTAACATGCACAACCGCCCCGTGGTTCAGTGTCAGGAACAGCCTCGGGCATGCCTTGGAAGTATCTATAAATGCAAAAGTCAAGATAACTAAAAGCAAAATCGCTGAAAGTTACATAAGCAAGGAAAATTCAAGAAAAAATTAGAGAAAAATAAACCGAAGGGTTAGAAAATTGATCAGAGGAACGAAAATCTGTCTTCACAGCAAATATTTGATTTTATTTATACTCACATGTCCTGCTCGTGCTCATTAGCTAAAGCAGTCTTCGCAATAGACAAAAATGCAGCATCAACATTGTAATCCTCTTTTGCTGATGTCTCAAAGTAAAGTATGTTCCCTTTTGATGCACACCATTCCTTTGCTTTCTTTTCAGAAACCTAAATTTTTGGAGAAATTAGCCCAATTGAGAGCAACACCAGGATATAAACAGCACTGCAACTAAAACTTACCACCCTGCTATTTCCACCATCTATATCAATTTTGTTTCCCAGTAATATAAAAGGGAACGTCTTGGGGTCCGCTGGGTTTGCCTGCATTGCAACCAATCACTTCTAATTCGGAAGGAACCATTTTATGTACTTGTACAAGTTCAATAAAGTTACAAAGCTTTGAACAACTCGTGATGATTTTATTGGGTTTCAGCTCAATATACCATGCCCTTAAACTATGCTATGGTTATTGAACAATTCCAACAAATAGCAAACCACTGTTAATCATGAAAACTAAACAATTACTCCGTATTTAAGGATCAATAAACAGATGGGTGACAGGTTTTCCCACATCACATGCTCCGTCACCATACCGAGTGGATGTTTGGAAAGTGATTAAATTATAAACTAAACTAGTCAAACATACTTTTTATCCACACATTTCATAGAACTCATGACTACTAGCTACTTATTATCGACACATTACATAGGACACAACGTCACTTTAATTTTAATTTAATCACTGCCCAAACATGCATTAAACCAATGGACCAGGGGCAATCTCATTTTCCTACGAAAAGTAAATAACAAATCTTTACATACAAAGGACTATCGTGTTGTTTGAAAACATTTACTTGATTTTGGTTGAAGCTACCATTACAATTTGAAGGGAGAGAATGCAAATGACAGTAAGTGAAGAGCAAGGAAAATGGCTTCAATACACTGTATTTTATGATTTATGAACCAGAAACACAAGTTTTAATTACTAATATTAAAAGGCTAAGGTTTTTTACATAGGAGATAAGCATGGCAAATAATAGTAACAACAACAAATATATAGGGAATTTCCAATACACACTACAAGCTATTAGAGACACATTGGCATACATGGAGGCACAGGTAGAGTTTGGCATAAAGGAAAAACGAAACGACAACAAATAAATAGAGAAACTGATGAATTACTAAAGAAAGGATAACCAACAGGGGTTTGTGGTCAAAGAAAGTATAAAACTTTGAAACAAGGAAAAAGACTAGGGCATACCCAATTTATCACCACCTGAGAGAGACATGCTTTAAAATAACCATATCCTAAAGATACAGTATAAATTTGGATTGAGTATTGGGTGGTGTCTGCTGCAAACTGATAAAAGATCAAACGATATACTCATTACCATATTCGACATAGAATTTTTGTAAAACCAACAATTAATACTCCGTTTGGTAAACTTTATAAATCAATTTATAAATGGTAAAACTTCATTTTCAACCACACATTCCAATGGACCTGCAAGCACTATCCACTTATCCATCACTTACTCCAATCTATTTACAAATTAAACTGTTTATAAATTCTTCCCGTACTGAGGCTATGTTTTCTGATTGTTTGGGCAATGTTAGAAAGCAGGTTTAAGGATTCTATTTAAGATTGTAGATTACTAAAACAGACTACTGTTTCTTGTCTGCTCACTAGTTTACTTGTAGCACACTATGGCATTTCGAAAATGTGACTGGAAAAATCTAACAAACAAAAAGACCACTAACAAGATAAGTTATATAATTCACAATTCAGGTAACAACAATAACATTGGCTTCATATCTGTCTTATGTCAAATGGCACAATTACTTGATCAAACTTTCTCCTAATTGAATATGGTATCAACCGTTCATAAGAAAATGAATGTTCAATAACTAAAAGGACATAAATTTCGCAATTCCAGAAAGCATTTAAGACCATCCTACACTACCTTTTACAATCCAGCCATATGCTGATATTATTTCAACATAAAGATAGTGATTTAATGGAATAACAGGCAAAAATGAGAAGCATGTCTAAGACGCCAAAGACAACCTATATGCAGGTTAGATTGGACTCTGCAGGTGAAAAAAGAGCATTGCAGAAAAATTGCACAAATCCCGGATAGGTGAAGGTATGCGTGCATAGGAAGTGATCTAATGAGCCACCCCAAATTTATTGGGATTAAGGTTTAATTTTACTGTTACATCATCAATATCAAAGATTTAAGCTCTGGAAATTCCTAAAATACATTATAGAATACTACATAAAAGGTATTTCTGTAGCCTTTGGTTTTCGTTCATATATCTTGTTACAGTCAAACGTGATAAAGACAAATCTATGGAGCAGCATGACAATGCCGCTAAAAGTGCATACATATGCACATGTTGCAATCAAAATGAGTAACACCCACGACACATGCCTTATAAGCAGAGTCGTCAAAACTTGCTCAAAAGCATCAAGAGAGTGTAGATAATGTTTTATTAAGAGTCTCTCACTGAAAGGGTAGTGTAGATAGTATCAACTGATTAATTTAATTAAAAAGTTAAAAAGGTCAGGATGCATAAGCTTCTTTAAAGATCACAACATCAACAAACTAAGCTTACTTTGAAAATCAAAAGAAACAATATGCAGTAAGTGAAATGAAATATCCACTCTATGGAAAAACACATATATTCTTAAAGCATAACCACTATCAAAGAACTGCCCTTGCATTTTAAATTATCAAAATCATCAACTTACGCAACATATAAATGTCCATTGAACAAAGAAAAAAAAAAGAAAAAGGAGTATAACGTCCAAGATATAGAACAGATTAATAGATTCACCAACCTGTTTGAGAAATTCTTCATGCCAATTGTCTAGGGTATCAAAGGACCTCATTACATTAACGTCGTACACCAAAACACAACAATCTGCTCCTCTATAAAATGCGACCCCAAGACTCTGAAATCTCTCCTGCCCAGCTGTGTCCCATATCTGCAACCACAAGACCCACATTCATTCCCGTGTACTAAAAACTTAAAACAACCAATTTTTTTGAAGTTTCGAATAAGATTACACACTCAATTATATTTGTTCAAGCAAAATGGTTCTTCAGGAAACTAAAACCTACTTGAAGAGTGACAAGCCGGTCATCGATTTGTAGCTCCTTGGTGACAAAATCAGCCCCAATTGTAGCCTTATACTGATGATTGAATTTCTTATGTACATATCTATTTCGTAATTAAAGAAGAACCCTAAAAGAAGAAGAAAAAAAAAAAAAAAACATGCCCGGAAAACACAGAGCACTGATATTAATAACAAGCAATTAATCTTACCGCATTCATTATTTGTCAAATAAATGAATAAAACATAACATAATTACTGAAAAAGGACACTGATTCATCAATGATGTTTTACCCACCCTGAAATAACCAAATAAAAGATCAGTGCATAAAAATAAAAATAAAATAATAAAAAAAAGGTAACCATAAGATCAGAAATTGAGAGATAAATTCATTCAAAAGGAAAAACAAGTTTTACCCACTATCACCGAGAACGATGACCTTTAGCAATGTTCGCCTACGAAGCGACATTTTTTCTTTTCAAATTCTGCAAGTACAATTTCTTTCTAGAATTTTTAAAATCCCCGAATTTGAATGTATGAATGAAATTGTTATGAAAGGGGCGCCAAATTTCGATCTGAATCACAACACCGGTGTCCAAAAATAAAAATGGAAGTCAAATTCCTCCGTACATATTTTTATGAATTTTATTATTTTTTTTGTCAGAAAAAGAATTTTATTATTATTATTATTTGTGTCAGAAAAAGAAAATCTCTTGCTTGCCTTGGTAAGCCCTCAAGCCCTCCGAGCAATGCATTGATTGAAAATGTGTGATCAAAAAAATAAGAAAAAGTAATCATTTTACATACAATATTATTTTATTGAAAAATGTGTGTTAAAAATGAGTCAAATCAATATTAAAGAATATATTTTAATGAAAAAAACAAAACTCGGGCTAATTTAATGAGTTAACACTACTTGAATCTGATTACTACATGCTCGCCCAAGAATAAAGAGTTATTGATTGCTTCCTCACTTTAAAAAAAAAAAACTACTTGTCCATCACCCAATTTGAATTCCATCTATTTAGTTATACAAGAATTAAGCCCCCGCACAGGGGCCCTTGTACATGGCCTGTACAGGGGCTCACACATGGGATCCACCACCATGTGAAAGTTTCTGTACAGATCCTGTGTAAAATGGTCCGTGCAGGTAGTACAGTTTGTTAGATAAAAATGTCCATGTAACGAATGAAAATCCTAGGTAGCCACTAACACTATTAAAATTTGGGGAAATGCTGGACGGATCAGGCCCTAGTGGCCCCTAAAAATTGACAGGTGAAAAACAGAGCATGTCCTAAAGCAATTTCTCTTCAAAAGGTTAAAATCATTATTCTTTGGATTAATATATATGTATTTACAAACTTTGACAAAATGAGTTACACA
Organism: Olea europaea var. sylvestris; assembly: GCF_002742605.1. NCBI lineage: Eukaryota > Viridiplantae > Streptophyta > Magnoliopsida > Lamiales > Oleaceae > Olea > Olea europaea. The sequence goes on along the minus strand of NC_036243.1, from coordinate 21,039,113 downwards.
CACTCACAAAAAATGCGGACCCCACACGAATTCAAAAATGCCAGCTGTGTGGCCCACACCCCTATTGTGAGTGTAAGTAAAACCTTTTGTACAAAAGTATGAGTACATGTAGCATGATCCTTATTCTTTTTCTATTCATCTTCACCCAATATTGAACTTCCCCTATTCTCCATGGTCAAACCAGATCCATTTCTTAAATGGAATCTCAAATCAAGACTTATTCAACTCGAACCCAAAATTGAACCGTCAAATTAACACGAATCCTATTTTTCTGTTCATCAGAGCCTTCTTGTTACTGAATAATTCAGTACTATTCTTGGAAAATGAATGGTGACTAATGTAAAATCAATGGAGTTACGTTGTGGGGGTTGTGGGGGTGGGACTGCCATTGATGTAGGGATCTACCTAGAGAAGAGTTTGAAGAAGGGGTCCAGCTTTCATTACTGCTTGCAAATGCCTTTTCCTGGTGATGCTTTTTTTGCACGATTTCCTCCAACGTCAAAAAATGTTTTCTGGCAATGTTGATGATACAAAAGTGTCTTGGTCACAATCTGAGGAGGGAATTCCAATGTTGTTTTCATCTTGATAGTTGTTAAGGCCATTTGAAGGTGCAGATTAAAATGTGCTGCTTTGTAGGATTTTTTTTATTGGTTAATAAACTACTTTTTTCAATATAAGATTTTCCAAAGTGTCAATTTTTAACGGCGGTATTATTTTTATTTTATTTTTTGAGTGGGCATCCAACAACCTTTTATTTTTGGGGTGAGCAAGCAATAACTAGAGACAAATGTTGATGATGAGTGATTTAGTTGACTCTAATTTAATACTTTGAAGTCGAATTGGAATTATTTAAATAAGAATAGAGTTGAAAAATTAATTATAATGAAGAAGTATGTAAAGATCTGTTTCGCGCGGGTTAATTCGCTAACAATTAAAAAGGATCAGACGATTGTGTAAGGGACGAAACCTCTTGAGACAAAGTCCCAAAAATGGGTGTTCTTTTATTGGCGATGAACTTTACAATTGGAAACGAAAAACAACGTGCCTCCAAGGGGCGCAAGCACACGAGTTACAGAAAGAAAAGTGTTTAAGTCTAAAAGCTAAGGAAATGAAAGTTACATATTCTCTGTTCGAGAGTTTTGGATTCGGTCCTTTGCTTCTACGTCCTTTCTCCCTTTTATACCTCATAGACGATCTCTTTGTGATTAACTACTCTGAAAACTGCTTGATCGTCCTATAACTACCCACTTTCTTTGTAGTGATCATTTTGTCATGAAACTGCATTTTAACTGCTGCCATTATCTTTCATCGTTCAACCGTTTTCGATTGAATTCCTTGAGTTGTGGAACGTGATAGGGCTACTTTAACAACTGCCTTGATAACTGCATTTTTTGATAACCACAATGCGTTATGTTTGTTGATATCTTGGGCGACTTGAAGGTTTGGGCGAGAATAGAATAACAGCTCTGGGCGACCGTATGACACTCCATTCGTTCAGATTCTGGGCGACTTGCAAACTTGGGCGATGGCGTTACCGCACTCTTGGGCCCCTTATTTGGGCCTTCACATTGATTCGTTCAATTGGACTTCGTTTTTTGGGCTATTTGATTTGGGGATCCTCCAATTGGGCTTTACTCTTTGGGCTGTTCGATTTAGGCTGAATTTTTATGTGTCAACAAGATCTTTGTTTATGTGTAACGTAATTCTCTTATCTTATCCATACGATAAAAGGGTAATTATATTACCACCACAATATTTAATTATACACCACAATTAAAATATATTTTTAATAAATACACAACGACAAATTCACAATTATACTTATAGTCCAATAAAAATTTGAAAAAGAAAAAAAATACAATCATTGTAGTGTACTCATCATCTCAATATTACACCTCTTTTTTTTCATTGATATGCATCTTGATTCTTTAACTTCACGACGCATACCTTTTAAAAATATTGTTAAGCATCTTTATAAAGTTTTCATGAGCTATTCTTTAATTTCTTTCACTAAATCAAATGGAGGGTTGAATTTCATCAGAAATATATAAAAAAAATAAAATAAAAAAATCTCTTTCTTATGGACTATGGCAAAACCAAAAATAAAAGTACCACACAAGAATTCATTAACGACCTTTAGCATCTTCTCCATTATTTCTTCTAATACTCCATTATAGGCCCAAGAAAAAAAAAAAGAAAAAAAAAAGAGAGAGACAACAACAACGACAACAATAATTATGACAAAAATAATTGTTAATTGTAACCATGCATGCATCAGGTCTTACTTATATACTTGAAAAGCTCATAAAATTGATCAAATGAAACTATAAATTAGACAAAATTGAGCAACTACATGCAAACTCAAATAAAGATGACGAAGTTTAAAAAAAAAAAAACACACACACACACGGATTATAACGAAATTGGAAGATCAAACATGCCATGTGCCAACAAACTCATCACCAAAATTTGAAGATCAAATTCCAACAACCATTGCAATGAAATATCCAAAACCCCAGTCAAAATCCCATAAACAAAAGATGCATTCAATCACGAGTAAAGCCAAAAAGGAGAGAGTTAATTTCATTTTGAAATTTTACTATACAGGTTAAGGTTTGTATTCTTGGTGTATATAAAGATAGATGAAAGAGAAGAACGCATGGGTATTGATAGTTATTTATGTCATTTTAGTAAATAAAAAAAAATGTGGTGGTTCAAGCAAATAAAATATAATCCAAAGGAAAACAAAAATTCTACTCTAACAATAATTAACTTTTATCACCTTTACAATATGATTATTCTACGTCAATTTAGGTAGTATTTATTATGTCATAACCAAATGGATTGAAGATTCTAAAATTCTTGACATTCAAATGGATGAAAGAAAGGACAAGACACTCGACATGATCAAATTCTGTGCGACAAGATTCAATGGATGAAAGGAATGAGAAGACACTTTACATGATTCAATTTTGTGCAACAAGAGTCGAGTCACTAGAGAATTTGGTTAACGTAGGTTCAGTCAAAGTGGACACTATTGTGATTCACTTTTTTTCCAAAAAATTAATGAAAACTGAATATATATTAATGTTCAAGTAGCTCTACTCTTATCTGACTTGAGTCGAGTTTGGAATATCATAAACATATTTGATATGAATTAAGTTATGCGATCATTGGCGGATTTAGTATGGATGCAATGCGGTCAATTGTCCCACGAATAATTTTAAAATTTTAATTATCGGCATGAATTTTGTCTATTACCCGATTTTGCCTTTGCAGTTCAATTTTTGACATGAAAATGCTAGAACTTATGGCTAATACAGTATTTTGATGGATGTATTTGGATTTGGAGGGGTTGGGTCAGGATTGGTCTTGGATTCTGGGTTTGGCATAGATGGGAGGATGTCACGGCCCATTCACTATTGGGCTCCTATGATTCTACCATAATCATAATCCAAGATTTTTCTTCATTCTCTGTTTTGGGTGCATTCTCTGTTATGGACATCGCATGATGCACAAATAGCATATTCGTTTGCCTTTTTGGGTGCATGTTTTACAATTCTTTGTTTTAATTCCCCTGACAAAATAAATAAATAAATAAAATGGTAAAATACCAATTGTTGTCTTTGTGAAAACAACCATCCTTATTTAACTAAGATAAGATAAATTGAGTATTATGTAAAACTAGGATTTATTAAAATCTTGTATCAATTTTAATTTATTTAATTTTAAGGTAGTCGCCACTTTCACATTAACTTATTTTTAACATTTGATATTATAATTTTTCTTTAATAACCTTGGGGATTATTTGGTTCAGATAAAAATTTATATAAAGTTTAAATCAAAGTCAATATTTAATTTTAATCACATATATTATGAGATTTCCAACTTTTTAAACATATATTTCATTTATTTTTATTAAAATTTACTAAAATTTTGATTTTTATCTATACTAAATATGGACTTAGTCAAATGTACATCCTAATTAATATAAAATTAAAATATAATAAGTCTCTGTTTAATGGGAATTAAAATACAGATTTTTAATAAATTTCGATAAAAATTAATGTAATGTGTGATTGAACAATTGTGATTTTCATGATACATGTTATTAAAATTAGCCCTTGTTTGACAATTAGTAAAATAATTTTTTTCTCAAACTCATTTTCAATCACAAATTCTTACAATAAATTATTCGGTACATAAGCAACTTTTTTCCTACTTTTTAACTATTTTCTCTAGAATGACTTTGATTAAAGTAAAATATAATACCAAAAAGGGCTTTGCCTCTGTTTGTCACTCATTAATTTATATTCTATCACATTATTTTTTATTCAATATTTATTGTTAACCATGCATTCTACATTAAAATAATATTATATATAAATTAAAAAAATTTCTTATTTTTTAACCACACATTTTTTGTCAATCTACTATTGTATAATACATTTTTCAAAATTAATGGGCTCACCCTAAGTTAACATGTGAAATTATTGCATCTACAATCTAAAAAAAAAAAGGTTAAACCCTAATCTTAAGGGTCCCCCACCACCCCTGCCCTAGAGTATCATATGCCTCTGTTTGTCACTCATTAATTTATATTCTATCACATTATTTTTTATACAATATTTATTGTTAACCATGCATTCTACATTAAAATAATATTATATATAAATTAAAAAAATTTCTTATTTTTTAACCACACATTTTTTGTCAATCTACTATTGTATAATACATTTTTCAAAATTAATGGGCTCACCCTAAGTTAACATGTGAAATTATTGCATCTACAATCTAAAAAAAAAAAGGTTAAACCCTAATCTTAAGGGTCCCCCACCACCCTGCCCTAGAGTATCATAAGGGAGATAAATCGCAGGTTATGCCTCCAAGAGTATAGGGTGGAAGGCTGCTTGTACACTTGCACTTACCCAAGAGCCAAATCCATATTTCAGGATTCGAACCCTTGACGTAGCAGCCTCAAGCAAAACTGGATTTCTCCACCCTCCCCTTTTACCACTTGGAGATGTGCTCTGGGGGCTATTGCATCTACAATCTACAATATATTAAAAGTGGGGATGGTGGAGGAACTTTTAAATATCAAATTTACCCTTACATATTTAACTATATACCCACTATACCATCATATTTGGAATACCAATTTAATTAATATTTATCATTTGGTTTAGATTTAATCTACAATATTTTAAAAGTGTGGATTAATGATAAACTTTTGAATACCAATTTTACTATTATATATTTAGCTATATGTCAATTTTACCTTTTATATATTTAATATAGTACCATTTAATATAATTTAACGGCATTTTATATCAATTTTATATGTAATACTCATTGTTTTATATTGGAGTACTTAAAATTTTACATTAATCAAATTAAGTTTAATTACTTAAATTATATTATATTATATTATTTATTTAATTTACTACTTAAAAATCGAAGCTCACACGTATAGATGTAATTTTATTATAATTATATAATATAATATACTAAAGTAGTATTATTATAATGGCAGATTAATTACAATATAAAATAATATAAAAAGAACACTTTTTTTTAAGATTTTTTACTTCTATATGTGTTTTGAATGTAACTTTGGTTTTTAATATAAAATAAATACTATGGATTAATATGACTAGTATGATTATATTAGGTAATTTTTTGTTTCTAAATNGCAAATGATATGTGGACTCGGTCAACTGTGTCAGATTTGGAAGAATAATATGATTTTTTGGGAAGAGGACTGCTAAATCCCTTGAGGCTGTCAATTTTCTTGCTAAATTCCATAAGTGGAACATAATGTCTTAAGGAGGGTGATTTAAATAATACCTTCATCCATCACATGGCTACAATTATGAAACAACAGCAATTGTCGACGGGACTTTGGCTTGGTGATAATTTTGTGGACGATCAGAAGGAGATAAAGGATGGCATTGGGCAGATTTTCCAGTCACATTTTCTGGCCAATGGGAGGCAGGATGATGTAAGTTAGGTTTTAATGTAATTGACGATTCTGTGAATAAAAAGGACCCAATTGAAACAGTGTAAAAGTCAAGGAGATAATGCAATTTTTGTATAGTTGTGTTAGCTAGGTTAGAGTTCAAACTTCGAATAAGGAAAGAAGAGTGTCCGCAATTTCGCTCTCGTCCTGGTAACACACTGCTCGAGAGACAAAAACAAAATGGACTTCGCTAGCTTGTCGTCAGGACGTTGCACGCTTTTCATTGGTATGTTGCTTGAGCTACAGTGTTAACTGGAAAGCCCTAATTTGCGATTTTTGAGAATTTTAACAGAACCATACTACACAAAAACATCCATTATATAAATGGTGTTCTATCGCAGGCACCCAAAAATAAAACCTTCACCTCTAGAAACAAATGTAGTAGTGGAAGCAAGGATCGTTTCCACAAGGAGTATCTACTTTATTTTTATGCTATGTCAACAAGGATGGTGGATTTTGATTATAACGCAAGCACTTTTAAAGAAATTAACTACGAACAATTCAAATTAGAGTGTCAAAAACAATCGAGAGAAAAAACTTTAATCTAAGTCAACAACCACAATCGGAACTTTACAACTGATCGTAGATGCAAGTATATATCAATTCATCTTGTGAATATTGGTCGAGGAAAATATTTTCCTATCTCTCCTTAATCGTATTTAATTAGGAAACAAGCAAACCAACTAACCTTAATCACTAAACAACCCAAAACAAGCACGATAGATTTAATCTAGTAACAACATTAATAATTAGACAGATTGATGAAGCTAAACAACACAACTACAGGCGGTTGTAGTAACCTAGTCAAACGTTCTTCCTAAGATTTAACAATCTCTGACGCAGCAAATCATTAAATCCTAGTTGCTTTACAAGTTAAAGGGATCAAATGATTACGGATTCATATTCAACTCAGCTATAGATTTCAGCAAACAATAAACTAGTAGCCTCCTAGTGATTAAATGCAACAACCATGAATATGAGTGCCAAAGAAAATTCAATATTAAAAACATTAATGAAACGTTGAAAACAAATTAGATATCACAGTTAGATTGGTTCTGAGGCTTCAATTTTCTTTGACCAAGTACGAGGAAATTTTCGTGAGTACGCTCACATCATTTATGAAGATTAGTGGGGTTTCAATATTTAAACCTTCAGGCCAATAGAGATTTGAAAGTTGCTCCAAACTTTGATTGTATGTTAGCTCTATGGATTATGTTGTACTCAATATTCCAGTTATGTCCATAATAATCTTAATTACAAATCATCCTCATCAACTTCACTTTCACCTTGTACTTGAAAAACTTGTAATTGTCAACATTTTCATTCAAAGATTATAAATTGCACATTTAATTAATAGAATAGATTATATAACTATTTAAATACACAAGACAATAAATTGAAAAGAAAAAATTACTTAAATATGATCAACAGTTGGGAGAAAAAGAATCGAAGATTGTAGAAGTTATCCATCAATCTTTAAAATCTTATTCATTAATCTTAATAATTAGGAGTTACAAACCCTTCCAATATTTGTATTCATCCCACTAAATACAAGCATCTCAATTACATATTTTTCACTAAAACCAAGTTTTAAAATATAAAAATTAATATTATGTGTTCTAAAATATGACTAATATAGTATTGGGAATTTTATTACTATTGCATGTCATTTTTGTATAAGCATAAAAATTGATGGTAATCCATTTACTTATTAAATATAAATATATGAAGAAGAGAAAAAGATTTTTATCTCGATAAATTTAAAAGGGGAATTTTTATTCCTCCATTTGTATTAATCCCACTGTAAAGAAAAAGAACACTTTTGTTTTAAAATTTTTCACTTCTATATTTGTTTTGAATGTAAATTTGGTTTTTAATATAAAATAAATGCTATGGATTAATATGACAAGCATGATTAGTAGGTAATTTTTTGTTTCTAAATGTGTTTAAATAATATACATTTTTGTTTTACTTTTTAAGGTAAAAGTTTATGTTACAGATAAAATGAGTAATTTTTTATTTTGGAAATTACTTATGTATCTTTAGTTTACTTGTAAGTAAACATTTTAAACTTAGTGAAATGTACATCTCTTAATTTGGTTCTCTTTATATCTGTCTGTACCAAAAACTAATCGATGTCACTATAATGGTTGAAAATATGGGTCCAACCAATGCTAACATAAACTAAGAAGTAAACAAAACATTGCATTTTAATTTATTTAATATTTTTACATTATGTAAGTAATTTCATAGACTTTTAGTTTATCAATTACCTTATTTTAAAAATATTACGGATATCATTTATTTCGTATATAAGACGTGTAACGCACGTGCTTACAACTAGTATTTAACAAAATAACGTAAAATTGTGTATACGATAACCAATGAAATTCAGCCACGTAACTCGTAGGACTGCCTCCTGACTCGTGACCCGATCCGACAAAGAACCTTGGTGTTCGGACCCGATCGGAAAGCGTACAAACGTTAACGCCGTTATGTCTCCTTTCTCTTTTCCTTTATTTTTCCGAAAAGGAAAAGTGCAAAAAAGCAATTTTCGCGAACACAATCAAAGACCAGATTGTAGATTAGATCTGGCTTTCTTTACCTTTCTTTTTCACACTCTAACACACACACTGTTTTCCTCTCACTCTCACAGTCACCAATCTTTGATTATCAATCAATACTTCTAGATCTCTCTCTTTCTATCTACTTCCCATTGCCTTTTACACTCATGGTCATGGAAATGTAGCTGTTGTTTGCTTCAGGTACTGCATTTTGCTCTGATTTCTTAATTTTCTTTGATGGGTTGCTTTCTTGGGTAGCTCTTTCGTGGGTCTGTTTCTTTTTTTGATTATCTTGAACGATTTATTTATTTCTGGTGTTTCAGTGTGGTATTTTACTCTGATTTCTTTGATGGGTTGCTGTTTTTTGGTAGGAATCTTCTGTGGGTCTATTTATTTTCGGTTTTAGATTCTTGTCAATTTCTTGCGTTTCTGTTTGAGTTTTGAGAATGATCTTCAGCTCCCTTTGTGTTTGCATCTGTGTTTTTTTCCCTGTTTTCTTGGGTGATGATTCGATGGAAAGGAAGGTTGAAAATTATGCATGCTGATGGCGAATTCTTGGTTTGTTTCCATTTTTAGTGGTGTCGCTTTCATGTGTGTATATTATAGCAAAAATGAATTTGTTTTCTTTGAGAATTAGGTGGTAATAGAATACTATTATTTTTATCAAGGACTGACCAAAACCAGCACAATTAATTCCTTAACTATGACAGGATTTGGACACATCTAAATTGCTGGAATTTGAATTATCAGTTGCGTAATAAACAAAATAGTCTTGCTTTTACTTTGATTTTGACTGATCTGATTTCTCAAAGCATGTTACTGTTGTTAAACAAAATTGACTTGGTCCATATTCAAAGAGATGCATTAACACTATTAGTTAATTTATTTAGATCCGTGAACATTTTAGTTTTCTGCTAGCCTTATTGTTAATTTTTCTTTTAGTTAAATCTTTATTTTACGAACATATGTGAATAAACGGGCATTGTAGTAGAAGCATACTTCAGAAAAAGGGAGAGCACTGGATTTTAAGATCAACCCTTTTTCTTTCATGATCAGCCTGTCTATTTTAATAACCATATACTCCGTATGTTAGTTTCTAGATTTAGGTGATTGTATGTGTACTTATGCATGATAATTTGGATGAGCAGATAGGCGACGAAGAGTTGTGAGGCGCATTGGGTTGAATATCTACCTCTTGAACGAAATCGAAGGGAGATTTCAGTACTCTGTGCTCCACACTTCAACACATCAATGGGGTCAGAGCAGACTCGATTTCTGCAGCCTCAGCAACCACCTGCACCTCGGGTATTTTGATTTATGGATATTCATGTATACGTGCACTAAAAGATGTATAGATATGGACCTCCTTAGGAGTCAATTTGGTGTGTTCACATGTATGGGAAGATTTTATTATCTTGAACAAATCTTCAAATTGTTTTTATTTTTATTTTTGCCTTCCCTTGCGGTATTGGCTTAGTTGGTTACTCGTCAATTTTCAATTTTATGCTGCCTTGATATCTGGGGCAAGATGTGGTGGGTCTGATCTTATTAAAATGTTATTTAATGATGACCAGTTGCACTTTGATAGTTACCCTGTAATTCCCATTCTATGATTGGATTGGATTATTACTGAGAAATGCTAGAACAGAAGGAAAAAAGTTATTGTTCGAATCAATCCAAAATTTATGTTTGAGATCTAATATCTATTGCAAAAATATAACAATTTCTAGCATTGCTTCTCGTAGACAGTAACTGGAGACAGCTTGATGTGTGTAAGCGGTGTAAGAGGAAAGCATCCTTTTGATTTACATATAAAGTAATTGGTTTAACTTTTGATGCTCAGACTTTTCGAAATAATTGGAATATCCGTCTCGAACACGACACAACACGACATGAGTATGGATATGGAATGTATCGGATCCTCCAAGTTTCAATCGAACACGTCGTCGTTTTTGCTTCTCCTTCTTTCTTTTTTTTTTTTT
>NC_036243.1:20991580-21027609 GCF_002742605.1 Olea europaea var. sylvestris | reverse complement strand
TATGTATGTCACGGGTCCATATGCCCACGAGACGCAGCTGGTATCTCCTCCTGTTTTCTCAACTTTCACAACAGAGCCATCTACAGCCCCTGTGACTCCACCCCCAGAATTGGCACATTTAACTACTCCCTCTTCTCCAGACGTACCTTATGCCCATTTCCTTTCATCCACCATCAATCTCAAAAGCACTGATAAGAACAATTATATGGCTGGCAATGATCTTCAAGCAACATATTCTCTCTATCCAGGAAGCCCGGCAAGTGCTCTCAGATCACCTGTTTCAAGAATGTCTAGTGACAACTTATCATCTTTTCCCGAACGGGAGTTTCCTCCTCAATGGGATCCTTCCATGTCTACAAAGGAAACTGAATTCCCAAATTCTGATTCAGCCGGGTTACCTGGGGGGCTTCAACCAGCAGGTGCCTCCAAGTCACGTCAAGATTCCAATTTCTTCTGCCCCGAGACATTTGCTCAGTTCTACTTGGATCAGTCTTCATTTTCTCATGCTGGTGGTAGGCTCAGTATTTCTAAAGAATCTGATGCTTACTCAAACGGTGGAAACGGGTACCAGAATAGGCAGAACAAAATGTGCAAAACTGATGTTGAGGAAATAGAAGCTTACAGAGCATCCTTTGGTTTCAGTGCAGATGAAGTCATCACTACAACTCACTATGTGGAGATTTCTGATGTATTAGAGGACTCCTTCAGTATGACGCCTTTTAACTCTAACAAACCAGTCGAAGAGGAACATGTATTAACTGCACCAGCAGTAGATGGAGCACAAATGGAGAAAACACAAGAAGAGTTTTCAGGTCCACAATATGGTAAAGCACGAAAGAATCACGCTGAAGGGACACCCTCTGGAGTGCCAGGCTTATGTGACGGTCTTAAAGGTGAACTATCACTAACCTGAGATATATGCTCTACATTTTTTAGTTTAAAACGTGATAAACAAACTTCTAAAATCGTTTCAATACTGAGATGGCAATTGAGACAAACGGTTCTGTAGCAATTTTTATTATACACCACCAAGCCGAGTTCCATTGAAGTTCAGTGTTCATCGGGATTCCTCCCTTTCATCAGGGAAAAACCTTTCAGGGTAGTAGCTGTTTCTAAATTAGTTTATAGAATTTAAATATTAAAAAATTGGCAAAATTTATTATTTAATTAATATAGGCAAGTAGGATTTAGCAGAAATATATCAATTTCAATATTGTTGTTCGTATCTTTGATAAATTCTTGTTCTTCTTTCGATAGTTTATTTTTGTATAATGATATTGCGCATTTTTCTTCACCATGCCAGTTTTTTCTCCATCCTTCAAGCAATGACATCTTTTGTTACATCTCAGATCAAGTACAGCAGCGTCGACTTGGAGATGTTTCTGGCCAAAGTACTCCAGGGATCCACATTCTGAGTGATGATGACTGTATATTCTCTGAGTCTGGATCTACAAGAAATGGCCGGAAATATAATATTGGCTCGTCAAATTCTGACGCAGAAGTCGAGTATAGGAGAGGGCGAAGCTTAAGAGAAGCGAGGAGCCTGAGATAAAGCTAAGGTTAATCATCATGGCTTGAATATTCATCAGATAATAGTCTCTTGTATGTATTAATTTGCAGCTTTTTTGCTTCCTTCTGTCGGGAGATATCTTCACAAATGATCTAACCTTTGATCCGACCCTTGTTTTGCCTTTCTTTTCGTGTGTCTATCGTATAATATATTCTCTCGAAAATTCTGCTGGTGGGTTTTGGAGTCTGTATGGTATATATTGGTTCATATGGTTGCAAAGAATAGATTATGTGCACTTCTTAGAAATGTCTCAATCAAAGTTCTGTTTCATTTATATTTTCCATCTGGATTTTCCCAATCTTTTGATGATCAATCTTGTTACATGTACATCATAGTTTGCATCTTGTCTTACCGAATTTACGCTTGGCACAATCACAAATCATATTTCACATTTTACACATTTAATTCAATCATCACAATCTTGCCACATCACTCATCTGTCAACAAGGATGTCAAAGGTAATGTACAAATAGCTTAATTGTTTGAGGTTTTAGCATGGTGTTGTGAACGCGAACGACACTTGGTCAAAAAATGGAAGTTTGTTGTACATCAAATAATTATAGATGTGCAATGATATATATATATATTATTTATTTATTTATTATTATTATTTTTTATTTGGGTGTAGGGTCGCAACATTTCACATACCATCCTTTTTACAAAAGTAAAGATAAAGGTCACTATTGTTTATAATTTGCTTATAAACCGTCGAATCATCTTTTATCTATAACATTGATAAATCCTAATTACATGATTTTCGCATGGTACATGTATCGTACATCACAAATACAATACCAAATTGAAATCTAATTATACTATGTAGTCTCTTAATGGTGTATCTAATTATACTCTCCTCTATGCACATACATTGTAAAGTACTGTTCGAACTTTTTACCTGTGCACGATAACACTTGTGTGTAAGCATATTTTCAAGTTGTAAACCTCTTTTTAACCAAACTTCTAGAAATGCGACGGAGGGTGCAAGAATTTTGTTTTTTGTTTTTTGTTTTTTAAATAATTTTTGAAATTGAGGGATTAGTCTCCAACTAAGGCTGTAAAATGTTTAAGGTGCGAAGATTAAGTTTCAAGCCTTATGAATCTAGATAAAGCCTATGCATAATAAGGTTTTTTTTTTTTTAATTATTACAAATCAATAAAAAATAAAATAATGCATATTTTGAAAATTTATAGAAATTTCATATGTATTTTTAAGTTTTCAGTAAAAACATAATTCTCAAAATTAAAATACACAAATTATGTTTTGTTCGTGGGCATCAAAAGACTGTGTTTGGGTTATTTTGAATTTTTGTTTGGATTTATTTTCTTTTTTTAGTTTGAGTAACGATTGAGCATTTTTGTTGAACAAGAAAATATTATTTATCAAAAAAAAAAAAAAAGGAAAAAGATGTGTGCATTTTTTCACCAAGGCGTGCTTTAGACAATCAATGTAGAGTTGATTGTCATTTTTCTGCCTGGGCACAAGGTGAGATATTTTTTTTCCGAGCCTTGAGCCTAGACGAGCCTTTCAGAACAGGACCTCCAATCGTAATGTTAACAAAAATAATTGAGGACTGAACGGCACATTTACTAATAAGTAAGGACTACATCTACAATTAGCCAGAAATGCAAGGATGTGACCTAAAAACCACTATTCTCATTCTCATTATCTTTATCTTCTTCCCTGGCCAAAACCCAAAACCCTGAAAACTTGAATTGAAACACGGAAATACAAAAATGGGGACAACAGGAAAAGCCCTCACTTTCTCTCTCCTCTCTCTACCCAAACGTTTCTCTTTCCACAGACCGCTCTACGTCTCACTTCCATTAAATTTACCGCCGCCGCCCAACGGCCTCTTTTCCCCTAAACTCCGAACACTTTGCACCACTACCATCGCAGTCCCGGAAACAGCGGCGGATGAAGCAACACTAGAAAACACAAAGCACTCAATACTGTTAGAACGACTCAGGCACAGACACCTTAAAGAAAGTGCGAAAATTACCCCTCCGGCGACGCCAGTAGGGTCATCCAGCAGTGGAAAGAAGAGTAAATATGGGGAAAGTGAGGGGTCAAGAAAGAAGAAAGGTGGTGGGGTGGAAATGGTTTCCAGTTTTTGGGAGCTGGGGTTGAGTGAAGAGGTGATGGGGGCTTTGGGTGAAATGGGCATTTCAGAGCCCACTGAGATTCAATGCATAGGGATACCTGCTGTTCTCGAAGGGAAGAGTGTGGTATTGGGGTCACACACTGGTTCTGGCAAGACTCTTGCTTACTTGTTGCCCCTTGTTCAGGTGTGAACAGATATTGATTGTATTGAAATTCATTCCTTTTCATTTGATCACCTTTAAAACATTATTGTTGGAAGTTTCTTTATCATTTACTTATCTGGTCTCTTTTGCTGGTGTTGAGGTTGATTTTTTATTTTATTCATTTCAGCTCTTTCTTTCAAATTATAAACCTTGATAAATATAGCTCATTTTGGGAGATGTGTGTGGAGGGATGTGTGTTTTGCTGGCGATCATTGACAGGTGAAACGTAATCATTTCATTAGAAGGAAAATAGATGAAAAAGATCCCCGTTTTCTTTTTGTTGCCAGTATGATACGCTGCTTTGCAGTTAAAGTCTAAATCCAGCTTTAGTTGAAATTGACTAGTTTTTTTTATCTGTAAACAATTAGTAAATTGTGATGTCCTGCTGAAATTTTTGTTCAATATAACCGGCATTCATTGACAGCCAATACTTAATGAATTTATTAAGAAGAAAAAAGATCCATCTTTCGATTCAATGACATTTGCATGGTGGAAAAAATGCTGTACTAGGTCATTTGCCTTTTTGGGGGGCATATATTCTTGAATCATCTGTGAAGTTCCATTCAAGTCCTATTTGCCTCAAGACTTTCTGTTCTCAAATTCTCGAGGACTTGATACTTAATTTAATTATTGTTCACTTAGTTAATGTCTGGGTTTTATGTTATTTTTACTTCTATATTGCAGCATCACATTTTGTAATAAATTTGTTGCTTATGAATTATGATATCCTTAATCTTTTAGTTGCTGAGAAGAGATGAAATTTTACATGGTATGCTAATGAAACCCAGGCGCCCTCGAGCTGTTGTACTCTGCCCCACAAGGGAGCTATGTGAGCAGGTTTATTCATCTTCGTACTGATCTCTTAAGTGACTTCAAAACACTACTCATACTTTGTTCAACGAATTAATGGTTCATGTTGCAGGTGTTTCGTGTGTCCAAGTCTATTAGTCACCATGCTCGATTCAGGTCAACAATGGTAAGCGGTGGAGGGCGTTTAAGACCTCAAGAGGATTCCTTGAACAGCCCAGTTGACATGGTTGTGGGGACCCCAGGAAGGGTTCTCCAACATATAGAAGAGGGCAATATGGTTTATGGTGACATCAGATACGTGGTAACTACTGCCCTCTGATCAGTTCACTTTCATATACTACTAGGAACTTTGAGGCATTCTTGGAAGTTTGTTGCTTTTGTGTTTCCACCAGAACTTGAGAATTCTGGCATCTCTGGATAGGTATTGGATGAGGCAGATACCATGTTTGATCGTGGCTTTGGTCCCGATATCCGCAAATTTATTGCCCCATTGAAAAACCGTGCATCTAAAGCTGATAGTGAAGGATTTCAAACTGTTATGGTCACTGCAACAATGACAAAGGTTCGTCTAGTTGTTCTTAGCACATTTATGACTTACCTAACAGCAAAATAAAAATAGAGTACGGCTGCATATGATGATTGTCCATGTCTTGAGCTTCTTTAAAATGATTGAAACTAACGGAAAAGTGCTTATCTTGTGTACCTTTGATTCTAATGCTCTTTGATCATCGAATATTCTAGGGATTAGCAGATGGTACTTCAAACCAATTGTATCTAGATTGCAATTTGGTGCAATTGTGTTTTTTAAGTTTCTTTGACTGATAGTGGTAGCTCATATATCACCATCACTCTTCTTCGAGGTTGCTGAACAATTAAGAAATGCTACATTTTGTAGGCGGTGCAAAAGCTGGTTGACGAGGAGTTTCAAGGAATTATACATTTGCGCACTTCTACACTCCATAAGAAGATTGCTTCTGCTCGGCATGATTTTATCAAACTTTCAGGTTCAGAAAATAAGTTGGAAGCCTTGTTACAGGTTACTATTTCTTTTGCTCCTTGTCAGGTTTTAAAATAAGTCAGGCTTTAAAAAACAAAAATCCGTAGCACTTATGAATGAGCATAAAGTGCAAGAAAAATCTTTGATTTTGTATTTCATCTATTTTTAAAAAGTGGGAGGTTTTTTTTATTTTTTTATTTTTTTTATTTTTTTTATTTTTTTTATTGTAGATTTTTCCCTTTTAGCAAAGTCATAAATGTGTACAGAGACAAAATTGTTCCTGTTTATCAAAGAAGAATCATTTTTGGTTTGATATGAATTTGCAATTGCAGGTTCTGGAGCCTAGTTTAGCAAAAGGGAACAGAGTGATGGTTTTCTGTAACACATTAAATTCTAGTCGAGCCGTTGATCACTTTTTGAATGAAAATCAGCTCTCTACTGTCAACTACCATGGAGAGGTCCCGGCAGAACAAAGGTGAGATGAGATACGTTCTTGTCTTTGATTTTCATGATTGCATCTATTATGTTACCAAAGTCGTATGTTCATGAATGGACGAACTAGAGGGATTTATGTAATTTTAAAGATTCTCGCGGGAAGTTTCCTGATATGAAAAAATGTTTGGCTATGTTTAAATGAAAGTTAAACTTACTTTTAATTTGCTTATTTTGCCAAACATTATTTCCAACATTTTTTGCCTTTACTAACATAATTTACTATCTAGAATAGTAATGTTTGATCAGCCAAACATGTTCTAAAGCTTCAGAAAGAATCAATTTCCCAGATTTTAACTGCAAAAATATATGACCCACCATCCTCGAATTCCAGTTGCTCTTTAGCTCTACATTTTTAGCCTCTGAAGGATTTCTATCTTCAGTGTCTTTTTTCTCTCCTGTCTATGGTCTAGACTGATGTCATGTTTCTCTGATACAGGGTCGAAAACCTGCAAAAATTCAAGAGCAATGATGGAGATTGTCCTACTTTGGTCTGCACAGACTTGGCTGCTAGGGGATTGGACTTGGATGTGGATCATGTTATCATGTTTGATTTCCCTTTGAACTCAGTAAGCTTCAACGTTTGATTCCTTTGAGCAATCCTCTCCTCTCTTTCTCTTCCACTTCTGAACTGAATATGTAAATACTTCTCATTGGCTTTTTAGATTGATTACCTCCATCGCACTGGAAGAACTGCTCGCATGGGTGCAAAAGGTAACTTCTTCTGTTTCCTTGGGTTAAAAGGACTTGAAAATTGAAAGTGGCACTGTAGCTGTTTGTTTTTGTGTTGGATTTTTTTCCCTACTTGTACATTACAAGGATCAATTTATAAATCTGCTGGATTTTTAATGACACGATTTTTTGTGTTCTTGTGCACACGCAAATCTGGTTGAATTTCATAAAACTCTCTGCTAATATCAAGCATACTCATCCTGCATTACATACACGTAGACATGCATATATTATGCAGCTTGATTTAGCCTTTCTATCATCTGTTTCCTTCCTTCCCAATCTGCTAATATAAACATGATTTTGCTTTTACTAAGCCGTTCTACTTGGAACTTGTTTTGGTTTCATTATAATTTCCTTATAATTTGAAGTCAAAGTCAGACATTAGTTTTAACCATACATTCGCAATTACTTCTGCTTATTAGTCACACCTTTCGTGGGACCCATTGCTCTTCATTACAATTTCATGGAATTATAATGAAACACCCAAACAAGCTTGCATTTCTTATCTGTTTATGGAGAGAGGATACTCTATGTTGTTATTATCCTCCCAAGTCGCAGAACTTATGTCAAGTTGCTAATTTTGGATTACCTTTTTCAAATATCTAGGGAAGGTGACAAGTTTGGTTGCTAAAAAAGATGTGATGTTGGCCAATCACATTGAAGAGGCCATAATGAAGAATGAAAGCTTGGAATCTCTCTCTGTGGAAAGTGTTAAACGGGACAATGCCAGGTCACGTATAAATGTGCAGAAGGAAAGAAACGAGAAGATGGTAAGAGTTTCGAATTCAAAAAACAAGGCTAAAGCTTCTGTGAAAAAATCATCTGACGCCCGTGGGAAGACAATAGTTACTAAATCCTCTGTCCAAAAATCTGGAAAAGCTTCTACAGACAAACCTAAGACGATGGGGAGTAAGGTCTTTAAGACATCAAAGTCTTCTGGCAGTAGTGGCAGCAGCTCAGGAGGTACGAGGTCTGGTGGGAAGAAAAAATATGGGAACAAAAATTCTGGTGTCCT
Source organism: Olea europaea var. sylvestris (assembly GCF_002742605.1). NCBI lineage: Eukaryota > Viridiplantae > Streptophyta > Magnoliopsida > Lamiales > Oleaceae > Olea > Olea europaea. The sequence continues at coordinate 21,019,689 of NC_036243.1, read as the reverse complement.
TCAATCTACACAAAAGCTAAATGTTGTTGGATTTAGGGGTCGGAGCACAGTGAGGGCCGCTTGATATCGAATGCAATTCCACCTGAATTTGCACTTTGACATATTATATGTTTTGTTTGCCCTAGTCTAGATTGTAGGACCGTATCGTGACAAGGCAACTGTTAAATTAGGTTTGCACGAGGTTGAAATCGTGCGCAGATGTGTAACATAACCAATATGAAATCTACTTTGTATATTTCATTCATAATGCAAATAAAGTAATTTTTTTTATAGCTTTCAAACCCATTATGTAAAAATTGTTGTCACTTCACATGATTACAGATGGGTGAAGGATTTTGAAGCTCTTCCATGGAAGAGCACGTGGTATTTTTGCAGGGAAGCTAGCATTTTCCTCCCATGAGTATGTTGTTCCACGGAGGCTTCGCCACTGTAAGTACTTCAATCAACGACCCCAAAATGGTAACCCTCGAACTCTTCGTGGTTGAGTTGGATAATTGTTTTATATCCATAGCAAGCTCTACATTTACGCAATCTTTGGGCATGACTGGCACACATGAAGAGAGCAAATGCACACGGAAATTGAATTGGGACATATAATTAGATTTAGTGATGGTAACTGAGCGAGCTAGCATTTTCCTCCCATGAGTATGTTCTCGGGGCAGAACGGGGTAGGAATCAAATTGTCATTTAATTATTATTTTTTATTTCTAAAAACTATTTAAATATAAAAAGAATTGGGCTAGCTCAAGATGTAGAACAACAAATTTTGATTTTGGAAATACACCATCATTATTATGGGAATGTACATGCGGTAGAAAATTTACATCAATTCATTGAAATATGATATGTCACAACTACAAGTGAATATTTAACATATCATATTTCGACAAGAGATGGACTTGGAATTCAAAAAAATAAAAAAATTGTAGAAGAACATAAAATAATTTTCAGAGTGAATACACGCCGTGGGCTATTTTGTCATCCCTATTAGAATATGCTACTCCGCCATGAATTCAACGGTTATCCTAGAGAGTTTGCAAGGGGCCCCATTGTGCTTCTATGCTTCTCCCCTCCTTTATTTTTATGTGAATTATTCTCTCCCCTCTTCATTTTCTTGTGTCACATTAAAAACAGAGTATTGCCATATCCCGTAGTTCTTATCAATAAATGCAAGGGAATAAAATGACAAAAACCAGAACATGAAATTTATGATATAAAACAAGATTTTCTTTTGACCAGTTCTACTTTCCAATGACATAAAACAAAATAAAATACTGTTTGCAAACATGTAAGAGAATCAGAACCAGGAATTCTAAGGATATTTTTGACTGTCCCTTGAAGGCATGTGGGGAATGGGAAGTAGTCTCTTGTGTCCCCTTCTGTGTAAAGCAATATTTGGGCCTACAATTTCTCAAATCTTCCTCACTTTCTTTAATATTTCCTCTATAGCACTATACTCTCTCACCCCACCCCCATATCCAGTTTTTCTGCTTCTTTTCTGCACATCTTGACCGTTGAATTCATGCACCTCACTAGCTTTGGATGCATGTGATTCAATGGTCTGCTTACACATTACATGTACAAATATGGGACTAGGACATACTGTTGTTTTGGATTTAGCAAGATTAGAATAGTGGGAAGTGAAGTCAAATTGGATGGCCTCATTGCAGGAATATCAGCAATTGCACGAATATCAGCAGTTGAACTGCCAAGATTTGTTGGGAGCTTTGGTAATTGTGAAAGTTCAGAAAAATCGAAGTAGACTTTAAAATCTTTAGGTTCAATTCTTCTTTCAGTTTTAGCAATATTGTCGCATTGTAATTACGGCAAACCCGTGTCAAATGTATAGTGGTGTATAGGGTCATGCCACTTTGACAAAAAGAGTTTTGACGGATGGAGTGACATAGTGTTAGTTGGCAAAATGTGACTGGATGAAAAAGCTGTCGGTGTTTAAAACAGTCCGATAGTAAAGTGTCATGTGACATTATGTTAACAATTATGTCATCGTAGCATGATTCTAGCGTTTAAGAATAAGCCCAGGATTCTGAGATTGCCCGGGCGCAAATCCTGCTTGGTCGTAGGAAAAGCTGATTGGTGACCCTATTCATGCATTTGATATGCAGTTGGAAGATAAAGATTGAAGCCAATTAACAACACTAATGTCATTAAAACTGTACAAGGAAATCTCAAAGAAATTGTCCGATTTTGGGAGCAGAACTTTTCTCTTGCTTCATGCAGCAACTGTACTCCCCTACATATTGGAAATTAAGGAAAGAAAATCAAACACTAATTCCCTAAAGATGAAAAATGCTATAACCAAACAAAAAGAATCAGCTTTGATTTGAGGACTGTTTTATTAAGGGCTGAGAAGTTTTCCCAGATTCCTCTGGCGGACTCTTCACTTCCATAAGAAGTGCTACCACTTCCTTCATTGTTGGCCTTTCAGCAGGCGATGAATTCACACAAAACATAGCTATTCCGAGTGTTTGGAGCATTTCTTGTACCATCTGGTCTGGCAAACCTCGGAGCTTTGAATCGAGTACAGTCACAGCTGGTTCGAAGCTTCCCATCTTCTTCTTTACCCACTCTACTATGTGTTGCCCATCTCCAATCTGTGATTCAACAGCACTACGTCCGCTTAAAATCTCAAGCAATACCACCCCATAACTATAGACATCACTCTTTTCTGTTATATTCACGGTGTACCCATATTCTGCAATATCAGGGATCAACACAACTAATTATTTAGCACATTTAGTACATAGAACTAGATTAAACAATGAAAACAATAACAAAAGAAAGGAAACCAAAGTTAAATAACACTTGCCTGGTGCAATATATCCATAGGAACCAGCTACTCGGGACATTGCTTGGTGGTAGTTTGGAGAATTCATTAGCTTTGCCAGTCCAAAATCTGCCAGATAAGCCTCATATTTGGAATCCAAGAGTATATTATTGCATTTCACATCTCTATGAAGAATAGCGGGCACACAATCGTGATGGAGATAAGCAAGACCTTGAGCTGATCCAATCGCAATCTTGTACCTCGTTTCCCAATCCAAGTTCCTGTTGTTTTGCAAAAGCTGTTGCAGATTTCCATTTGGTATATAGTTGTAGAGAAGTAGCTTGACACTCTTATTCGAACAATATCCTAGTAACTTCACTATATTCCGGTGCCTAATGTGTCCAAGTATTTGAATTTCAGCAGCAAAAGAGTCCACTGGTTCTTCGTCTTTCTTTGTTTTCCAAAGCTTTTTAACTGCAATCAAATCACCATTTGGCGTCTCCGCCTTGTAAACGACCCCAGAACAGCCTTTTCCAATAACGTTTTCATCTCTCAAGCAATTCAAGATGTTTTCAATAGTGAAGTTCAGCTTCTGAAATGGGATGAAAGTCCACGGATAAGAAAAATTCTCTTCTCCTGACAAGTTGGACAAACCGGACTTCTCCACTACAGATCTGTGATTCCGAGACACTAGAATCCAGGTAGCCACAACTGCCATTGTCACAGAAGCCACAATCACAGCAACCAAAGCGATAGTCTTGGCAGACTTCAATCCTTTTCCACGCATCAAATGCGAAGAACAAGTAGCACCATCGAGAGAGTCACAGAGGCGGGAATTTTCAATGAAAGAATTCGAGGTCAAAGTTCGAAAGAATGTTGTCACAGGTATTGGTCCAGAAAAGTTGTTGTATGAAATATTCAAGGAAGTAAGACTGGTGAGAGAACTTAGAATTGTGATTTTTCCATATAGTGTGTTCCGTGAGAGGTCTAGCGATTGCAACTGTGTCAAACTGGACATTGTCTCGGGGATTTCACCTGTGAATCGATTTGAGCTCAAATCAAGATTGATTGTTAAGCTTGTCAAATAACCAATCTCAAGGGGTATTGGACCAGAGAGAGTATTGGAGCTCAAATCAAGAAGAGTTAGTTTTTGCAAGTTCTTAATGGACTTTGGAATTTGTCCGGTGAGCAGATTATTGTTTAGGATAAGTTTGTTCAAGTAACTGAAATTACCAAAACTCCATGGAATCTCACCAGTGAAGCTGTTTCTACTAAGATCAAGCTGCTCCAAATTAACAAGGGCCCCCAACTGATGCGGGATATCATCCGTTATGTAATTGTTGTGCAAATCCAACAGCTCAAGAACAGTAACGTTTGCAATATCAGAAGGTAAACCGCCAGAAAAATGGTTCAAATATAAATCAAGAAACACAAGATTTTGCAGTTGTCCAATCTCCTTTGGAATCTGACCCGAAAGCTGATTTTCTCCAAGCCTTAATCTTACTAGAGACTGACATCTTGCTACACTTCGCGGTAATCCTCCAGATAAAGAATTCCCCAGTAGCAACAGCTTGCTCAGTTTCTTTAAACTGAATATCTCGTCCGGGATTGATCCAGTAAGCTTATTTCTCGAGAGATCAAGCGCATAAAGCTCTGTACAATTCCCAAAAGCGGGTGGTATAGTTCCTGAAACAGAATTACCCCACAAGAAAAAACTCTGCAAGTACTTCAATTCACCAATCTGCATTGGAATAGGGCCTGATAATTGGTTCTTATCGAGCTGAATAGCTGTTAAACTAGAGCAGTTACTCAGTTCCAGTGGTATGGAACCAGTGAGTGCATTATCAGACAAGTGAAGCTGCTCAAGAACCAATAGTTTCCCCAAATCACCAGGAATTTCACCGGATAAATCATTTGCAGAGACATCAAGAACAACAAGAGATGAACAATTGGAAAGTTCGGAAGGGATAGTCCCGGAGAGGGAATTTCCCCAAAGAAGCATGCTAGTGAGCTTTTGCAGCTTGCCCAGTTGACGAGGGATAGGACCAGTGAGCTTGTTCATGTGTAAATACAAGTTTCTTAACTCCAAACACCCGCCTAATTCAGGCGGTATTGAACCGAATACCTCTGTATCATAAAGTGCCAATGTTTGAAGATTAATCAAGTTTCCAAATGTAGATGGGATAACGCCAGAGAGTCCAGTGGCAGCAGCACCAAATGTTGTGAGATTGGTAAGTAGGCCTAATTGTGATGGGATTTCACCGGTTAGATATGGATTGCCCCCAATTCTAAGCTGCTGGAGAGAGCCTAAAGACCCGAGGTGGGATGGAATCGACCCGTTTAGGAGATTATCTTGAAGGCAAAGGACTTCAAGTGACGAAAGATTGGCAAATTGTTGTGGAATTGTACCAGTGAGTCTGTTTGTATTCAAGAATAGAAACTGAAGTGCCATTAACCGGCCTAATTCTGGCGGAATAGGCCCTGAAAGTGAATTGGAAGACAAATCCAGAAGGCGAAGACGAGTCAATGAACCAAAGGAAGGAGGTATTGAGCCGGAAATATTAGTAGTAGAGAGATTAAGAAGCTGTAGAGAGGAAAGTGAGGAGAGTTCTAAGGGTAAAGATGAAAGATTAAGGAAAATATTTGGGAGAGAGAGTGAAATGACTCTCTCTTGAGGAGAACAAGTGATACCTTGCCATGAACATGGAGTTAAGCTTGAAGGGTTCCATGAGGAGAGTATTGGCGACGATTTTTTGTAATAAGGATCAGCTGCTGAGAGTAGAGAGAGAAGGGCTTCTCCATCTGGAGAGAGAGAGTTCACTAAAAGTGTTCTGAAACTCAAGCAAAACCAGAAGAAAAACAAAAAGAATGGGACTTTTGTACCAACAAAATGGCATGTTTTCTCCATTTGAAGTTCTTGAAATGGGCTTAAAACTCAAAAAAGATGTGGTGGTGGCGGCGGTGGCGGCTGCAACGGTGGAGGAGGATGGTGGTGAAAGTTCACTCTAAAGGATAACATACACGTGAAAGAGGTTTTTCATTGAGGTGGAGATGCTACAAGCTCAAACTATATGTGCTAAGATTCAAAGCATGGTGGCTGCGGTGGTGGAGCAGGCGGAGGTGGTGATGAAAGTCCACTCTAAGGAGACAAAATGCATGTGAGAGAGGGTTTTGTGGAGGTAGGGATGCTTCAAACTCACACCATGTGAACAAAATCCATGCATGTGAACAAAAGTTAGAGCCTCAAGTATGTTTAATGCAGTAGTTTTAACTTCTTACTTGAGATGAGCTCCTCCTCCTTTCAGCTCCACCGAATGAGCAGCGGCGGCGGCGATTGTGCCAGTACTGGTGGTTACAATGGTAGTGATTTGTGACTCAGCTCCAAGTTCTTGTTAAGTTCTCCGGTAATGACCACTTTAAGCATTTTGTATGCATTTTTTTTGGGTTTTCAGTGGTGGCTGCGGTGGTGGTGGCGATGGAATTAAATTTTTCTGTGTGTGACAAAATTTTTGAGAGTCTCAAAGTGTGAAGTGGCATTTAAATACCAAATAGTTTAATATAAAATACGCAGATTAGGGCGCCACTGATTAATAGTTCCTGCTTTCAAGGTACTGTTTAATAGGTCCTTGTGAGCTGTTCGGAGTTCCCAAATTGCCCCCATAATTTATGCAAAGACAACTAAAATTGCATTGGGGTAAAATTGATATTTCAGTTATTTCTTGAATACTTCTTTCCCTTTCCTTACAACACATTATCATACTTCGAACATTTTAACTTTTAATTGAGGTGACTAATCGTGTTAATGTTTGGTGTAGATTAAAATCAAATTTTTAGTAAATTTTAATTAAACTTAGTGGAACGTGTGTATTGAAAAGTTGTGATTCCATCAAATATGTAATTAAAATTAATTATTTACATTAACTTGAAATTTTAATCGATAACAAATAAGGGTATAATGTCACCATGAATAAAAATAGTGGATTCAAAATTTCGCCATCATGCATGAGAACATTTTATATGCATAAAACTCTTTGACGCAGTCTCGGGTCCTTATACTTCAACTCCTGTAGTTTCTTTTGTATGTTCAAGTAAGCGCAAATGAATCATGATTACAAGATTCTATCCATCGCGTAGATAAGTTTGCGTCCATCCTTATAATCTGAGAGTGGTGATTCGACACTGATAAATCATGAAAATTTGAATTTACTACAAAACCTTGATTTCAAGTTTCGTCGTCATTCGTCATTCAATTTTTTAAGAATGTTAGAGACATATTGAAGACAATATCTAAATATACACACTTGATCGACTTCCACGGGGTGTAATACGAAATAGGTCACATTCAACGACTATAATACCCTTTGCATGAAGTCCATTCCAATTCGAAGACAAGGATCATTTTTGTCAATGAATAATTTCCAGCAATTAAACGGATAATTTTTCAAAGTTTTCAGAGTCAGTACGTACTCCATGAAAATTATGTAGCATAAATGCATTGGGAAATGTAGAGTTTGATGATAATAGGAGTGAGGCAGCTTAGGGGATTGTGAAAAGCAAAAGCTGTACTTAAAAATAATTACTTATGGAAAAAATTATTTGGTCTAATCTAATGAGTTCTAAGGAAGGGCGTGCATAAAGAGGAAAAATTGATAGCGGGGTTTGTTTTTTTAAGTTAAAAGTTGAAATAAGTCATTATTTTACTATCTTTGAAAATTATTTTACTGTCTATTGATGGTATGGTAAAAATAAGTAAGACAGTGTGTTTTTTGTTATCGAGGAAGGGCTGGTGGGTGTGTTTCGGGAGTAGGGCTAAGAAAAATTGCAGTCACATGAGATAGAGATAGAGATGAATATTTTAGGGCAAAATTAACTGCTAGGGTTTGAGAAAGCTTTTAATTTTTTTTTCTTTTCTTTTTTGGAGATACTGTAAATTTTTTGAAATTTTACTGTCCGTGTCTGGATTCATTTTTGTTCGAGTAAGTATATAAACTTGCTTATATATGTCCTTTTTCTTGTTCTAAAATTGATACTGCTATTTAAAAGAATTTCAAGATTGCTAATTGTCGAGGTGGGAAAATTTTCTTTTTTCGTGTGTTGTTTGAAGACGTTCTTTATGATCTTGAGGTCATCGATTGTGTTAATTTAAACAAGGGAACTTCTTAGATAAGGTCTTTGATGAATTGTCTTCTTTGCTCTTTTGATTTGCACATCTCGTAGCTCCTATGGAGTTTTGCAGTTGAAAACGGTTATTTCGTTTGGAAAATTGAACGATGAAAGCGAACGAGATGCGTGTTAGAATTTCTTTCTTGGTGCGTAATTGAACAGTACGGGCTTGAAAATGTAGGGGCCACCTATATTACCAGATAGTGGTTGATTAGGTTATAGTCGGATCCTCATGTCTAAAATCGAGCCTCAAATTATATTCAGCCCGTGTTGTTCCACATTTTTCCAAAATGAAAATGGGTTTTCCAATCGTTCTGCACACTTTTTAAAGCCAAATGTGAGATGCAAGTCAAAGAAATCATGTCAGATGGACCCAAAATCGGCTCTATTTCTTCTGAAAGTGGAGGAAAAAATGGAAAACAAACAGGGGCTCAATATATAAACTGAGTCAAAATAGGGAACCAGATTTCTACCCCGTTAATGCCAGCATCAAGGGTGCGATAGCATGGAAAAGCAAATTTGGGCGCTGCTTCTTCTGCAATGACTCTTGCAATTGCAGGTTCAACTTTATCCTCCTATGCATTTTGGTCCCTGAATCCAATTTCTTGTTCAGCCCAAATCTCCAAAACTGCATATTAGGCCTTTCAACATCAGAACTTGACATATTGGTCCCTGAATTTCCAACTTCAATCATTTTTCTATCCAAACTCTTTTCTTTTCATCGTTTCTTGTCCAATATCATGTTCCTCCTAAAATAATCATAAAACATGCAAAATTAAGTATCTACGCATGAACGCACTCTCAAACACCTACTTTGAAGATCCACATAAGTGTTAAAATCACATTTGTCATCGTACTTATCAATAATCAATATAATTTGAACATACTATTATACTTATTTACATTTTGTCAAACATAAATAATAAATTTACATTTTTTGGGTCTGAAGTTACCTGTCCGATTGGATTAATTAATTATCAAGTCAAAAAAATTATAACATAATCCCCTTAAAATGGCGTTATCAAATCTCAATCAAAATAATGATATTTTTGGCAGTAAAAAAGCTTGGAAAGAAGTCAAAGCCTTTCTTAAGGTAGACGTATTAATAATAAGTGCATGATTTTCAGATGCATCTACAAAATAGTGTCCGGAATCTTGATTAATAATGGATTAAGTTTTACGTTAGCATTCATATAAAGTGATTTTTCAAACACAATTATTCACATTGGGGCAAAAAATTTGGAAGAAAATTCGATTTTTATTTTAAATTTTAGGCACTAACTTTCATCTTCAAGTCCTATGTCTCTCATAACATGTATTTTAATTTTAAACAATCTTGAATCGGAGCGAACTAATCAGTTTTAATTGAAATATGATCCCGGGTTCTTAGATCCGAGAAACCAATGATTTTGTGTGATTCTTGAATCTAACTCTACAGCCTAATTTTAATTCTCACCCAGGTTTATATGTTAATGGTCCCTCAATTAAATCATAAGTTGTGTATACAAAAATAATCAACGTTTTTGTTACTTGAAACAAAAATGAAAGTGAAACAAGAAAGTTTATACTATAATTTAGAATTTATTATTGAAGCATAGAAGCATTATATTGAATCCAAACGGAATAATTTTGGTCCGATCCAACCCCTTTTTGCCCCTATAATAAATGAATTTTGTTGGGTTGATAGGGGTTCTATGAGCACTCACACCAAGTGAGTCTTGCATTGGACCCACTTGTATAAAAAACTACCAAAAATCCCACCCATTCACCCCCGGTTCTGTGAGTGTTCGATACGGATTCTGCGAACCCGTACATGAAGCAGCCCCCATAACAAATTATTCTTAAAAATCTGAATCCAACCACATGGTGCGAACCACCCTTCAAGATTTTGTAATTGATCTTCAAGATAAATAAATCAGTCTGTGCCAACTCTTGAGCTTGTTTTTGCTTTTAATTTAAGAAAATAAAAGTTGAAATTTTCTCTTGAGTAAGAAAACCTCAAAACCTTTAATGAAGAGGAAATTTAGACATATTAAGGTGGTCCAACTAGCTCCCCACTTGAGGGACAAGCATGAAAACTCCATATTATAGTGTCTAATTTAACAATCTTTACAAGATGACGACTCGTTTGAACTTAACAATACTAAAATCTGATTACTCGTTTGAGCTTTAAATTGACCATGTCGATGATATGAACTTAGTGGGCTTGGAATCGTCCTTTACATGGAAGTCATATAAAAATGAATTAATCTTACCATTAATGGCCTAAATTAAGCAGAGCCTTTTTAGCTAATTTAATCAGTTTAAGATGCATTGAACCCCCAACCTAATGACACTAGGGTAGGGCGTGACTCTCCACTACGGGATTCCATCCAACATACATATAATTACACACACAATGTGTCTGCGGAATTTGATATACATTAGGTTAGGTGGGACCCAAGAATCCACCGTAGTTTTTTCTAATTTTCTCACTTCGAGCCAAGAGATTTATTGCCACATTCTTATGAAGTAATATTCAAGTTTCAACAAGTTATGTGTAAACAAAGTCATTGTGAATTCCGTATTCCATGCAAGATTCCAACCACTAGATAACATTCTTAATATTTTCGACCTGGTTTGTGCATTATTGATGATGATATATGAAGATCTCAACTTTCTTGAGCTTTACCACGTTTAAGATATTTTACTATTTTTGACTGTCTACTCTTTACTGTCATAATAATAATAATCATCATCATCATCTTCGTTACCATCTATGTAGCCAGTGCCAGTTCTAGAAATCTCAAGGCCGCCAAGGGCACCCATATGGCTCATTCTCTTGTTTGCATATCCAAGAGGTTTAACACCCTCGCTTCATAGATGAGTTCGTGTGACATGAGCAGCATAGCAGAAGAAATCCAATCTTTTTTCTCAACTCAATAGGTGGACAAGCCATTTCTAAATGGTACGAGTATATGATAGATTGAATAGCTCAAGGATGGCAGAGGAGAGTGACATTGTTTTTAGTTATATAAGATTCCACAGTACTCCAATGGTGAAATGGGGTACGAATGTAGTAAAACATGGAAACTATTGGCATAGCTTAATTTCAATTCCAAGAATAGTTACCAATTTAGAATTATAAATGCAGCAGGTCGACAACCTTATGATTAACACAACATAGACATGCATCACAGCTGGATTGCACAAACGTTTTTGAGTAAACTTAAGTTTAGAAGATATGTTCGACATTGGATTTCTTATGTTAAATTAGCAAAGTGAAGGGAAATAACACTGTAACTTGTATCATTAAAATGTAGGCGAAGGGGAGAAATCAACTCGGGGCACTATGTCGTTCTGGCGAATTTGGATGGTGCCCAATCCAAAATGCAGCAAGTGCCAATTGCCAGAAGAATCGATCATTGAAGTGAGGGGTTTCAAACGGAAGATGAATTCCATTCAGCATGTAGCGGCTCATGGAGGAAGAAGCACGACTGACGTCCAAAATCCTCCTTTCCAGTTTGAATTCCCTTTTCTTTTGAAATGCCATCGTCATGGATTTGTTGCGTTGTCTCTTTCAAATTTGAACCATTTCCAGTTAGCATACGGAGTTTCTTCATTTTCAAAAGGTAAGCCATCCGTGGGAAGGGCTTCCTCTTTGCGGGTCGCTGAAACAGCTAAAATTTTTTGCCTGTACCTTTTTGCCATTGCTTCTGCTTCAGAAAATACTTTCTGCAACAAACGGAAAATAAAACGCAAGATGAACACTCGTAGCTTTCAAGCAATTAAAATCTTTGTATAGTTGATACGGAAAGTAAAATGAGGAAGTGAAATGGATTTGTTGATATCATGTACCTCCTTGTTTGATAAAAATAGACCTGGCACACTTTCGAGGTCTGCGGTACTACATGCCATAACAATCAAATTTAATTAGAAATTTAGCACTTGTGTAGCAGTTACATCAAATCAACAAGAAAAATTCGCGACATAAAATAATTTTTGATTGTTCAGTCAACTCTGTAAGATATATTCATGGAGAGGGTTACATTTAGGAAACAACAAATAAAATGCGCCAAATACTCTGGTAAATCTTATGGCATCCTACATTTGAAAAAGTAAGTTGACGTATGTAACAAGAGAGAATCAAATTCCAAGCACAAAGGGAAGTCGAAAACTCCACCTCCCTTCTGAAAGAGAGAATATTCGCAATGTTATGGTACAATTAATTATCACTAACAAACTTGTGCTGTTCTCAACATATCCTCCACTTAAAGAATCCAAAAACTTTTAACAGCCAATCAATTATATGTTCTTAAAAACGTTATCGAGTAAAATAGTGTCAATTGCAAAGCAATCAAAAAAGAGAGCATCAGTGTACCTGAGAGAAATTTTGTCAGGAAACATAGACTTCACAACCAGAACTTTAACCTTCTCGCCAACTGCCAAAAGATCAGTAACAGAAGCAATTCTTCCTTTGGTGATGTTTGAAATATGCAGCAATCCACTACAAAAGGGTAAAAAGAAGAGTTAGTTATTCTAGTAATCCACAAAGAGGAGACAGGTAGGTTCCTGTTCTCAATTATCTATTGTCCATACATTTCATTTTTTATGCATAATCTTCAAAAGAAATGATAAAGAGGTGAAGAGCATCTACCAAATTTAGAAATTTGAGACCAAGAGTCAGCTCAACTAAACTTCCCCAACTCATTATAGGTGGTTGCAAGTTTAATCTTGCCTTGGTTGGTCAGCATACTCAATGACTGGAAAAGGTTTACCGTTTGTGCAGCAAATTACCATAAACAAACCAACAAATTGACTTTATCAATGCAGTCATCTCTTACGCTATACCCTTTGGCGATCTTTCTTAGAGCTGCACAACCCCTGATCTTGATTGACCCAACCATCAGGCAAGCACTAGAAGTCCGACAGATTAAGGATCTTCCTTGGTTGATATTCTTCAAATCTAGTGATCTTCACCTGCTCCTTTCAGATTTTCCATTGTGTTGCTGCCAATATGTCCGACAAAAGTGATAAGACCCTTTCTAGAAACAAGTGGTCTCCTCTTCCCTGACTATTCAACATACTAACTCACCTGTTCATGATAAATTGGATGGGGCTATCTACCTTGTTTGATCTAATATACGGGAGTTACATATTGTGGGTCGAAACGAAAGAAAAAAAGGCTATATCACAGTACGGAAGGTCACATTGCCAGAGAATGATTTGAGTTATGATAAACGGGAGGTTGAAGATGTTTTAGTCAAGTCTTGGCTCATAAGTTCCATGACTGACAACCTGATGTCTCATTTTGTACAGTTTGGCATTACCTTGTTTGATCTAATATACGGGAGTTACATATTGTGGGTCGAAACGAAAGAAAAAAAGGCTATATCACAGTACGGAAGGTCGCATTGCCAGAGAATGATTTGAGTTATGATAAACGGGAGGTTGAAGACGTTTTAGTCAAGTCTTGGCTCATAAGTTCCATGACTGACAACCTGATGTCTCATTTTGTACAGTTTGGCATTCTATTTGTAACGGTGATGTATAACAAGCGCTTTTCAATTTGAAATTGGCCGTTAAACTACGTGTTATACAAAAACTCCACATGGTAAGTCACGATCATTAGAAAAAAAAATTACAATTCAACCAAATCATCCAAGTAAAATGTTTTATCACTTATCCAACTTACACTATAATCACAGTTTACTTAGCCCCCAGGTTAAACAAGTTTGAGATGCAGTAAAAGGAGCTATTTTGACATTTTCGACTTTTACCAGGTATATGAATTGAAGAAGTCGTTCCATTTGTGTCAAGGTGGGCAATCTCCTACTAAATACCACAATGTACTCAACTCCATATTCAAGGAACTTGATCATCAGCGACCTAATGACATGACTTGTGCAGTCGATATTGAGAAGCATAAAGCATATAGCTGATGATCAGGTATGTATGTTTCTTGTAGGTATTGACCACAACTTGGATCAAGTTAGTATTTGTGTTTTGGCTACCTCTCCTCTTCCACTAAAAGAGATCTAGTCACTAGTCTGTTATGAAGTACAGAGGGAAGTTACTATCAGTATAAGGTCGTCTTTGAGGCTTCGGCTTTGGCTATCCAGAAGAATAACTAGCAATTAGCAACTTCAGCTACTTCTACCGGCCTCTGCCACAGTGCTTTACACATAATTGATGTTTGCTGGAAAGTGGAAACTACATGGTTACCCAGAGTGGTTAAGAAATAAGCAAGCTAAAAACGAAGAAGAAAGCTGCACAGGTTATACTACTTGAAGTTACAATCAGATTCGACCAACAGTTTTCAAGTGGTAGGCCATTCTGTAACCATCCAAGTTGGGCATGTGTGCTATTGATGCACCAACTTGACGAGGATAGATATTGAAAAGTTAGAATAAGAATTATTGAAGTATTTCTATCTAGTCAATATACTAATTTAGTTAGGAACTAATATTTTTCGTGATCTTTTATCTTTCCTCTATTTTTCCTTATATCGATAGGATTGTACTCCTATAGATGATTATTTGAGCATGTAATAAATCATTCAGCCTAAATTCTATCTATCTCTTAATTGAACTTAGCAGTTTGTCTTACCTTCATTAGGAAGTAAATTAATATGCAGATTTATTTGTCTGCAGCACCAATCTCACTTTATTGTCACATCTATAAAAAGTTAATCTAGCTTTTCTCATTATCAAGAGAACAAAAAATGAACCAAGCAAGTAATTATTTATCAGCATCAAGTGGCAAACTAAATTATGAAAGATAATCCATTAAATCAGCAATTTACCTCCTTTTAGTATCGCCTATCCTTATCTGAGCACCATATGGAAAGATTTTCCTCACTGTTCCTTCTAGAAGCGTTCCCTCTTGAAGATGCAACATTTCCTGTCACATTGTATAGCCAAACAAAAATCAACAGGGAAAGAAGCAAACAACAAAATTAATCATATTGAAAAGAGCCATTAAGAAAATAAAACGCCCAAATAAAAAAGACAGGAAGAGATTATTCATAGTGAAAGACAAACCCAAGCTTCCTTCTCGCTGAGTATTAAGTCATTGGTATCTGAATTTATTCTGGTAATTTGCACATATATTCGTCGTCCCACCTGCCATATCAAGAAATAACCTATAAATGGGTGCACGTCATAATGCAATAATATGCAAATGCATAGCTAATACAAGTGTATCGTCAGATTTGGAAATCGGGATTCTTTGAACTATGACTCTTATAGGTGATAGAATAACTGTGAGTGGTGATTCGTACATACAAAAAAGTAGTAATGGAACACTAACTTGACAATTAGTTATGATAGCTGTAATGTTTTTACCAAAGAACACAAGGCGCTGTTGGGCAAAAAGGAATAGTTGCGCCGACCAGCAGTTAGTCTTTATTCATCTTGGTCATTCACAAGGCAGATGAACTAAGGAGACATTTGTCTCTAGACCACTCATTTCAATAAAAAACACGAGACTGGATCAACAGTGGTCCTTCTTCCACAAACATTAATTTGTAATGGTGAAATAATCCAATATGGTCCCTAAATGAAGTTGAAACAGTCTGAGTTGGAGTTATTTAATCCCCGCTTAACTAATTTTTATATATTTGAAAAATTACAGATATCCTTAGTCATGTCCTTGCATTATCCAGCCAATGACTAGAAACCTGGTAGAAGAATGTGCTGGTTATCCTTCCTTAATGCAGGTTTAGTTTCTAAAATATAGACTGCAAATAAGATCTGATTTTGCATGATGTAACTGACCAGACAAGAAGTAGATAGAAATGTCTATACCAACGTATGGAAAACAATTACGATCCTTGGAACAAAAACTAGTGCAGGAAAAAGAGAAGAAGACATGCAAAAGTGCACTTTGACATACGTTCTCTTTCAGTTGGGTGAAATTGCTAACTTTATTCATCAATTCAGCTTTTGGAAGAAAAGTACTTCTATTCTTGTAAGGAGACCACCAGTGTTCCATTCAGTTATTTTAACCTCTATCGGTTCGTTGAGCTGCTTAATCTGTGCAAGATAAACAATCTTATACAGCAGTTCTCCAACAAAAGAAGAATACACAACTTGGAAAAGACTGAAAGATACAGATGAGTCTCCAACAGCAGGCACTTAAAAATTCCACTGAAACCTCACAGATAAAAAGGAAAAAAGAAAACTTAGTCCTTGTTTGGATAAATTATAAGTTGTTGAAATTATAATGTGATAAGATGAGCAGTGGATAATTGAGCAGTAGTTGTGGGTGCTATGAAATGTATGGTTAAAATTAAATTTTTACTTGACTTTAAATTTTAATGTTTTCCAATCAAGTAGTTAGTGTACATAAGTTAATTTCCACATTAGCATCCAACATCTAACCACAGCTGTATCAATAACCCAACAGCCTCCATGAACCAACTTAGGTTGACTCTTTCGTAGCCTATATATGTCCATCATTCAGTCAAAGTCACCGTCGAAATTAGGGTGAACATAATGCAAACTTATGGCATCGATGAGCCTAACAATTTGTAAAATCAACTCCTCAAGTAGGCTCCATTTGGATATAGAACTTTAGTGGCAAAAACATGCTTATGGTACCAGACGAAACACGAGGCTGTGGATCAACATAATTAAGGGAGATATTTTGCTTTTTGTACGTTATTTCCTTTTAATTCGCATGCCATTCCATTATATTCAAGAGATATTGAAGTTTCATTTTTTTTTTTTTCCTCTTTCAAGATTATGCAGTTAAATTCATTTTGATTGATTTTGCTTATCATTCATCTTTCCTCAATGAAATCTGGGACCGGGATGGAGCTGTGCTGAATTCTTAATAACTTCAATTTTAGTTCAATTGAACTGACTCTTACAAAGTGGTAACTTCCTAGCTACACCAGCCCTCTTTTTCATGCATCATTGGTGGTAAATAAATTCAAAGGTGGCGGCACATTGAGCCTGACAGACTAGCTTATGACAATAAGTCCATTCACAGCAGAATGAATTAACGGCAAGAACAAGTGTCTCAACCGCAAGCCGTTGTCCTGTGAAGGTGACTGGAGGACTATTGTTTTATTTGCTCGGCCAAGGACCTGTATCCTCAATTGTTCCATTTCTTGTTGTTCAACTGTTCAAAATCTAGAGGCATAAAATCTCTAACATGCAAATTCAAATCTCAGACGACACAGCGATATTACAAGAAAGCATTGCCCATTTCAACTGTACTAATTTAAAATCTTTTCAATTAAAATTTCTGATAGAATTGCTGAATTCTAACCCTTTATTAAATTCAAATCGAGCACAAATGCATCATAAAATGTTCAGTCAAAATATATTCAGAGTTCCACAATGAAGAACAGAGAGAGAAAAGAACCTGCCTCACTCGGTGCCAAGCAATGCGCCTAACAAGTCTTCTGGTTGAAAGCAACGGCCGGCCACTAAGAGTCCTGCCAAGAACCTCAGCAAAAAGAACAGTTCCTGGCTCCACAACAGGTTTTCCGGGCTTTGGATCCTCACTCACTGCCTCATCATTCTTCACTATCCAGATCTTCCCTCGCACCATAAAGTCCTTGACGTCCTCCACATCGCACAATAAATGCTCCATCTCCTTGTCATACAAAGGCAATACCTCTTTAGTCAGCATTGTTCCTAATAAATCTGCACCCACATTCACATCAAGCTTATTTTCATTCCCGGAAACAACTACTCCCACCACTGAATCACCAGGTTTCGGGTCATAATACTCTACACTAACTTTCTTATTCTTCTCCTGACTAGAGCTCTCAATTTTACTTTTTCCTGAATCATTTTCTTCATCCGATAGCTTAAAGAACTTGTAAAAAGTCTCCAAAACTTCATCTTTATCAGGTTTCTCCGGTTCAATTTCAACTATTTCTTCAATAGACCCATCATCTAACAGCTTTGGAGATGGCTTGTTAAGTAACTCAAGCTCTTCAAATCCATTTTCAGTCTTTTTGGACAAAAGGGTACCTGTAAAATCCTCAAAAACTCCATTCTTGGAACAAAAGGGAACACGGGTTCGCCTATTCGGTAATTGTACGGAAAAGCACAAGCCTTTGCAAGATTCTGAAGAGAAATTTGGGGTTTCACCAAGTGGGAATTTGGAAGAAACTTTGGTTTGAATGACAGTGGAGTTAATAATCGGAATCTTGGAGGATAAGGATGGGACGAATTGAGGGAAGGACTTGCTTACAGGATGATGAATAAGGATTAGCATGTCTCTGCTTAACCTGCGCACCGCTCGTGAACGGTTACTGAAAACAGTATTGCAGCTTTGCCACTTCTTTTTATCCGTACATGGTGCATGCGCCCTGGTAGATTGTGCGCCAATGGAGTAGTAACCAAAAACTTCTGGCTAGAGAAGAGAGAGGCCCTGCTCGTAAATATTTTTGTTGTGGCCTTTGAGGGGTTTGAGCGGAACAAAGGAAACTGATTGGATAATAATAAGGATTTTGCTAATTGTATATAACAACCTGACTAGAGGATATCTTCACTTTGCTCAAAAGCATCTCAATCGTCAATTTACTCTTTTGAGAGTTTGCTGCTTGGGAGAATCGAGATTGAGTTGGTATTAAGTGTACTGGGTACAAGATCGAAAAGAATGCGAAGCTTTCCATGCCGTGAATAGCCGGGAATTGAGGAATATCCAAAAAGGCATTTTAGGAATCGGTATTGAAAATGACTTGGAAAAAAAGTTGGATGAAAAAGTTGACTATAATTTAAACTGATGAATAGTATAATGATATTTGGCACTATATAATCCTTGTGTAAACATTAATGCACATATAACAAAATCCTAATCTTTTATGTTTCTTTGTAAATTTTTAATTTTAGCACTTTGTGAAGTCATTTTATAATAACTAGTTAATGTTGAAAGTGCGCATACATTATTACGAAAATACTTTATAAGTGCTGTAAAAATAATATTTAAATATATGTGAATATTAATTAGTTTAGAATCAATACTAGCGAATATATAGTTGACAATGAATGTTGAATTATTTATTTAATTTTCAGTTAAGTAAAATTGAATGTTAATTAGCATACATGGACATGGATAATGAAATGTATTTTTGAATGTGAAAATCTAATTAACTTATTATTAGAATTAAAAACACTTAAATATATAAATGAAGATGAATATTAATTAAATGAATATGAATGTTAATTAATTGAGAATTAATAATATATATATATATATATATATATATATATTGATGGTAAATAAATGAAATACAATTTGAAAAACAGAAAATAAGGTAATATTAAAATAATTGAAATATAGTAGGTTAGAATCGTCCAAAAAATAATTCTTTGATATTTAATATATTATCGATAAGGTGAGAGTTTTGTTTTTTTATCTACCTATCGATGGAAAACTACGTGAAGATCATGATCATTCCCATTCGATCGAAATTTTCAAAAGGTGAGGTGCAAGCTGAGCGAGAGCAATTATTAGAAATTCCTCATTTATGATGTGAATTTAATTAATTAATTAATTATTTTATATACTATTTAAATTGAGAGTTATAAAAATAATGAAAAATAGGGATGGGGTCAATCTTTCTATTGGTGAGTATCCTTCGCCAATAGGTGTTTTATCGTCGCCACTTCAACTCACATGGAGATGGAGAGCTTCTTCGAAAGTTGTTTTCCTTCTTTGGTGCATGTTACGCCTCGGAACGCGCACCACCGTATATTCCGACCTGATAAAGACTCATTCGAAGTCTTTTCGAAGTGATATCGGCATTACCTGCAACCTAATAGCGCGCTGCGAAGTACAAGCGCTCCCTACTATTGACCTGACCGAAGCACCTCGCCCCCCGAGGCCGAGGCCAAGTGGACCCCGGTTAGAAGATCCGTCGCCAATTTCAGAAAGAGATTTGTGCCAAGATCCTTCCTGCACCTAAGGTTTAAATTGATTTGACATCTCCACGAGGCTAGTTGATGTGACTTATCAACTTTATGTCAATTCAACTCAGAAGAAACAAGCTGTCCGCCCACTCTCCAGATGCGACTGATTGACGCCTATGAGCGGACGTCTCATACCGTTAGATGTATACACACATCCCACATCCAACGACTCATACCACCTATAAATACCCAAGGTTTGGCAAGAGGCAAATGTAATGAAACTCTTACTACATAGCACTCCATAGCAAGCTTCTATATTTTCTCCTCCCCCTTATTATTGATTTGCACAGTCCCTGGGTACTGTTCCGACCACCTAAATCTGACTTGACCGTCGGAGTGTATACGGCCGCCACCACCCTCGCTGGTCCCGGCCGTGTGCGTCTGACCATTCGTTGATTGTGCGCAGGGAGGAATACGTGGAGTAGCTCTTGATTGGCCACGTGGAATGACCAATTTTCGAGGTCAACAGTGCATAATCGTTGCAACGAATCTCTTTGAGCCTCTTATCTCTGCTTTGCCCTTTAAATAGATGATTTCGACAACATGATTGTGAGGATGGGGTGAGAGAGCGCAGTGAGAGGAGTACTCAGTTGAACTTGTGCATGCAAGGTAAGATTTTAGGACAGAAATGCACAAATATATTTTTATTTAAGTTCGAGGTTATCTTTATTAATGGAGTTTAAGTTGGAGTTTAAAAAAAAAAAAAATGGGAAAAAGAGGAGCTTCTTGTGTTAGTATAATGTCAATGAATGGAGTAACGGAAGGCATACATGAGGTTCTTAAGTCTGGATTTATGTAAAGAACAACTTTGAAGTTTACTAAATTAAGTTATTAGTAAATTTTAAAATATTTGATCAAATACACACAAAATGTTGTTACCCAATTCAATTTATACCTCGTTCTAGCATTCAGGCGAACTCTCTAAAAATTACATTCCAAAATAGTAAATAGACAGTTCATAACTACTCGACGCTAAAACAAACCACAAAATTTAAAATACCAACTAATCAATTATTATCTAATTAATAAAAAATATGTTGCCACATATATTTCCATGTTGATAGTCTTTCAAAATGGGCCATCGAGCTGAGAAAATGTTTTAATATTTCAGGGACCCTTTTTTTTTTTTGGTTACTGGGTATTCACTAATACTATTCACCAACAGGCTTGGTAGGTTTTCTTGGAGTTGAACTTATCAAGTCTTCAATGGATAATTTTGGATGCAATCATTCCATGGATTATCAAATTCTTGGCTTGAATTTTGAAGCCATTTCCACACTAAGCTACCAACTTTGAACCCTGTTCCAAATGCAAGCATCCACATTCTATCACCCATTTTTGCTCTTTTCTTGGCTTCAAAATAAGCTAATTCATAGAATACAAGACTACTAGACGTGTTCCCGAACCGGTTTAGAGTCATTCGAGCTGGCTCAATCACCTCGTCGTCCAGTTTGAGAACTCGGGCTACGTTCTCAATCACAGCCCTACCACCCGTGTGTATACATATATGCTCGAATGCTGTCTTGAAGTCTGGGACGATAGGCTTCGACTCGTCACCCCAAAACTTGGCCGAAACTACCGAGTAGGCATAATGAACGATTTGACTCAGTGGCAAGACTCGTGGTGCTAAAATCTTGATGTGCTTACGTAAGCTCATGCCAGCAACCCTAATCAAATCCTTGGTGAGTGAAATCCCATTAATACCCTTCTCATCCTCTTCTTGAAATGCAGCTCTATAGGCGCCGTCATCAGCCCCGTCGTGAGTCCTAAGCGAGTCAACAAGTTCCATCTTGGCAACACGGCGGTGACTCGGGTCGTTGGTGATCAACGCGGCGGCGCAGCCGACCCGGAAGATACAATTAGTCACCAGCATTGGACGGTTGTCACCGGAGTACCAATTTAAAGTGATACTCTCAGTGACGACTACAAGAACATTTTGAATTTTTCGGCTGCTACGTAAAATCTCGGCTGCAAAATCCATTGAAATAACTCCAGAACTGCAACCCATACCACTAAGATTATATGTTTTCACGTCAGGTTTGAGTATATAGTGATTTAAAATGAGTGAAGAAAGTGATGGAGTAGGAGAAAAGCTTCCACTTGTAACAATAACAATGTCTATGGATTGTGGATCGATTAGGGTTTTCAACAGAAGGGCATCAATGGAAGAAAAAATCCCTTCTTCAGCTTCTTGCATGGCGTAATTTAGTGTAGGAACACCATCTTCTTCAAAAATGAACGCGGGCCCATAAGTTTCATCACCTAAACCCGATTTCAGATAAATGTTACGCATGAAGTCTAGGGTTTTCTCGGTGAACTGTGCATTTCGGCTCACAAAATTCTCAGCCACTTGATAGGAGCACTTCCGGTGAGGTGGTGGTTTGTAACAGGTGTAGTTTAGCATGTAAACCTGGCTTGGGCGGGTGTAGAAGTAGTAGAAAATGGAGATGAATGTGCAGATGGTGCATGATAGTGAGAGGCGAAGGTTGGCGGAGAGAAGGTGGAGGACAGCAGCGAATGGGGCGGAGGATATGGTTTTGTGGAGGAGAGGGGTAAAGAATAGAAGTGCTAGAAATGAGAGCTGGAGGATCTGAATATTTACTTGTAGTTTCATTTTTTAACTGGTTTTTCTCCCAGAATAAGAATATAGGAAATCGGACACTTCACTGACAATGCATGCATAATGTATATATATATAGGGTGGGGGTGGAGCATTGAAATTTACTTAGTGCACGTTCGGGAAATATTATAATTTCTTTGCAAGTAAATGGTCAAAGTCTAATATTTATTTTAACTATATATTACATACAACAAAAAAGCTTCAAATGGGTTGGTCGTATATCCACGCGTCGTAGAACCATTCGCTCTCAACTCCTCTGATCTCGAGCCTTGCAATAGCTTGACGTCCTGCGTGGCAAGAAAGAGAAACAAATTGGGTGTGCAACCCCAATATGTCATAATTTGAATGAAAAATCCTGCTCAACCATATTGTTAACACAAAGATTGACACATCTCTTACAGTCGAGGTGTGGGTCCCGCGCTAATAAAATAATGTCGAGCTCCTATGTGTGTGTGATATGTTAACCCTTGTGTCAACCGATGTGGTCATGTAGCACAACCCAATTTGAATAGTTCAAGGCATCATAATTAAACAAACGATTCTATCACCTGTGCTAATAGGATTATCGTACCCAAGATTCACTCATTCGTATGATCCATGGCTACTACTCACTTACCTATCACTCATTTTTATTACATTATAATTTTGTCCAAACAAGCCTAACACTCTTTCAACATCTTTTACTCGTCCAATTCTGCGTGCTCATTACACAAAAAAAATTGTGGGCTAGGAAGGAGTCTGTGTTCAATGTGGAATATGTGCTTATAGGATGACTTCAATTCGGACAGTCTTTATAAGTAGTGGTTTGTTAGAGAATTTCTGTAAAATTCTTGAAAAATGCTAAAATTTGCTGACACTAGTGTAGGTTTGAGGAAAGACACCAAGTTGTTTGTCACGCAAAAGTATAAAAAAATAAAAATATAAATAAAAAATATAAAGTAATTAGAGAAAAATTCGTGTAAAGTCGATCGATTCAAATTGATGTAAATCGTTAAACGAAGTTACTTTGTAATAAAATTCAATGAACATTTGATTCCTCTTTATGTAAGTTGAACTGTCTAATAAATTAATTGAGAGAATTGCTTAAATTACAGCCGCTTTTATACGAACAGACCGTATAGGCAATGAATACTTTAGCTATATTCTGTGAAGGACACCAAGTTGCATATGGGTACTTACTGAACCTTTATTGGTTGGACTATGCTATACAAATATAATGGTTGACATGCGGGATGATAGAGAACTCACACTTCGGGGGTCAGACATTATTTTATTAATGCGGAGTCCACACTCCATATGAAGGTTGATCACCAAATTTCGGGCAGTTCGACATTTTCCTTATTGGTTTACAATGTTCAAAGCAGTGGCCATGCATTTATGAATAATTTGGCTATTTCTCACACATAGCGTGTCCTATATTTTCACAATTTATAATTCCAACAACCTAATCGTACAAATAAAATCTCCGTCTACCCTTCATCGCAAAGGCAGCAGTATTATTATTTCTATTATATTTGAGTGAGAGTAGGGTTGGTTGGCATCGAACTTTTTTTTTTTCATTTTTGTTTCTTTTGTTTTGGGTTTTTTTTAAAGTAGAGGGCAATTTAAAAAAAAAAAAAAAAAAAAAAGTTGAACCTCAATGTTGAGGGTCCTCACCGGCTTGTCCCTAGAGCATTGTAAGAGAACTAAATTGTGGGATGTGTCCCAATAGATTAGGAAACAAGAATTGTATGTACATTGCGTCTACAAAGAGTCAAATTTCATGTCTGAGAAATCAAATCCCCACACTACGGCTACCAGCAAGGCGTAAGATAACCTCACTCCTATCGTTTGCACCACTATGCTATTTCTCGAGGGGCAAGTAGAGGGCAATTTTTGTTGCACGAAACCTTGAATAATCGTAATATGCCCACATACTAGTATTACATACACGAAACCTTAATTATGCCCATGTTTGATCTCCATTACCTGAAAATGAAAATGGGGGGAATATTATTTTTTAGAAAAATGAGTAGTTGAAAAAGAAGGAAAAAATTTCGATTTACATATAGTATTATTTTATGAAAAATTGTGTGATTGAAAATAGGAGAAAGAAAAATGAAATATAATGTAATTTTATTTAATGGGGATTCACATGGCTCTATCTAAAATAAAGTAGGCGTGGACATCACCGTGGCATGCATGTACACTGTTACTTTCAACTCAGAACTGCTCTGTATGTACGCAACCAATCAAAAGAAAGAATCTCGAGTTGACTCATAATTAACAGTAGCTTTGGGTTGTGTGACTCATTTATAACACGAAATGTTAAATATATATACTGCTGTATCCATACGAGTCACGAAGCTCTGACATAGGTATTCCTCTTCATTGGAGGCTGAGGCATTAATATTTCGCTTTAAGACCTTTGAAGATGAATTAATAAATTTTTATTTGACTGAATAACTTAAGTATTTAAGATACCGTTTCACCTTTATGGTATTGTATTAATGTTCCTGCAACGAATTGTAAAACGTTATTTTTGGGTTGTTTGTTTCATCGAAAAAAATTTGTCGAAAGACTTTTAAAAATAGAAGTGTAAAATTTCTTTTAGTTGGGCTAGCTTGACATCTAATGGGTGTAATGTTAATATTCTTGATGCGGTATGTTGATATCCGAACTCCGACCTAATAAAAACAGTTTGCTAACCTCACCTCAGTTAAATGTAAGTTTGGCCCATATTCCCAAATCTGACAAAACCACCGTTATCTCAGAAAAACATCATGATTACCCCTTGTCACATCACCCTATCAATCAGATACACTTACCACAGGTGACATCATCGCCGACCGGAACAATCAATTCTAAGTCCTCGAACTCCAGCCTGTTGCAGGTTATCATTACTTGGGTAACACATTGACACATAACCACCGACCTCATCGACCAATCGCAGGAGAATTTGGCGACCCGAGTTCCTAGCTCGGCATTGTTGCTGATTTGACTGATTTGATATAATTTCGGTTGAAACTATGTATAAATAGTTGAATAGGACTCTTGTAAAAGGCAAGTGATTTCAGACAACAACGCAAGGCATAATTACACTCTCTAAACATATTTTGTGGTCTTTTTTCAATACTAAATCACCATTTTTTCTTAAAGTTGATTTAAGATTAGCCTTGTTAATTTTGACGTCAACACGGTAGAATCAGGATTCTAAAAGGTAAGTCTAGGCACGGGTCACAAGAAAATGCCCCGTCTCGCGTTTGGGCAAAAAAAAAAAAAAAAAAGACAATCAACTCTCGACGAAAAAACAAATTTATGGACATTTGTAATAACTTTGATTAAGTACACGTTGAAGATAAAATATATAACATTAACTTTGAAATGAATTAGTTCAATAAAGGATATCTTTGCAAGAACTCAGACTTTGACGTATGGTTTAACGTAGTTTCTAATATCCAGACACGGGTAATTTAATGCACCATAATTGTTTTAATTTCCAACTTCCAACCCCTCAATTTGTATATGTTTCTTGAACTACACAAAATTCTAAGAAACCCGACATAATTGGACCGTTTATTTTTTCAAACTTAGGGTTCATACAGATCAGTTACTTCTTCGAAATCTACCATGAATGTGAGGTCTCACTCATTGAAGAGGCCCTCAAATTGTGTGCTAATTTTTGTACGGCATGCAAATTGTAATCTATCCATTTGAGTATGATTGCTGTATTCATATTTTGGATTAAATTTAACTCAACAAAATCTTCATGGTGCATTCATTTCAAATTTTGTCCGTTCGAATCTTAGTTTTTCGTTACTGCGCATGACATGACGAGTCAATCATCTGCTTCGTTGGTTCCAATGGTAATAGCTGCTAAATCTGCTATTGGACTGGCCATTGTTATTACTTTTCGAGTCTAAGAGACTATTGATAGCATCAAAGGTTAAACATGATTCCTAGAAAGTTATTAAACTGTGATTTCTTTTCCTTTTATTCTCCTTTGTTTTTGATCTTGACTTGATGGCAGGATAAGGCCTTTCTCGCAGCAAGGGCTTCAAAATTGGGCAGCTCAAGTTTTGGCACTTGGGACAAAATCCATCCATAGTACGATAATTTACAAGGGCCACAATATTACACAAAACCACTACAACAAAAACTGTCTTTTGCAATGGTTAAAAAACGTTGTCATGGACCTTTTGCATCATTCGGGTGTGTGTTGCGGGCTTTGATGTTGCCGTAGGGTGGAAATTTTCGCAACATTCAATACGTGCTGTCATAAAGTTTTTCGCAACGTTTAATGCGTGTTATCTTGAGGTTTTTTGCAACGTTTAACGCATATTGTTTTAAGGATTTTCGCAACGTTCAACGCATATTGTCTTGAGGTTTTTCGCAACGTTCATTGAATGTTGTCTTCTTCTTTTTTGCAACGTTCTTTGAATGTTGTGTTAAGTTTTCTACAACGTTCTTCGACCGTTGTCATTTCTGTTCTCTCTCTCTCTCTCTCCTTTTTTTTTTTTTTTTTTTTTTTTTTTTTTTTTTTTTTGCCTATTCCTTAGTCCTTCCTTGGTTATTGTCCTTCTTCTTCCTTCTTTTTTTCCTCCCCTATTTTCATATAAAACATTGACAGACAAAATTAAAAACAAACATCATTTATTTACGCACAAATGAATAAGGAGACTATGAAATAAAAATTATGACTTCATTACGAAGCATTTAATCTGTACACAATAAACATAGAACGTGTACTACTATTGCTTCTTCAAAACACCTCAATAAACACTTTCTAATCCAGTACTCAAACCCTTATCTTTCACTACATCCATAAGAATAATCTCAGCACTCAAACCCTCAAGCTCCAAAGTTTGAAGCTCCTCCAGAGTAGCTACATATTTATATAGTTTCTTGTGGTTTTCATCCTGTCGATGACGACAATAGTAAGAATGGCACAAGTTATTGCTGAAGCAACTAAATATATGAAGCGACAAAACGGTATCAAGTATCATTACTGTTGGGTATTTTTTTGGTAAGTGATACCCAAATCCCCTAGGCAATGATGAAAATCGAGGCCCGTTTAACTTCATAGGCTATAAGCCTAATATTGAAGAACATATTGGACCCACACCACAATTGATGTAACCCAATTGTATTGGGTATTTGGAGGAAATCAGCCCATTGGGCTAGATGCTCAATACCCGACTATGGAGATAAATGAAATCACAAAAGATAGAATTGGTTGCAGGTTGGATTAACAACAACAAATTGGTATCAGAGCTTGGTGGTGGTGGAATTCAGACCAAAAACCGGCCAGAAAACTGAAGGAGAAGAAAACCCGTTCGAAAATTTTTTGAAAAAACCGAGGCTAAAAACTCCAATTCCGGCCAAACCACTAACCATCCGGGAAAACTGAGGCCAGACCCATAACCAGCAGGTGGAGGCGCTCCTGGTGGTGGTGGTGATTTTTTCCGGCGACGGCGCGTGGTGGTCTGGCGCCGGCGCGTGGAGTTTCCGGTGGAGGCACGTGGCGGCGCGTGGAGCTGATTCCGGCGAAACTGTCTTCAGGCAGTTTGTTCCTCTTGTCATTTCTAACATTTTTCGTGTTGGAAGTTTTCTGTTTCAGGTTACGTAGAAAAAGTTGGACGATTTT